>NC_137657.1:14250471-14295471 GCF_963422515.1 Blennius ocellaris
GCTTTAAAGTCGATACTTGTTAGTAGGACACATTTACGGGTGTTTAGCAGGACTGTTCTGGCTTTTTTATTTGGGAAGTGTGGACAGTAAGAAAATATAGAGTATTGACTGCTATATCCTTTAAGGACAAATAGCGGGGGTCTCGCAAATGTTATAAAAGAGCAGGCGGTACGGGAGAAATTCTACTGTGTCTGTATAAAAATTCAACATGGCCTATAAGTGTGAACATTTGGGCAGTGGCAGTTCCAGAGCAGGAGGGTATAGTGAGCGACAGACAGTGCATTGATCAAACTGCCTTTCAACCCGCTGGCGCATCTTTATTTCACGTCTGTCGGTCTGGTAAGGTAGCCCACACCTTTGGCCTCATATACCACAGCCTTCACCTCTCCAGCCTCCGCCAACAAATACACAACAGCATACACTGTGATAAGTGGTGTGTGTTTACAGCTTGTTCATTTCCACTCTCCAGCTCTCAGCAGAGGAAAAGAACGGGGGAGAGTGGGGAGGAAAAAAAGAGAGAGAAGGGTAGAAACGATGGGGTGAGAGAAGGGGCTATCGGAAAGGAGAGGGAGGGCTTGTGGGGAGTGTTTTTGTCCTGGAGAGAAATAGCCCTCTAGGTTGTAATTGGAGGCAGAGAGAGAGGGACAGAGAGAGAGAAAGAGAGCGAGGGAGAGGAGGGAGGAAGAGACAGGAGAAATTGCTTGGCTGGGGCTGTGTGGGATGATAGTGTTTTTGACAGGTAAATAAGGCTGTGATTGTCGACAGTTACACTGCACCTCGCTGACCCTCACACACACCGGCCTCCTCCATCTATATTTCACTCTGACACACATGCTGACTCTCTGCCTCTGTCTTCTCTCCGCTGGCACACACACACACACACACACACGCGCGCGCACACATCCCTCACTGGCATAACATAACTTAAGTTTATTAATTGCAGCATGCAATGACCAGTTCATCAACTACATTAGCTTGGAGATATGGCCCATGTCTGAAACAAGCCAAACCAGGTGGATTGGTGATGGAAACCAATGATATAGTCCAACACATAACAATGTGGAAAACTAAAAACGCACATCAGAAGTGGCCAGAATTCATTGCGCACGCCACCGTTTAAAGTCAAGGCATGGAAAAAATAAGAGGAAACGCTTTGAAAAATTATAGGAGAGCTATTTGAAAATCTCTTTGATGCAAAATTGTACAATCAGCTTTACAGACATTGTAGACAAGGTTCAGGCTTTTTTTGTGTTCATTCTATGTTATATTATAGATAGATAGATAGATAGATAGATAGATAGATAGATAGATAGATAGATAGATAGATAGACTGACTGCTATCTCCGAAACACCACCAGTAGTATCTCTTCTTCCTTCCCCCTTTTCCCCTTCCTTCCATCTTCCCATTCTCTTTTATCAAGTCAACAGCCATCTCCCCCTCCCCTCCTGCCTGCCCTTGCCTCCCTCCTCTCCCCTCCCTTGCTCTCTCTCCCTCGCTCTCTCTCCCTCTCTCTCACTTCAATCTCAAGTGTTTTCAATTTTATTCTAGAGTGGAATTAACTACCCCCGATGTCAAATTGCCGACGAAATCGATAATAATATCTTTACAAAAGAGGATATTCCAGTCTCTCGCGTCGGCTTTTGAAAAATGGAAAATTTAGCCGAGATTGATTCATTAGTTGACACGTTATAGGACGGTATAAGTATTGATCGCGGCCTGTCATGTCCCATCTCGGCTAATCGAAGCTGAGGCGCTCTGTCGATGGGCGCATTTTTCATAATTCCGTCGCCGGGGAGAGAGAGACCAGCCGGCAGAGGCGACTGCAAGGCTCAGAGAGAAAGGGAGGAGAGTGTAGGGGGGGCAGAAGAAGGATAGACGGGGGGAGAGAGATGACTTGGGGGGAAATAGGTAGGGGGCAAAGAGTGGAAGAGCGAGAAATAGAGTGAAAAAGAGGCATGGGGTAAAGAAGGAACAGTTTTGTGTGTCCGCGCGTCCGTGCTTGCGCGCGTGTGTGTGGCGTGTGTGTGCGCGCGCGCGCGGCTGCAGCCGGGCCGTGCGTCCGCTCTCGAGCTCCTTCGTCTCCCAGAGGCCTCGGGGTGAGGCAGGGGTATGTTAATAGTGCAGGTATTGGGGCGTAGATAATTAATGCATTAACTAATTAAAGTCAAATGGGGGAGATAACGAGGTGGAGGGGAAGTTTAAGAGGGAAAAAAAAGGGGGAAAAGACGACGGGATGGAGAATTAGGGCGAAGGCGCGTGCGGGCGGGGGGGGGGGGGGGGGGGGGGGGGGGGGGGGGGGTTAATAGCGAGCGAGGAGACGCGGAGAGGTGTGAAAAGGGAGAGATGAGAGGGAGACTGCTGGGTGGGAGGGCGGCTCGGGGAGCGGGCGTGTTGGGGAGGGAGGCGTGGAGGGGGTGAAATAAATAGAAATTGAATGGTTTGGGTGCGAGCAGAGAGAGAAGTTCTGAGGCGGAAAAAAAATATAAAGAGGAGTGAGAGAAGACACAACGACAATCCAACATAATGCCACTCCTCTGGCAGTCTTGTCACGAGCCGCACAAATCCAGGGTCCCCGTCAATCAACAAAAGGAGGTTGTTGGAAAAGGAATGGAGCCTACCTGTTTGGTCTAAAGTCCCCCCCCACACACACACACACACACACATACACACCACCGCCACACACTCCATTGTTCACTGTTGGATATAGAGCACTAGATTATAGGTAATCATACTGCACCAGGATCTATGTAGGTTCTGAAGTAAATGCCAAAAAGGTGCAATTACTTACTGCTCAGAAAGATCCTGCTAAAAGCACCCACACAAAAAAAAATTGAGTCAATGGTTTTCAAGAGTGGGGCAGGTGTCGCCTTGGGGGCGCTAGAGAGCTTCAAGGAGGTGGAGCCACAGGAAAAACCTGTGGGGTCTTGGGGAGCCCTTTTCTCAACATCATTTATTAGAAATCAAACTAATAAGATAAATTTAAAGAAACTAAATTGATTTTTTTTTACAACAGTTGCAAACTATACATAAAGACATACATATTTCACATTTTCACATTAAAGAAATGTAACAAGCACACGATTAGTTGTGCCGAATGGATATAGAAATCAACAAAAATATCTCATGATGCAAGAAGCGTTTGAAAACTGGCATCGAACCAAAACTTGCAAGGCTTGTATAGCAAAAGACAAGATGTACAGTTGGGGGGGGGGGGGGGGGGGGGGGGGGGCTGAACTAAGCTTTGTGGCCAGGGCACTTATTCCACCATATTTTGAAAACCCCTTTGAGAGATCATTTCATTTGTTTTTACCATTTTATTGCACAAATCCAACCAACCAATGAAAAATATTGGCATGAATAAAACTTTGCAGTCAGCTTTAGCCAAAATGTACATTTGCATTGTTAAGATTTGGATTGATTCTGACCGGCCTCTTATATGAGGTCTTTTCTTGTGTTATTGGTCGGACAAATTTAAGTTAATCATGCCTCATCGAAGCTTCTCCCAAAATAAAAGTGAAAAGTAGTAGTAGATATGTTGCATGACTCAGCTTCTGCAGTTTATATCAAGTTATTGCTTTGAAAAGTTTGTTTTCTAAATGTCCTTATTCTGGATAACTGTGACCTGCCTGAACATCGTTTTGACTAATTTTCAACTCTTGTACTTGTTTCTGCATTTGTGTTCATTTCGAAGACATTATGTTTTAATGAAATAAATGTTGTCTCAATCGGTGTCTTTGTGGGCATGTTGTCTTAAGAAGGAGACATCCAGATGTGCTGAAAATGACACGTTCATTGTCAGGGTGAAGCCAGAGAGCGTCGATAGATTGCAATGAGCCGTTTGCTCTAACATGGTGGGGCAAAATGATGTGAATCTCAATCCCAATAATTGATTTTGATAAACTAACATGCATGGTGTGAGGAAGTCCTTCTTGTACTGAAAGAAAATGGGAGTGAGTCCGAGAGGCCACCCCCACAATCGGCAATGATAAAAGTGGAGCTGAAATAGGTTGTGGGATGGAATCAAGAGAAATGAGATACACCAAAATTAGAAGAGATTGGCTTGATGGACTTGGATTAGAAGGAAAAGAGGTATATAGGGAGGGGATGACGAGAAAAGGAGGAGAGTGAGGGAGTGAGTGAGTGCATATGTGGAAGATGGGGAGAAATGGAAGGGAGGGGGGGGGGGGTGGGGGGGGGGGGTCTCGGTACTTGGCAGTCTCTGGGTATCTCAGGTTCTCTCCGGCCGGGGAAAGCGGTCGATATTTAATTGTTATTGCTAGCATGGAACGCACGGAAGCGGGCCCTGTACGAAAATTTCTCATTTATTTGGTATTCTTGTTTTCTCTCCTTTTCCTCCCTTCACCCACCGCCCCTCTTTGCGGGTGTGGTGGGGGGGGGGGGTGGGGGGGGGGGGGGGGGTACTGGGTGTGGGGAGGCGTGCGGGTCTTCTGTGCGCACTGGGGGCAAATGGAGAAAGGGGATGAGATCCTTGGATGAAACTGAAGGGGGGAAAAACACCGCGTCCTCCTCTCCCAAGTTTAGTTTCTGTCCCCAGACACATCATATCCACCCTCTATCACCTCCACGCCCCCCTCCCCTCCCACCCAAATCCCACCCCCACTCCATCTACCCCCACCTTACCAAAATGAAAAATCCGTCATTTTCATCAAACGTCCAACCAAATATTATCTACACTCCATTCCCAAAGATCGAATCTTATTTAGGGGCGACGGGATTCGCCATCTGTTTTCAGATTTCATTCCTCCATGAACTTTATTTTCCCTCGACAAAATTATAACCCGATCGATCCGCTTTGTGGCCACCACCCGTCTACATATATTTTCCCGGCGCGGTCTCTTCACTGTGCAGGTCAATTTTCTGTCTCACGTCCACACACTGAACACGTGCAGAACACAGTCTGCGGCTGATAGAAACTTAAATGCAGTGGGGCTGATGTGAGGTGGAGGTTCAGGCTCAGCACCTTCTCTTTTACCCCCCTTCTCCTCTCCCCTCCCCTCCTCACTCTCTTGTGCGCTCTCATCCTCTCATCCCTCCCTGAGCCCGGATCTCTCCCCATCGCGCTCTATACCCTCACACCTCCACCAATTTCTCCCTTGTCTTCCCTTTTTTTTTTTTTTTGTATGCTTTGGTTTAACTTACTCGAGTAAATTACATCAAGTCACTTTGGGATAGTCGCAGGTTAAAGCGGAAGTCCCTTTTTCTTGACAACTTTTTTTTTGTTGCTTGGAGGATAACTTTTCTCCTGCGCGCTGCTTCCTCATCACACTCATCCTTTTTTTTTCTTCTTCTTCTTCTTCCCTGTCGCCCCACGGGCGGTGTTCACCCAAGCTGCCTCTCATTGATCACACCAATGAAACTCCTCACCATTGTAGTTTAATGTAGTGGGGGGAAGGATGCGGCGTCCGATCTGTTAAATTGTCCGGTTATCATCAGTCCTCCACGCACGTCGACAGGATTCCCATCAGCCTAAAGTGGGAGCTGCTCGACAAGTCAATGACGGCGCTTCGGTGAAGGTAAGGATTCCACTTCCCTATTCTGTTTCGGACAAGTGGCATTAATAATTGAGACGCGCGTCAGAAATAAGAATCTCATGAGAAATATAATGCACTTTGGTAAGCGAGAAACATGCGCGCCTCCTGCAGAAATTGATTGATGCAGGCTGTGTGTGTGTGTGTGTGTGTGCGCTCGTGCGCCGGAGAGTTGTCGAATAGCGCACCGTACGCAGTCCGTCTCCCTCCAAATAGATCGGCAACAATTCCTAAAAGGTTTCGTTTTAAACTGAAAACGTGTTTGGGCGTTGCGTTCGCGATTTACCCGACTGCGGCTCCACCGGCGGAGACTTCAAGGAGCGATGTTGATGGTCGACAAATGTGAGATGGGGTGAAAAAGTGTTTTTATGCGCAGCTGGACAAAAAGTTGTGGAAACGGGGATATTCCCTTTAAAAAGTTGCCCAACCCTCTCACGACAGATGTGGACAGGATTCACATCAGACGCATACATCAGCATTCAATTACTTGTGGGCTGTTTAATAGACCAGGGTATTATTGATGAGCTCTGCGTAAAAAAAAAAAAAAAAAAAACCCGAGAGCCGAGTCGAAGTCACACATGTACAAGTGTTCCCAAGAACACGTTTTGTAGTTATTAGTGAACAAAGAACTCAAAGTTGATAAGAATAGACAATCTGTAAAATTGATGCATTTGCTCATTGTGATGCACAAAAATGCCTCTTACACTGACTTCCCAGTATGTCTGCACTCGTACAAACCATGTCTATGTGTGGATGCTGCGAGTGAAGGAGATTTCAGTCAGTCTAAGATCTCAGCGTAATTCTCGTGGCCTGCGGTGGTCTGCTCAGTTTTTGTGATTATGAGGAACTTCTTCCCAAACACAGAGAGCAGAGAAGTGAGACTCAAATCTTTGATGTCCCACTGATATACACTCTGGAGCTGTTGCTTTGAAACAGGATTGCAGGCTGACTTTGTGAACTTATACAATCTTGGAGTTTTCACACTTTTTCTCAGGCTTTATGTTGCATTCATCTCGATAACAACACAAGTGAATGTGCCCGATAGGTCAAGGTCACATTGACTTCACTACATGTAAAACATCTTTAAGCCAGTTGCTATCTATCTGTTTTATACCATGAGATACATCACTCTTTGCATTTTTATTTTGGTTTGTACGTTGTAATATATCATTTGAAAAGAAAAAAAAAATCACACTGAGATCACTCAGTGCTGGTGTTCACTGTTGCTATAAGTGCTTACCGCAGCTCATGAGTTCTGCCCAGATGTACAAGGTGTCCTGAAAGGACACTCTGGATACTGTTGACGTGACCTTTTCATTGATTTCAAGTTCATTTAGCACAAGGTCAAAACCATAGTACAGTCCGCTCTGACAGTTTCCCCGATGTAATCTGATGCACAGCATGAAATTATGCAAATGTAAACATGTGGGGAAACAATGGCCTCCATGTACAACACTGTCACAGTCGTTAGATAATATACTTATATCTGGTTTATTTAATCAAATCACAACATGAAGAATCTGAACAAGTGATTCACAAGTTTCATACTGTAAGTGAATTGATTGTACGGACTAAAATAATAATGTAGAGGTCCTGTTTGTTGCATCATACACTGTATGTATGTATGGATCTGACAATTGAACCTTCTATAAAGATAAATTCTAGTTTAGAGTCCATGTTGCTCTTCATTTTTCTTACATCTATGTTTTGTTGCCTCGGCAAAGGAATAGTCTTTGTTAGATATCATTCCCAAAATGAGAGAAACATCTTCTGGTGGATTCACATCTTAAATGTTTTCTTTGGTACAGTCTGACTAAAATTGACACGTCCATATGTTCAAGTTGACTACAGTGTCTTATGGATGCAAATGCTAATCAATATGGATACAACTTTTTAACTTAACCCACTCTGACATTAGAATTCAGCTTTAGCAATTGAAGTGTACCTGTCGCTTCTTGTAATGCCTCCTAAACCTAAATCTTCCTGTTCCTGGCGAGGCAATGTTTTGATTTCCTGGGCTTGAAGGACTTGGACTCACTTCTAATCAGTAACACCGGCACCCAACATGGGGAGAGTGACCCCGTCAAAGACTAAAGGCTGAGCTTCTCGCTGAGGCTGCATCAAAGCCATGAGTTCTTATTGCAGTCTTAAAATGTAAGACTTTCTTCTTCTTCTTTTTTTTTTCTGCACGGCCATCCCTTCCTCCCTGCAGTTTTCACATTCTCCCAACCAAACCTTTCCTATTGACACTGATAATGTGTTAATCAATATGGTAGTTTTGTGCTTATCCTAAACAACATTATATCCACACCCTCCGTATGAATCAGGACTCTGCGAGGGCCCACTGCGAGGGAGCATCCCCCCATTGATTAGGTATTAGCTTCAGCACCTCTAACGCCCAGCCACTTGTTTGCAAACGGGGCTCTATTTCTGAGGTATTCAAACGATCGCTAAGCATGCAAGCCAATATTTATAGAGGCTTTAACGGCTTCATTATAGTCAGTGGGGACGATTCCACTGGGGGACGAAGCACTCATAAAGGGCCCAGCGGAGTTAGTTACCCCCCCCCCCCCCCCCCCTCCATCCACTGAGCACTGACAGTACAGCCAATGGCTCCAATCATTCCTCATCCGCTTTATGGCCACGACGACGTTTATAGCTGTTATGGGGTTAAAATAAAAGCGTTAACAGATGCAAAGGGTAAGGTGGTGCAGTTGGTCAAGGGACACTCTGCGTAGACTAATCCACTTGGTGACAGTTAGTGCCACCTAAGGTTTTGCTTGTGTACACACATTGTTGCATCAAGGGAGGTAATTGGTGAAATGCACTTTGCACTGATTTTGCTAAGCCGTCAGAGGCCTCCACTCAGTGGATTGTTAGCCTGGGGACTTTCACCAAGTAAAAATCAGGAGAAAAATGATCAAGACAAGATCAAGAATTTGCGGCAGTCACTTGTAAAGTTTATTTGACATGCAACATGTTTAATATTAACTGATAATTTTCCTCAAAGTCTTTTAAATGGTCCAAGTTAAACTTGCTGCATCATGTCATTTCCATGTATCCATAAAATGCTTTTTGAATGCAGCTTAAATAAAAAATAAATAAATAAATAAAAAAATCCAGCATACTGACACATATTAAAACTCCAAAACTCATGTCCCTAAAATTTCTACCTCACATCACCTTTGAATCATTGTTATTCTTTTGCACTCGCCGCACTACTTCCTTCAGCTCTGTTGAGCCTCTGCTGAATTGTGTCTTCTACTCAAACTATCTATTTGTGTTCCCACTTATTTTTGTTGCTATCCCTCCGATCTGAAGCAGCTTTCCTTTTAGACGGCGCGAACCCTGTTTTGGAGTCACTGACCCCCCTCGGCTTTCTCCTCTCCCTACCCCGTCTCCCACTTAACCCCATATTTCACAGCTGAACTACGGCTAATTTCCCCCCAGTCCTCCGAACAGCGCTCCCTATACTGCCGGAGCACGCTTAATTACCCACAATTAAAGCCAAACGCTAACGAGAAAATTGCTCTGTTATGAAATGACTTCAAAAGGACTGGAGTAAGTAGAATGGATTGAAGGAAAAGTTGGGTGGTAGCCTCGGGTGGCAGGGAAGAGCTTTTCTGCTGTATTTTCCCCTTAAGCGGTCTCAGTGGAAAGCAGTAAGCAAAGACTCCACTGGCAAGACCCAAAGCTGTAGACTGCCGGGTTCAATAGCAAAAATTCAAGTGTAGGCACTGAGAAAACACACGTATTCACTTTAGTAATGGGGGTGTTAATCTGGGAAAGCTTTGTTGCGTGGCAGAAAAAAACCTTTTGCTTTTTTTTTTTTTTTAATTACATTTTTTATTTTAGTGGATATAAATGTGCTCAGCACACATACATTCCTTAACTTGCATTTCATAGATGCAATTCAGAGATGTACTGTACAACCATGCCATGTTTCATGGCTGCACAGGAATAATGTTGGTTGTGTGACCAATAGATTGCATGATAAGAAAATCCAGTTATTCTCTGAGAAGATGCTTGTTATGATTAATTTATTGAAGTTACTTGTTATCACTGTCCATGCCACGGTGTATTCAAGTGCATGAAGAAAAATACTTTCTTTTTTTTCTTTTTTTTATTGCCATACTTTGTTGTAATGACCCAACATAGATAACTGAAAAACTATCTTTTCTGTAGCCTGGTCCATTATGTGAAATAGCCAGTTTAACCACATAGTTAAAACTGATAAAATTACTGAATAAATTGTACAACAAGTGTACAACTGTACACCTCTTCTCCCCACACAGTGAGGAAAAACAGAATTTGAGTTATTAAGTAAAGGCAGTGGTGACCAAAAGGGCAGAGAAGCAGATTTGGGACTGGGAGTTTGCATGTTCAATTCCCTCAGAGGGTGACTGAGCAAGATCCTCCACCCTCATCAGGTTCTGAATCCTAGAAATGGGACCAGTGAACGCAGGAAAAGGGATTTGTCCAAGAGGTTTAATAAAGTATGACTAGTTTGATTTAAATCTATTGATAAATGACCACGTGCCAAGCAGTCTTGAGCTACTCAAAACTCAAAGTTGGAGTAAAACCTGATGTAAATATCCCGGGAATAGTTTGCTGTGTGGACGATTTTAGTTGAACATCAGAGTCAAAAAGAGTCTTGGTGTTATTAAGGTCTCTGGCAAAAATAATTGTGATATTTTAGATCTCCTGGTCTGTTAGGTGGTGTAGTGGTTCACACACTCGGCTCATTGCAAAATTATAGATGGTTCAATTCCTTATTTAGAGGCCTTTCTGTGTGAAGTTTGCTTGTTCTCTTTGTAAATGCGTGGCTTTTCTCCACCTCCCTTCCAACATATGCTTGACATTAATTGGAGAAAGATTTGCCCACATTGCACGCACGCGCACACACACACGTGTGTGTGTGTGTGTGTGTGTGTGTGTGTGTGTGTGTGTGTGTGTGTGGTTTTTGTTGTGATGTACTGTGACCAGTCCAGGTTGTACTCTGCCTTTGCTCAAATGGTGGCTAAGATTGGCTCCAGCATCTCGCACCCATAAAGTATGGACATTTTGATCAAACTTACCAACATTATAATTCTGAGAACATCAGCTGTTCATATGGTTAGAGATATATAAAAACAATTACAGCAATATTGGATTTAATTTATTGGACAAAGATTTTCATCCAAGAAAACAGTCTAAATATTTCAGATGTTCAATTAGAGCTATAATTATTTGGACAAAGTAAAACTAATATATAAAAAAAAAAAAAAGGGACATTTTGTCACCATGGCCTTGAAAACATTGCATGTTTCACTGAGAGTAAGTGATAAAATACAGTGCTGTTAAAGGTTTCAGTCACCAAGCTGTAGATTTTGCTACTGCATAGCGTCCTTTAGACAGATTTGAATTCACAATACAACAACAACAACAACAACACAAATCATCCCACAACAACTAAGACTATCAGGTTTTTGTAAAATAAAAACATCTCGCGAAACCCAACTGAATGTGCCTCATGGTAGCTGAGCTGCACTGAGACCCCCAGATGTTCCAGAGTATCCGGTACAATATACCTGACCACAAACCCCCCATTCCCTGTTACTAGGGAATGAGCCACACTATCAACAATGTCCCCGCCACCCCTCCAAGCCAGCCTCCCAACCCAATCCAATCTGCAGCTGGCAAAATGAAACAAATAAACACTAATTTGGATTATTTACGTCCAGCTTACACCACATGACGCACGGTATGAGAGGGAGGAGGGGAAAAAGAGCTATATGGTCTGTTGATAATTGTAACAGTGGTAGTAATAAGTGCAGCAGCTACAGTGATAACAATTAGATTTGATTTCATTTGAGAATGCCTCCACAGCTGCTCCCCACTCACCCCCTTAACCCCCTTCTTCCCCTTTTTCCCTCCCCCCCCTCACCTCCCTTCGCTCCCCTCGCTCCTCTCCCCCTAGATTAAAGTGGGTGTGTTAATTCCGTGGTGTAGCGATCGAACAGCTCTGGCAACAATGGGAAATGGGCTATTGATCAGAACAGCTCAGATTAAGACTAGGCAGTGGAGCTCTTTCTTGCTCTCTTTCCCTTCCTTTTCTCTCCATTTCCCACCTTCTACTGCCTGTCTTCCTGTCTGTCCTGCTTGTGTCAACCCCTCCTCCCTCCAATGCCCCTCTCTGCCGCGCTCTTGTCTTTCACCCTCAAAGAAGAAAGAGAGTGTTTGCATGTATAAAAGGGTCTTAGAGTATATGGGGATATCCCTGTCCTTCAACCTTGTCCCTCCTCTCTCCTTCGCTACGTCCCACTCTAATGTCTGAGTCGGCCGGGCCTCCTTCTTCCCGCAAAACACTCCTCTAAACATACTATTTTGCCTTTATCCGACCAAAAGGATTCATGCAAACCAACAGTTTTTAGATGGCAAATATAGGACTGAGAATGAGGGCCTTTTAACCAGTCACTCTGCACCAATTTGACATCCATTCACGTGGGATTTTATTTCGGTCAGTCACACCGAGGCCCTGCGTTTCACCACAATTAAAATCTGCCCTATCAAAACAGCTCACATACCAAAATTAGCTGTCATGATTGTGCCGCAGGACGGAACACATTGAGTTTTCATTGAATAGACATAAAACATACCAAATGTGAGGAGACAGCAAATCCATACAGTGAAAAGTGAGCTAAGAATCCCCTGCTCTACTTATATTAATTAACTCAGTCAATGGGGATGTGATAGGTCAGTTATTCATCCTCTTCCAGCGCCTCCCCACTCTGTCACATATACCTCCCAGGTGTCAGAGGCTCAGGCGCTCCAGCTGCTGAGAAGGGATCGGTGGTGGAAAAAAAAAGAAATCCCGGGGCTGTTCAAACGATCTGGTCTGAGATCAGTGCCTGGAGATTACCAGCATGTTTCGGCGTATATTTATATACGTATGCTTTTAGCCTGTTTGGCTTTTAGAGGTGGCTTGTGGAAAGGCGACAGATACCAAACACATGAAAATACTGACATGCATCATGCACACACACACACACACACACACACACACACACACACACACACACACACACACACACACACACACACACACACACACACACACACACACACACACACACACACACACACACACACACACACACACACACACACACACACACACACTGGTCACATCAATATCACCATGACCCTCAGGGGACTGGGAGTATTGGCAAAGCTTTCATCTGCTGAGTGCGTGAGGGTCTGATATTCCCTGCTCCCGACTGACTTCACATACACGAGGCTGACGTTCATTAAAAATAGGAATTTAAAAAAAAAACCAACACAACAAAATTCACTCTGGGTGCAGCTTTGGAAGGAGGTAACCCCCAAAAACCAGGACAAGGAGCTTGGGGGGGGGGGGGGGGGGTGGAGCCACTGGTGTCAGCTGGAGGGGTTAACAAGCAGTGATGGAGGGCTGACATCAACAGCTGACACTAGAGGGCAATAAAGAGGTGCATGGGTTGTTATCACAGTGCGTGCTGATGTGTTGGAACCTTGGCCATGCCAAACCTAAGACCCCATGCACTCTGAACTTCACACTACGAATAATTGTTTTGTTTGTGTGCAAGTTCAGACAGGAGTCGTTTTAAGGTGTTCAAAATCAGAAAGCCTTTTCTTGGTGGTAATTAGGACAGAAACTATTGATTTCAATCCAGCAGAGTAGCAATATACCTGCGTGGTATGATTAAAAACTATATCCATTATATGTAGGAGTGAAATGTGCTTCCACTTGATTTACATGGCTATAAATGAATATGTACAATACAATAACTATGTAAATATAATGGTCTTGACCACTGTTGATAGTCAGGAGCGTTCACCTTCAGGTGATATAGACATGTCTCATCTTGAAATTTCAAGCTATTATTGAAAAGCATTATTCTCCTCTCAATCCCTTTACTCCTGCTAAATTTGAGCCATAAAATACAAGAAACTGTCTGCAAGAGGCCCTTTTTATAGTCCAAATCTGTAGACATTCTCCCTTTGACCCTCACCCTCTTCCCTAGCGGTTGTACACAATGTTGGCAGTGTAAGAATTTGACCTTATCCCCCCGTCAACCTCAAGCAGACACCAACCAGACGTCCAGCAGAGAGAGCAGCATCCCACTCTTCCCATCCTTCGATCTCTGCCCTGCTCTCTTCTCCTGATTCCCTTGTCATAGACTTGGTCTTTCTCCACTCAAGTGAGTTCTATAGGTTTACCTAATTGATTATTAAGTTGCTGATTGGGGATCCATTAAATAATTAAAGTTTGTTAAGGGCAAGGTCGATTTACTGGCACAGCAGCCGGCGCTCCGTCTCCCCAGCCTTTGTGTGAGTGCAGGTGTGTGATTTCATTTATGCAGACTGTTGATGGAAGTCATGCAATTGAGGAGAAGATTGTGAATTTTGCTGCAGGGAGAAAGTGGGCAACAGGAGCGGATTTCTTCTCGGTGGTTCAGTGAAGTCATACTGACAGGTGGGGCTCGACCTTTCCTGACTGATCCTTGATGTTTCCTCTCTATTCACCAAAGTACCGGAAGTTGGGTTATTTATTTATTTATTCTTCATTCCATGGAGAAAATTACTTGTCTTAAATCCAACGTCAGGTTTCTGGTGGGGTTTGTGTCACTGTGTGGCACATGGATCTCAGCTGCACTCCCTGGAGTGGCCACTTCCATTGCTTCTTTGGAGGATTGTGTTCAAGGTGAGCAACTTGTGGGGTCAGGTCAGCATGTAGGTGAGCACAGTGGCTTTTCAGTGCAGCGGGTCTTCCTATGGGGCAAACCAGGGGAGGAATCGCACTCAGTCTCTCTCACTCACACTCACACACACACACACACACAGCATTACACTACACACCCTCACACCCTCACACTCACAAACCTCATATATGAGACACAAGAGCGGAAACGGGTCGAATCCTACTTCAAATTCTCTTTCCTCTCGGCTTGTCGACCGGGGAAAACAAACCGACCCGAGGCACAGCGAATGGGGATTTACTAATTAACTACCTACACACACACACACACACACACACACACACACACACACACACACACACACACACACACACACACACACACACACACACACACACACACACACACACACACACACACACACAGAGGGAGGGGGGAAAGAGAGAGTGCGAGAGATGCACACCTCCTCCTCTCCTCTCCTCCCTCCCTCCCTCCTTCCCTCCTCCCCCTCCCTGTGCTCTCCTCCCCGGGTTCAGGTTGGTAGTAGTGCTGCCTCTCCGGTCGCTGGCTCCGTGCGCCGTCAGAGTGAATGCGTGTGGATAGACTGGTCGCACTTCAGCCTGGAACAACACTTCCTGTACAGTAAGAAAAAGAAAAAAATAAACAACAAAAAAAACTGGAGGTATGTTGGCTCTCTTCACACGCTTCTGTTAATCGCATATGGTATTGGAATTGTTTTGTTTTCTTGGTATTTTTTCCCCACAAGAAAACAAAGTTTAGTCACTGCCGAATGGGTGAGTGAATGAGTGAGTTTTAAAATACCAGAAGCATGCCGGTGACACTATTTCCCCTTGTTGCAATGTCTTTCCTTTTGTTGGAGCTGTTGTTTTATATTCGTGGAGGTTTAAAATTGCCGTATCACCTTGCTGTGAAAAACTTGGACCGTTCGTAACAACAACCCGATTTTTTTTTTTTTCCATCATTGACGCTCTTGGATGTACTATTTTCTGCTTGTGTTTTTGTTTGTTTTCTTCTAATTCCCTTTGGGAAACAGTTCACAGTTTAAGTGCCACATGCGCGCTTTTTACACGCACACACGCACCGGCAGGCGGGTTTTGGTGAAACAGTCGCGTCTCTGGTTGGTGCGCTGTTGTGGAAGTGTGTGGACTGTGCCGGAGCACTTGGACGCGTTCAGCTGTCTGCGTTGGCCCGGATTAGCCTTTAAATGTCTCTATTTGTTAAGGCGTCCAGCTCTCACCTCCACGCCGCCGTATCAATCAGTCAATTAAACAGCCACTCACACGCAACGAGGTGCGAGATGTATCTCTCTCTCTCTCTCTCTCTCTCTCACTCTCTCTCTCTCTCTCTCTCTCCCCCCCCCCCAACCCCCTCCTCCTCCCCCACCTCTCTGGTCATTTGTGAGTGTAAGCGTGGGGGCCCGATTGCTATATAAACATTTATTTCCGTGCGTCATGCTGCTGTCACGTGGCGAGCCATTAAGCAAATATTTATATTATAAATATTTATTATTTATTATATATAATTCATTTCCCCCAATACAAAGTTTGAGTCACTTTTAAAATTACCAACTCACCTTGGATATTGGAATTTAAAGCAACTATCAGTCATATAGAATAACATTTTGAAAATCATATTCCCAGCTGAGCATAAATAACGTGCTTTCCTCACTCCCTCCTTGGAAAAATCATTCAAGCAGCCAGAAACGGTGAGCTATCTGTGACCGTCCGTCAATGTGCTCTCCAAAGGAAAATACTCAAGTTTACTCTGCTGGAGTGAGCCCGCTTGATAGTGTGCGTGTGCGTGCGTGTGTGTGTGTGTGTGTGTGTGTGTGTGTGTGTGTGTGTGTGTGTGTGTGTGTGTGTGTGTGTGTGTGTGTGTGTGTGTGTGTTTTTCAGACCCGCATGGGAGTTTGTTTCTGAAGTGTGCGCATCGATACAGTGCGGAGTCAAGCCTGGAAAATAAAAATATATATATTTGGAATAATCTTTATTTGATATCGCCGGTCTCTCCCTAATATGTTTTTTTTTTTTTTTTAGGTGTTTTTTTTTTTCGCCCCCTTACAACTTTGATGCATATTTATGCGTTCCGTCGGGTGTACTCCATCAATTATTCGTGCCAGTATATTTCCAGATAAACAGTGTTTGTAAATCAATACATGCATGTAACTATTGCAGATTAAGAGATCGATCAATGGATCCACCCTAACCCCAACCGATGAGGTGTTTTTCTGGCGTCAGTTATTCGCATCTGACTTTGACGCGCGTCAGGCTGCCCAAAAAAGTTTTAAAGCGTTTGCGCGCGCGCCGGTGCGTGCTCAGCAGGACCGGATTTATAACTGAGGAAGGGTTAAATTAATTACTTCAATTATCGATTGAGGAGCCATGATTCAACTCAATAATAATAATAATAATAATAATAATAATAATAATAATAATAATAATAATAATAATAATTAATAATAATAATTAATAATAACGGGGCTGAAACTGTTTTAAATCACAGGTTTATTTCGATTTCTTTTCAGTTGTTTTCTTGCAACATTTCAAATAATTAGGTGAGTTTTGGGTTGTTGTTTTTTGGTTTTGTTTTGTTTTTTAAACCAGTCTCCCTCGCCTGGCCTCACACACTCCGTTCTCTCTCCTGTTTTCTGTGTGTGAAGTTTCAGGCCAACATGTTGAACCTCGATTGCTCTCCACCGTACTAATCTGAGCCCGGGCCGTTTTAATCGAATTATATCCAACAGTTTCTTTTTTGTGCCGCGTCTCGCCGGCCGCCTCATCCGTCTCTCTGCTGTCAATACTTGGTGGAAATATTTCCGACATTAAATGGCATTTGGGGAAATTTCTCCCAACTTAACCCACCCTCCCTCCCTTACTTGATCCCTCACCTCTGCACGGCTAAGTCCTTAATAAATGCTTATTATTATTATTATTATTATTAATATTATTATTATTAACAATAGTATTAATAATATTTTATAATAATAATGTATATTATACTACTCTGATTAAACAAACATATGTTCGTTTCGAGCTAATTATTGTTAATAATATTATTAATAGTTTTATTAATAATCTTATTGTTATCGAACGAATTTATTTCCTACAAAACACCTGATTTTTATTTTTTAATTTCGATATCGTTTCCGCTTTCGATATCGTCAGATAATAACCCTACATAGTTTTTTTTCATATTAAATGTATACTTTAGATCTATAATAGAATGTGAATATGAATTTCATAGTTATCCGTAGATTATTTATCGACCACGAGTCCGATAGATCAAAATCATGAAATAGATGTTTCCCTCATCGTCACGCCTACGTTGCAGTGTGTTGAAGTTAAAAATACTATTTTATACTAAGTTATAGGTTTTCCAAGTTTTCTGTTTTTTTTTTTATTGTCTGAACTCTCTTTTCATGTCAAGCTCACACATTGTTGCCGAGAAATTAAGATTTAGGATCCACACTTCCTTGCTTATTATTTATTTCTGTATGATTCTCCTCCCATTCGATTGCCTCTTTTTTTTGGAAATAAACTATTGGTTTTCTTTTCTACATCAAGCCGGAGGACCTATCGGGGCTCTTTCCTCCCCTCATCTCCATCTGTTTCGGAAAAAGAAACTTCTGACAGGTGCGAGAGGCGGGTTTGATTTTTTAAAAATGCTCTCATCCTTAATGTGTTGTCATCTGGAAAGCAATTTCGTATGATCAAAGTTCGGCTAGTTAGTGCGGTCAATATCCTTTCCAGCAAGCTCCTAGTATATCGATAACAAGACAGCAAAGCCTCTCGCTGAGCTGCATTCAAGTCCTCTGTTTCCGCTCCGCGCGCCAATAACCGCAGATACATCCTGTGCGTAAAAACGCGCCACCCGCTCCTATATACATTTCTCTCCACTTTAAGGGAAAACACAAACCCCTAATATTGGATTTCAGGTTAATTTCATGTTGATGCCGAGTCAAGGAGATGCTTTCATGTCTGATAAGGTCACTCAGGAATGAGTGCCAAAGACACGCGCAGTTATTATATGCGTGTTATACGCAGCTTACGGTGGCGTCACACCGTCTCTCCCACTGTCTCCGATACTGTGTGACAGTAAGGAGTAAATAAAGTGATTGATCTGCGGTGTGTGTGTGTGAAGCAGCGTTGGTCCTCTGGGGAAAACATCTGCACACAAGCCCAAAGATCGGCGAAACTCAACAGAGCCAAAGTCTGTAAAAAGTTATCCAATTTAGTTTTATTTCTTATTTCAATTTAAAATATATATATATATCACCGTCTCCACAAACTTTCCAGACATAATTTAAAAAAAAAATTGTGTAACATCCTTTTTTTTTTTTTTTAAGTGAAACCGGCGTGCAGTGCGACAGCGGCACTTCCCCTCCTCGCCTCCTCCCTCCCGGGTCGGAACGAGCGCAGCGGCGGCGGAACTCCACAGTCCAGTCCGAGAGACGGTGATCAGGCTTCGGCCTCAGGTGCATCTCTGAGGCGGGGGACGCGGAGGTCCAGGTGGGTGAACTTCCTCTTCTTACCCAAACGGCGGGCTTCTAACGCATCCGTACTCTCTCGTTCTCCTTTTCTCCAACACCTGTATTTTCATGTCATTTAAAGCAGCACACATTAAGTTAAAACACAATGAACATAATATTGGGGAGATCTGAGGTCACTTAAGGTCAAGACGCTTTCTGATGGGATCAGTACTTGCTTTTAAAAGTGGCAGAAGTGTTGCAGAATAAGAGGTGACACAAAAATTTTACGCCAAAGAAAATATTTTATTTGCAAAAATATATATTTTAGGGCATTTAAAACTCATTTACAAAATGTGCCTGGCTTCTGTATTCACAGACCAACAAACTGAAAAGTGTAGGAATTATGAAATAAATTCTCCATGGGTATAATTCACAAATAGTGGGATTAAAAATATAAATATATATATCTATATATATATCTGTTTCACATTTCCTCGAGATAATATATTATCGTCACAGGTGTTTTTTTTAATTATTGTAACAATGACAAAAAATGTGCACAAATACAGCCAAGGACAGTCGGAGGACAGTGCAATGTGAGGTGCATGAACAACAACACCTGTATAAGACTGTAGACATAAGACAACACTTTTTCTGGAAAACTCAAAGGAGGTAGAAACACAAGCAGCACCACCTGTGAAGACTTCGATTTTGATTTGGGCAAAATTTAGTTGTTTGCATTTTCTTTTTTTTCTTTCATGAGCAATAGACATTTCTGGCAAATATACCTGTTTTTGAATTTTGAGAAGTTGTCAGAGGTGGAGAAGTGCAAATCTAATCAAAGGTGTCCAATTCGCCATGCAATAGCCTTTGGCCATTACCGACCACATGTGAGCTTCACCTCCAGCTAGCCAACATCTGAATGCTTCCTTCGGCTCATCTTCTGCCCACCCCCACCCCCCCACCCCCCGCCCTAATTCTTCCTGACTGATATTAGCCCCTTGGCGCACCTGAAAATTTGTGTTTCATTATTCATTATTCAGCACTCATTACTGCTTGCTAGTAGACACACTTCTTCTACCTGTTACATACAAAGCCATAGGGCAATTGAAGGAGTCCTCCATATCTTTTCCACCATCGTCAAGCCTACCCCCCCCCCCCCCCCCCCCCCCCAATTCCCTCGGCACCCCCCTCCTCCCATGGCCCTTATACCCTGTCGTCTCTTGCTGCCACACCTGGTAACTACAAACTTGTACACAATAATAACAGCCAGATGTATCCATCTATCTCTCTATCTCGCCTGTCGGCAGTTAGTGGAGTGGCTGAGAGACTTGCAGGCGTGAAAGGTCACTTAATCAATGCCGCACAATTTGACAAATCCCAGCGACTCTTATCATCCTCACGGGCGTTTAGGGCCGAAAGGAGGACCACCGAGATAAATGCTTAATCCTGACTGCTCAGAGAGCGAGAGAGAGAGAGAGAGAGAGAGAGAGCGAGAGAGATGGGCATGCAGAAAGGCTTGGAGCCGAGGGGTTTTGAGGGGGTTAGTTGTGGCGGCTTTGGAGGAGTTGACGAGCGGCGAGAAGGGGAGAAATGGAAGAGGAGAGGTGAACACGTGGAAATGACCCAAAGCAAAACTGGAAGGTCAACAAATGTGGTTGCATTTGGAAATGACAGCTTCTGCTTTTGTCTGTCGCAATCAAAAGAGGCGGGTGACTTTGTGGCTCTCAGATCATAGCGTTGGCCTCGGGCTGGACAGGCCATGCACATGCCTTCTGGGCTGACATGGAAACCCTGGTTCACGCTCGGTTATGGCTCTGCTGCTGTGTGTAAAGTTGAGAAAAACCCGAGGAAAACAAAGGTGTATGAGTGGTTGAATTCTCCTGTGGCATGTTAGCTCGCCTGCAGCAGTGTGCAACCAAGAGGAAAATGAGCTTTTGTCCACAAGGCTGGCCTTTTTTTTTTTCTTTTTTTTTTTCTCTCTCCCTTTTTTTTTTTCTTTAAACTGCAGGGGTTTGGAAGGTGGCACAATTTCTTTGCCCTTCTACCCTTTACAAAGATCAGCTCAGGATGACATGGCTGTCACTTGTTTTTCTCTGAACTAATAAAAAAAAAAAATTGTGGTTAAAGATTAGGTTTTATTGGCAATAATTCATGCTTATCATCAAAAGGACTCTGTTACCAAAATTTGTGTCTGTGCAGTTTGTGTGTGCTTTTATGACATGGGTGTAAGAGAAGTGGAGCTCCTCAAGCAATTACGCAGACACACACGTGCATGTCCTTTAGCTTCATCTCAATACAAGTTCAGTGTAATTCAATTGAGATTGCTTGAACTGGCATGACAGCAGATCCCTAGTATTGCCAAAGCACTTAGGAGGCAATGACAGGATCACATCGACGTCTGCTAACGCGTACACAACACCCTGCAACTGGCCAACCCTGTGGCAACACACACACACACACACACACACACACACACACACATACACACACACACACACACATAGGAGCGATGGAGTGACAGCCAAGTCAAAGAGGCTTTGGAAAATCTCAGGATGACGAAGTTAACGGATGATAGAAAGTTGTCGAAAGATCGCCAAGAGAAAAGTTGAGGAACGATGAAGGGACCCGGATGTCGAGCAGAGCTGAAGCAAGACAGAGTGCATCCAAAAAGATGAAAGAATGACTGACTCTCGTGCAGCGGGGGTGATGGAGAAAGAGTGGCGAAAGAAGGAGAGGAGTGAAATTGAGGAAGAAGGAGGTGACGAGGCAAAAGAGGTGAAACTTGTCCGTGGAGAAGAATAAAAGGAGGAGTGAGCGGGATAAAGCGCTGGAGGCGGGGGAAGAAAAGCGGGTGAGTAAGAGATAAAGAGAGCAGAGGGGGAATGTAACGGAGGATAAAATGTATAAGAGTGATGTACGAGAAGAGGGGAGAGGAAGAGATTTACTAGACGAGAGATTAAGTCGAGTTGTCCCCGGTCAGTCATTAATCCGATTTAAGAGCAATTAAGGTGAGACTGATTCCTTCCTAGAGAGAAAGAAATAGATGGAGAGGGTGAAGAGAAGGGGGGGGGGGAGAGAAAGAGGAGACAGGGCGCGAGACAAGAAAGGAGTGATTGAAAGAGAAAAGTGGCAAAATAAAGCAGGTGCCTGGACCCTGAATGCCACTCAGTGGACAAATTAGACACGATGCATCGTAAACTGAAATACCTCCAGGTAACGACTCAAAATATTCTAAACAAAGTATTCCACTGTGACTTAAAATGACAGCAGTCCCTTTGAAAGCTGACAGTCAACCGTGGGGTATTTGAGAGGCGTTCTTCAAAATGCAGCAGGCATTGAATTTTTTTGTTTGTCAAGCAACTTCATGTATTTTGGAATATCAGACATTACTTGAAGAGGAAGTCCCGACTACAAAAATAACTAGGCCATTTATTCTACATGTTGAAGCTTCACAGCCAAATCTGGTAAAGAAGTTGTGAAGGACAAAACGGATTCTTTCTTAAGATACATGTTTTTTTTTTTAGCAATTTAGTTAAGTGTTGAGTGAGGTGTGGTGCCAAGCCATATATTTAACTGCTACTTAAGTACATTTCAAATTCAAAGCTCTTATCCACTCCATGTCAGTAAAGACTACTTTTTGTCTTTGGGTCATAAAAGCAGCCTGTCTTTTAATTTGAAGAGGTTCATCACACTCCTTAAAGAACTTTGTCATTCCACTCAGGATTAACTGAGTAACTGATTAACTGCTACTTATTTTGTCAGTGAGATGCTCCATCGACTCTGGTCAGGCCTTTTGTTATTGAGAGATTATTGCATCCCCACCTTAGATTTTAAAGACTCATGAAACCCCGAATCTCTCAGACGCCCTGCTTTTGTGTGTGGGATCATTCCTGCAAGATAGGAATCCAGAAAGTTGGGTTTAAGGTGAAAATACAGCGACTGGTTCATAAAAGGACAGAGTCGAGAAAAAGATCCCCACAGAGAACGAGGGACACCGTGAACAAAACTCCACCGAATGAAAAACGAAAAGCGTGTCGCAGCAACGACGATTTTCACTCCTCCTCCTCCTCCTCCTCCTCTTCCTCTTCATCCCCCTCCTACCACAACAAACCCCTCCAATCGCTGCTCGCTGTGCACCGTTGATCCAGATGTGTATCGGGGGTCCCCGGGTCGACAGAGGGGTCCCTCCACTGCTGTAGCATTTCTATGTCTATCGGGAGATGGTGGTCCTGATAGCCGGGGCGTCTGACACGTACACAACAGTACATAAATCAAACGCACACATACACATACTCACTCCATTTATCTCCCACTCGAGCACCACGGTGATAGCAGCCAACTCTGCATAGAGTCAGAGCGAGGGAGAGGTTGTGGTCTGTCTTGTTAAGTGAGAAAGTAATGGGTAGCTGTAAAAGGTTTACTTCAGTTGGTGTCTTCTCTATTGTTCCGGCTTTGCCAGTGTTTGTGCCTCTTTTGTTTGTTGAGCTTGAATAGTATATAGCAGACTCGACTACATACATAATTGCTGTTCCACTGCTGCAGGACAACAGCACGTTATTATGAAGCCTGTTAAGGCAAAGAATGGAGCAAATTGAAAACTGAGGTCATAGATTTTGTTTTCAGCATTTTAGGCAACTGAATGGAAATAGCATTACATGATTTCATTGACTTGCATCTCAGCTGAATGCACAGGTTTCTAAAAGCATTTTGCCATTATAATGGAAATGCCCTGATGCACATTTCTTAATTTTTTTTTTTTTTTATGTCATTCTATATCCTGGTGCTGCTCCTATAAAGATTCTCCCTATTTTTCAAAGCCCATCCATTGCAGTTTCTGTGTACCAATCTGTGGCTCATCACAAGTCGCAGATTGAGAGGCCATTTGGCTGCTGTTGACAGGAGGGAGCAGCTATTGACAAGGCCCTGCCGGGGAGGCGTGTCTCAGGCCCCGCGTCCAAAGCGTTTGTGGCGTTTAATACACTGTAGCAGTGGTCCTCGCAGCCCTCACACTGCATGCGACTGCCATAGGGATCAATATGCACTGGGTTAGAGAGAAATGGACCATCTGATGCACACTCAGAGAGGGGGATGAGGGGAAGAGAGTACCACAGACAGGACCAGCAGGGAGGGGTGGGGTAGCAAGGGATTTAAAGAAAAAGGAGAGGAACAGACTTGAAAAGTGGGAGATGGCGAGACCAAAAGGAAGGGGAAAGAGGAGAGGAAATGATTCGAGGCACGGTTTAAAAGACACGGAGGCAGAGTGCTGCCTGGCACATAGATAGATAGCAAGGGAGAGAAAGTGGTCAGTGGTTGAAAGAGACATTCAGCCGCGAGAGAAAACAGATTGGAGTGAACGGGGATAGACACTGAAAAAGAGGAAGACTCCAGACACCGGGGAGGATACACACAGGAAAGGAAAAAAGACATAAGGGAAGAAGCGAGTGGGAGATAGGAAGGGAGAGGGGGGTAGAAAAAGGGAGGGGGGGAGAAAAACAGAAAAGGGAGGGGGTGCTGGGACGGATGAGGAGGAAAAGCGGGGAGGGGGGTAAAATTTCCATCAGGTTTTCAATTGGGGCGGATCAATAGTGTATTAGAGCTCACCTTGACCCCGTCTCTACCCCCCCTCCCCGGCCCAGCACACAGGCCAAGCTACTCTCCCTCACAGCAGGGGACGGAGAGGGGGAGAGATTGCATTATGGCCTCCCTTTCTTGGACCAAAGTGGCAGAAAATGGCACAATAAAAGCAAGAGAGGACAGAAAGAAAGAGGAAAACTAAGTCGCGGCAGGCAGAAACAGAGAAAGTGGGGGGACAAGGAGTAAGAGAGAGAGAGCGGAGTGAGCTGGAGGAGAAACCAGCAGGTGCTGTCGGACTTGTTTGGACGGCGCTTTCAAGGAGAGGAAACTTGTTGGGCGCCGCTGTGTGTGCATGACTTGTGCGGGTTTGTATCACTATAACACTCCAAAGGACAGATTGGGGCTGATATAGGTCAAACGCATAAAACGCATGTGTGCATACTTGCACACAAACATGCAATGAAATATAGAGAAAATAAATGTTCTGCACACGCTTGACACGGTCGCAAGTACTACACAACTGTGTGCTGTTCCAACAGACAGTGTCATGTAGGTTTGTTTCCCTCTGTCAGCTTGGGTAATTGTCTTTTGCTGCATTTGAAGAAGTGCCTTGGAAGATTTGCGCACAACATGCAGTTGAAATTCAGTTCTATGTTGTGGTTGAGGGCATCAGACCAACAGTGCTTTACTATATTTAAGTAATAAATATCAACTGAAGTTGTACGTCTAGCAGACAGAGGGGAGACTTTTGTTGGTTATCTGGTTACTGTCGAATCAAGTACACTCTTGGTTCCTACTGTGTATGTCAGTCAGATGATGCACATTTGCATGATCTTATCGCCTTTGATTTGCTATTGTATTTTGCGATTGCTGGAGGCTTAAAGAATCAAACATTACCATGTTATTTATTCGGTTAAGAATTTAAAAAAAGAGCTAAAATGGCTAAAAGCAGCAATTTGCTCTTGATCCATGGTGTGCTTGATGATACAAAATGATTTAACTCCATGCTAATACGAAGAAATTAGATTGTCATTGAAGATTTCACAGGATCTTTGTATATTTTTTGCCGATAGAATCACACGCGTATGCCTGCAAAAAACAAGCTCCACTTCTGTTTATAGGCTGTGATCTGTACATAAAGACTCACATAAATGCTGACAACCTCCTAGACATACATGAGCCAAGTAGGACACCCTCCATCACTCGAGGACAGCAGGACTGGAAGCTGTTTGAGAAGGACAGGGGCCAGAGGGAGGACGACGATGATTGGGGGAGAGGTTGAATAAAAAAAAAAAAAAAAATTGATCTGGGGAATTTAGCATTTAGACACAGTTTACAAAGCGATATTGAGGGGAGGCCGGGGCGGACAATGCGGGGGAGGACACTTAACTTTACAATAGGTCAGCTCTCCTCTCAAGTCTGTTACTAACTGTAACCTCGGCGTCCTGCCTCCCCGTGCATATGGCCCAGACGACGAGCACAAAATACAACTCTCTGATTCTCCCAACGATCCGTCTTTGCGTGAGCGCGTGATTTAGCTGTTTAGACAGGAGCTTGTTTGTAAAAGCGCAGACCTACTAGCAGCACCATCCTCATCTCTTCCCCACATTTCCTAATGCTGTTCCTATTGTCACCCATCCACACTCCAGTGCACATGCACACGCCAAGACTCCCGACAACAGCACACAAATGCACACGCACGCCTCGTGTCAGAGCCAAACACACACACACACACGCGCGCGCGCGCACACACAAACTCTGTCCCACTCACTGAGGGGGAGAAAAGGGAAGAAAAAAGGAGAGAAAAAAGAAATCGATCGCCGGGGATAGCGGTGCGCGTCGGAGGATCGTATCTTGTCAAAATAATATATTACCCTCATCCCCGCCTGATCGATGCGGTGGATTAGGGACGGAGGGCTCCCTCTCTCCCCTCCTCTCTCCCCTCCTCTCTTCCTTCTCGGTGCTTGGTGCAGTTTAATATTTACCTCCGTGAAAGAGCGGCCGCGACGGCTCTCAGCCCTAATTGATTCCGACACATGGGGCTCTGTGCTCAGGCTGCGGATGAGAGAGGGAGGGCCGGCTGGAATGCAGAGGGAGAAGGGAGAAAGGAGGGTAAAAAGAATGAACAAATGGAAGGAAAAAAATGCAGAAAGGCGAAAAGGAGGGAGAAAGAACCTCAGGGTTAAGACAACAGTTGTAAACAGCAAACAAAAGAGAGAAAAAATCAGGAGAATGTACAAATGTGAGGCGAGACAAAAGATATCCACAAGGAAGGAGAAAGAATCTGCAGGAAAAACTAAAGGGCAAAAGTGTAAAGTACTGAGTTTAAAGAAATGGATGGATAAACTTTACAGGAGTGGTCGGGAGATGTTGACGGATGAACTTGAAGCAAACAAGGAAAACCAGGGAGGTCAGAGGAAATATGGTTGGAAAGGGGTAAAATGGAGATTGAGCCAGAAGGGAGAGAGCGATGGCAATGTATGTGGCACAAATAGGCAGGAGAGGGATGAATGGAATGGATAGAGGAGAGGAAATGAATCAGGAGGAATGAGGGAAACGGAGAGAGTAGGTGGAAATGGGACAGCACGTGGAAACGGCTCCGGGAGAGCAGGATGAGAAACGGGAGGGATGAGGGCAGAGGAGAGCAAATGAGAGGGGATTAAGAGAGCGACGTGAAGATGGATAGAAATGGAGGAGTGAAACATGACGGCGAGAATGTAGAGCACCAATAAAAGCGCGAGAACGGGCAGGAAAGAAATAAGGGGATGATGGAAAAAAGAGCCTGGCGCAGAGGTGACAGAATGATATCAGGTGGGATAGACAGAAAACAGGAGTGATAGCGGAGCGAGAGGCGGGAGAGGAGAGAGGGACCATATTTTCCCTTGAAGGAACTGGCCTGTCACGCTGTTCCGCCGGCGCAGAGCGGCTCTATAAAATACAGGGAGCAGGCGGGTCGTGTCGGGTGACTTATGTGTATATCTAGGCTTTGTCAATATTTCTTTCTGTCTTCCTTCCTCTGTGCTCCCCCTATTGCTCCCTCACTCTCTTCTCCCAACTCCAGCTGTGCTTCCACTGTCTCGCCCTGGGGAGCTCCCTCTCTACGTGTGTGTGTGTGTGTGTGTGTGTGTGTGTGTGTGTGTGTGTGTGTGTGTGTGTGTGTGTGTGTGTGTGTGTGTGTGTGTGTGTGTGTGTGTGTGTGTGTGTGTGTGTGTGTGTGTGTGTGTGTGTGTGTGTGTGTGTGTGTGTGTGTGTTCGTCACCTTCGACACGACTGCTCGTCTTTGTTCCTGTGTTCCCTATCAAGTGAGCACATGCAGAAGAGGTGTAAGTTTCAGACGTCCCCTGCATCCTTTGAGCCGTGGCTCATATAGGCCGAACGCCACGGCGGCACAGTGACTCCAGGACTTGGCAGGCTCATCGTCCCCAATGATTCTCCATTATGAGACAATGCAGGCAGCATGATGAGCCTTGCAGTGAAATTGGCATCGACAGAGCGCCAACGCAAATATTCTCATTGATGTTCATATCATAAAGTCAGTCTCCAGATCCAAAAGCAGGGAGACAGCCACTGGTGGTTCACATCTCTCACACCTACAGAGTCCCTGTTTTTTTTTTTTTACAGCTTCTCTTCTGCTCGGATAAATGAATGCATGTGTTTAGTTACATCTCTCCGTAAGTATGCTCGCCTTAAGTCTGTCTCTGCTCTGGTACAAAAGCACCGGGTGGTAGGCTGATTTATTCATGTGGTCCCAGGGAGGATTGCACCTCCTCTTCCTCATTTGGCATGGTTTAGTATCCTGAACACAGGCCTGCGGAGGCTCGGGTCCATGGGGGGTTTAGACATCCTGCAGATATGTTGCCCCAGCCTACTACTGGTGGACACTCACAAATTACCCCACTCTACATTTCATGTATATTTATTGAGAAACACATCAAAACTTACTCACTCCAGTCCTGTCTGTCAAACGGGAGTTTGTTTTAACTGAAGCCAAAAACTGAGCCCAGGTGGGACTTTTTGTTCAAATTTGTATTTCGGGGGGGGACCAGTTTAGGTTTACAGTCTGCACACATCGCGGGGGGAAAAAACAACATTGTCTAGCTTCACCACAGATTGCAATATAGATCTTTTTTCAACTGGCTTCATCAGTCGATGACAACAGTGTGTCACCAAAGAGACTGAGAGAAACACAATGTAGGACAGAGAAGTTGCACTGAAATAGAACTTATTTATTTTTACGAGATAAGCAGACAATTTCCAATACATCTCCATGACTTCCCCTGTCTCTGTACTATTGTATTCTTTTCTTTCCATCTCTCTCTCTCTCTCTCTCTCTCTCTCTCTCTCTCTCTCTCTCTCTCTCACTCTGTGTGTGTCTCCTCATCGGCGGGTCTGTTCTTTATTTACACCTCTCCTCTGCTCTCTGCAGTGGCTCAGGGAGCGGTAACAGAAGTGTCACTTGTCATTATTGGTCTAATTCAGTAATCCGTCATCGTGCACTCACTGTATGCAGCGCATTATACGCCGGCACAGCAGGTGTACGACGCACCGAGGTGGAGATTCGATTTGACACGCACACACAGGCGAGAGGGCCGACGGGGGCCGGGGCAGACTGGCACTGAGTGTGTGTGTGTGTGTGTGTGTGTGTGTGTACATTTTGTTTGTGTCTCTCAGCGAGTGGAAGAAGGAAAGAGATAGAAAGATGGAGATTGAATTTGTGTGTGTGAGTGTGAGTGTGTGTGTGTGTGTGTGTGTGTGTGTGTGTGCAGCTATGACTTTGTGTTGTATTTTCAATTGAACTGCAGCCGTCCAAAACGTGTACTGTGTGTAATATCAGAGACAGGACCGACTTGCAACAAATGTGGAAACAAGTATAACAGGAGTATTAATCCATGTAGGGTCGCTTTAACTCGGGGTGGGTGTGAAATGTTCTTCTCACAGTCCAGATTCAATGTGTTTGTTGTGCTGCATACATCTAAAGGACCTATGAAACCAGACCACTACCAGCATGCATAAAGGACCACCCCAGGTCACAGGCGTAACTGTCACAATATTGTTTGAAAGTTTCATGATTATTGAAAATTTCCACAATTTTGACCCTGTTTTTATGTATCGTTAGTCAATTACATAGGGGAAACCTGACATGAAGATCTCTTCAATATGAGGTAATAACTGAGGTCAATCCGATCTGATTTATAAAAACAATACATTTGATGAGCAATTGACATATCTGACTGTTACACTAAACCCTTATTTATATCAATATGATAAATAGTTAATTTTACAGCCATTATTTATGGGCTGGGAGATCATTCTCTCAGAACTGAGTGGAGAGAAAGTGGTAGCAATGATATGTAAAGGCAAGGAGCATCATGTTTATATTGCCAGCACCTGCAACATGTTAGTGTTGGAGCCTATTGTGCGGCTTTAGTTTAGTTTCCTCTGCTGAATATGAAAATGCTGGAGAAGCAGAACCAGGCATGTCTGCCGTGTTTTCATTGGAGTCTCTTCACGTCATCTCATACAATACAAACATGAAGCTCTGTGATCTACAGCATCTTGAACTGATGGAATTAATCCTCAGAAATTGTAAGGTATTTCTGTGGTTTACGTCTTGAAAGCGAGCTAGGAAGGCTTTTACGTCATGTCACGTGGTACTTGTGTGTTTATCAGTCTCCTAAAACAATTTGACAGTCACTTATTCAACTGTTTTCTTTTTATAAACACTCGAGAGAGAGACATCACTGAATGTTGTTTTTTTATTATTATTAATTCAAATAAGGCAGATTTGTTCATCCCCATAACGCCAGCCAAGCCACTGCACTGCAGAGCTGGCCAAATCGTTTTGTTCTCATACTTAACGAAACAACAACAACAAAAACAACATTATTAAAGCTTCTATTATGTGTGTTATTGTTACTACGACAACAAATCTGCTTTATATCTCTTGGTAAGGCTCTCCAAATACCTACACACCTTGTTATTGAAGCATGACGAACATCTCGGCCTGGAGAGGGCATGGAAAGTTATGTCTCTTAAAAAAAAAAAAAACTGATGCGCCTCACTTTGGCAATATTATGTGAAACAATATCGTATTAATCACCCAAAACACTTTGTCAGTTCTTAAGTCGTAGTTGGATTTATCTCGATTGTTGAATGTTTTCCAAATCAGCTCACAGGAGGACTCAGCTCAACTCGACTTCCTGTCTTATGATCTTCTTCTCTGGAAGGAAAGGCTGAGAATGAATTAGACACTGCCACCTACCAGCCAGAAGCGGAAAGCACTTGTGTTCCGACTTCTTTTGTAAAAGATGCAGGTTTTCTTTGTGCTCCATCAACTCTGGTACTATGAGATGTTGGATGCCGGATTTCGGAGAAAGCTGAAGGCGGCAGATCGGTTTTGGGAACACAGAAATACGTATGATGATGAATCTCTCAGGAAATGTGCATTGCCATATTCTTTGAAAAATATACAGGAACTCCTGTGACCCTTCTATATTTTGCATATTCTTGGAACCGGACTGACTTTGTCTATAGGCAGTGGAGTTTTTTTTTTAAATCATCAAACATGTGCACATTATGAATACATATAACAAACAATGAATCTTTATACAGACCTCTTAGATTAAGAAATGAGCTAATCAGTGCTCTCTGTTGGGGAAACCATCAAGCACTTGCAATTGGGACTTTCAGTACAGCTCTTTCTTGCTTCTTGATGATAATTGCAAACAGGTTTGCTTTTATATTTGCTCTATTTCATTTTCAATCAGCATATGCGGCTGTGTACAAAAGCTCCTCACCACATATTTGCTTTTAATTAAAACGTGGTTCAGTCATTGTCAGTATGACTTAATAAAGTCCAAGGTTCTACAAGCCCACTTTCAAGCTGATTTTAAACAGATTCACTTTGGTACAAAAGTGGGTCCAATTAAACCAACAGTTTAAACTGTTTTTTGTGCTCTCCTAATTGACCCATCTCATCTAGTGTCTGGTCAAACCTCTATTCTTTGGTGAGAGTTTTTTTTTTTTTTTCTCCCCCCTATGTGAACCAGTGTGAGAGTGAAGGTTTGCGATGGTGGAGCTTCCCCTTCTCTCTTTATCAATGGCAATTTGTATGTGAGCACACACCTCTGTAGTCCCAGCAGACACGGAGGATTTCATCAAGTTCTTAACCCCACAAGGCTACAAATCCGGTTACCACTGTAAGTGTTTTAAACTGTTTAAACTATCAGAGTGCTCCATGCTGAGTCCCAGGCCGCGCACCGCAGTCACGCCCAGAACACACTGAACCATATGAGTCTAACTGCATTTTACTTTATTTCTGTCTCTTATTTTATATTTGCTTCATATAACACCTGCCATTTCCACCGTCTTATCAAACCCCCGGCTCCAAGTCAACTCCGAGGGGATTAGTCTGCAAGTTTTTGCAGTCACTTCTATCGATTCATTTTCGTCATTCCTTTTTTTTCATTAAGAACAAGTTAGTAAAATATCAGACATTTTCAGGTAATTTGACTATCTTGCAACTTTTTGTGCTCAGATGTTATCTTTCTACGATTTGGAGAAGCTTCTTGACATTGTGCCAGCTACTGAAGTTTTCTGGAATTACAAAATGGTCCCTGTAGTCCCCCATAGTGGAAATCACCATGTCCTTAAAATAAATTACATTATGCACAAAACACACACACACACACACACACACACACACACACACACACACACACACACACACACACCAATTAATGACAAGAGCAGACTTCAAATTTTAAAAGAGCTTGAGCCCAAGTTATGCACAATGATGCATTCATAAAGCTCACAAACAATACAAGACTATGAAACTAAGTCTCTGACATATTGGACACTGCTGCTGTTTTATTGTTTTACTGATATAAGGATATAAGATTTTTTTTTTTTTTTTTTTTACAATAAAACATTTTCAGTTTTCCATTAACAGTGCATATCTGAAATACACCCAACACCTCAAATGTGCCAAATGTCACAGCATGTCAGGTATTACATCCAGTAAAAACAAGTGACTTTTTTTTCAAGAGTAATATTCATGGTAATGATTTTATGAAGCATTTAAGCTTAAATTCATGGGGGGAAATAACTTGTGTGTCCTTATTTCAATGCATATTATCACTTTTCTAAATTGCGTCATCAAGTGACTTTACGTCGTGTTTTAAATATCGCGATAGCTTTTATTAAATTCAAGCCTGAGTACTACAACAGTGTAAAGGCTCCACCAGGAAATGCTCCAGTCTATAATGTGTTTAGAGAGAAAAATAGATCCAGGGTGTTTTTGGAGAGTTAAGGTTTAATTACGTTTAGTCCGACCTATGAAACCCTAAAAACAATGACAGATGTCATTTTGTGACATTTGAAATTGTGACGCTGACGCTGAATTTTGACCTTCAAATTCAAGAAAGTAAAGTTTGTGTAACACGAAGAGAATTGCTCATGTCCGTATCGACTGGAGGCGGGGCGTGCGTAAACAGTTTGGAGACTTGGAAGGAAATGACATTTTCCATATTGTGCACACAAATCTGGTAATATGGAATTTTTTTGTTTGTTTTTTTTTTTAATCATGAGCCACTTTTCCACCAGAGTGGTCTCTCACTTGTCCTTGGATGAATCTCTCTTCCTACACACAAGCGTTAACAGAAAAACCGGTGAGTCACAAACAAACAAAAATATATAATATATATATATAACAGTGGAGAAACAACGGCGGCGTTTAGTTGTTTTCTACGCACGATGAGGGGATTCATAATAAATATATTCGGCTCTCTAACTGGTGGTTTAAAGGAGATTTTTATCTATTGTGGCTGCTCTACTGATGACGATCACCGACTGGAAGGTTATTTTCCATTAGGTGATCGATACCGCTCAATAACCACGCCGCTCCTCTCCCTCCATCTGCGCCATAACGCGCCCGGGTACAGCCACCTTTTGGCCCGCGCGGCTGTAATTACTGGAATATTACGTTTTCATAGACTGGGTACACGTTGAAGTTGCGTCAGACATTGTTTAAAACATGATTCTTCACAAAATGATCGGTATACCCCCCCCCCCCCCCCCCCTCCTTCTGCACCTCTTTTGATTAAAGCAGCCTGGAGTTATGCAGTTAATGACATCGTTATTGTAAAGAGGGAAAAGGGGGAGAAAGGAGGGCGTGAAGAAGTGAGAAAGTTGAGCGAAGAGGAGGAGGAAGATGCAGGATGAAGAGAGGGGAAGTCAGGACAGCACGAGGAAGGAAAGTGTTTGAATTATTATCCTCTATATGCCTGAGTGGACACGAGACAGAGTGCAGGGGGCGATATGGCGAGTTGTCGGGAAAGGTGGGGGGGGGGGGGGGGGGGGGGGAGAAAAGATGAGAAGTGAGGGAGGGCCGATGATGAATGGAAGGAGAACAGGGATGAGAGACGGAGCAGCATGAAAGAGTATATACGGTGCGCAGTCCTGCTCCGAGGATGATGAAACGTTAATTAAAGTAAACGAGCTACCTGAGCTCCCCGGCTAACCCCCTGTCACACTCTGTCAGGAGACAGAAAGAGGGAGGGAGTCGAGGAGGAGGAGGAGGAGGGGGAGAAATGTGCGCGAGGAGAGAAGTTGGATAATCCAGCTGTGCCTTAAGTTCAAGGTTGATCGCTTGTCGCCGTTGCGGGGGCGCGTGACTTCATTGCGTTTGCGCACAAGCAAAAATATCCAGATCAGCTCCACCTGCATGCTGTTTGTTGATTTATTTAAACCTTGGTGATCAATTGTAGCTCTTATTTTTCTGTGTTCCGTCCCCCCCCCCCCCCCCCCCCCCCCCAACAACTGATTTCAGAGACTTTCTTAGTGCTGCGGTTCAAGAGTTCCTTTGCAGATCCATACCAGCTCTGTATTGTTGAGGAGATGGGGGGGGGAAAAATTAAATAAAATCTTGAAAATCAATTATCACCAATAAGCCGGAGATGCTGCATCATACAGTCATTGCAAAACTAATTTAGACCAAGTAATTTCCAAATCCTTGAGATAGAATCCCCACCCTCTCTGTGCATGTTTGCAGTGTTCCTCTTGTGATGAGCCTTATTTCCCCTTCAGTCCACGCAAGGTTTTATCCGCCAAGATCACCTTTGTTTCTTTTTAATGCTCATATTCATTCAATTAATCTGGGCTCTAATTCGTTTATATATTTATTTACTCGGTCTCGCTATCACTCTCCTCTTTTTTTCATCTCTCTCCAACGATTATCCTGGCGTCTAATTAGAAATCGATGCTGCTGGGCCGGCGGGTATTTGCAATGTGTTTGTGGACGTTGAGAACAATTCCCCGGACAGAAAAAGACCGAGAGAAGAAAGAGAGAGGAAGAGGAAACGCTACACTACACTACACTGCGCACACACACACACTCACACACACACTCACACACACGTTCTGACAACCGACTTCACTGCTTGCAGCTATTCTTCTTTCTAAAAAGCAGTAGGCTAAGTTAGAAAAAAAAAGAAAAGAAAAGAAAATGCAAGGGAAGGAAAAATGAAACGAAAATCATTTTTTAAGGACTTCCGCCAGGGATTTCTACTGAATTGTTGAGGACTTGTTTCTCCGTCTTTTAGGAAAACAAACAAATCTCGAAGTGGAAAAGCACTTTAAATGTGATGGCCTGTGTGTAACCCCAGCTCGAGCTTTGCCAAAAGTCTGAGGAGTCTATTCATAACACTACTCTTCTGTATTATTATTATTAATAATAATAATAATAATAAATATAGTAGTAGTAGTCGTAGTAGTAGTTTTATTATTTTTATTATTATTTTGGAAATTATAGGCAGCACTGCATTTTTAAACTATGCATCTCTCCAAATTTGATTTCATGTCAAACATGAAGTGCAGGAACATAAATCAAAATCCCTTTAAAGTTAATTTCCCGATTATTCATCTGCATACTTTTCGCAGATGTTAAAAACTTTAAAGCTTTTTTTTTTTTTAACTTGTATTTCAATACACATTTCCCTTCCTTTATTTGCATTTTCTTATTTCTTTAATTCTTTTTTTTTTTTTAATTTCCTGGGTCGTTTTGCGCCATCGCCGGTGTCTCGCGCGCTCCCCGAGCCGGCGTCGCCTCCTCTCTGTCGCGTCCCGTGGAGAGGAGTCGCTGTGGAGGCGACGGGTTAGCGCCATTACCGGAGCCAATCGAAACTAACTGGATTAGCAGCTGCCAGATGAAAAAAAAAAAAAAAGAAAGAGAAGAAAATGTTTCAACCAAGTGAAGAAAAAAAAAAACAGAAACGTAGGGAATGAGAGCCTCGCACTTTTATTAGTTCAGCTTTGCACCACAGTGTGTTTACCGTCTGCGCGCAACGTTTTATTGGCTCGCTCCATAATCTGTTTTTCAGACACTTTTTTTTCTGTTTTCTGTGTTCATCATCCCAAACAAGATCCCCCCCCCCCCCCCCATCTCTCTCTCTCTATCTCTATCTCTCTATCTCTATCTCTATCGCTATCTCTCTCTCTGTGGAGTCTACTTGGGTTCAGCAGTCAGGAAGTGTCATATTGGGAAATACAGTGTTGGAGTGTCACCCCCTCTGCATGATAAGGAAAACTGAATAACTTGCTTTTTCTCGTTGTTGCTTCACATTTCATCAACCCCTGTGATGCTTTGCTTGTGCCAAAACCATCAGTGTGTGTGTGTGTGTGTGTGCGTGTGTGCATGTGTGCGTGTGTGCGTGTGTGCGTGTGTGTGTGTGTGTGTGTGTGTGTGTGTGTGTGTGTGTGTGTGTGGTTCTTTGTTGCCCTGTGCAGTACAGCACTAAGCCATATTTGAAGCTCCATCCTTGCATTTTCTGTCAGTCCATCTTTCCATCTTCTACGCTCATTAAACGTCCCTCTATCTCTCTCTCTCTCTCTCTCACACACACACACACACACACACACACACACACACACACACACACACACACACACACACACACACACACACACACACACTCTCTGAGTCTCTCCCTCTCCTTCTTCTTCCTCCGTGCCTCACGCTCCCCTTGCCCGTGGCTATATGATCGTGAAAAATGTGTTTACAAAACTCGCTCTCTTGCAGATCAAACCATACGGACGAATCAAAGACTTTGGAGAGAGAGGCAGAGAGAGAAGAAGCGAGGGAAGAGAGAGAGAGAGAGAGAGAGAGAGAGAGAGAGAGAGAAGGGGTACTAGCAGAGGGTGTGCGGAGGCCTTATAATTTTAAAATTCTCTGTGTGTTATTCTTTTTTTTCTCTCCTCTTGTGTATGTGTGTCTGTGTATGCGTGCGTGTGTGTGTGTGTGTGTGTGTGTGTGTGTGTGTGTGTGTGTGTGTGTGTGTGTGTGTGTGTGTGTGTGTGTGTGTGTGTGTGTGTGTGTGTGTGTGTGTGTGTGTGTGTCTGTCTGCATCTCCTTTGGTAATACAATATCTTTAAGGCCCCCAAAACAACTATCTGTGTCTCACAGTTAAACATGAGATAATACAATATTGATGTCTCCTTGTCTTTGCTATAACGCAATACTGGGTCCATTCTGGAAGGACCTGCTAGCATGGGCCGGTAGGGCCCGTGCACTTAAAAGAATTACTCTGCTCCCGTAATACATTTTAGGGATGCTACACAAATATCAAGTCCCTGAAGAAATAGAGTAGCTCGTGAAACAAGAGTTAAAATACTCCCAGAGAAGCATCAGGTCATCTTTCAAACTGTAAGTGCACAGTCCAGGATAAACAGATTGGGTTGTATTAGTTTTCAGCAAGCTGCTTGTGTATCAGCATTTGTTTGTGAAAATAAAGATGGAAGATATGTTTTCTCTTCCTGGTTTGAAGTAACTTTTTGCCACGTGGAAGCGGGGGAAGGGGAGGTGTGTGTAAAAGTTTAACTTGAGGGGCCAAGGAGAAGTGAAATTAAGGCTGCTCCAGATTTCCCTTTATAATATTTCGACATTAAAGAGGGACATCGTCAACAATCATCTGTTCATAGTTCAGTTAGTGTAATTATTTCTGCATTTTGCTTTTATTGGCTAAATTGATTGAATCTCTAGGTGAAGAGCTCTTCTTCATTTCCCTTCGTCAACATTAATAAGTTGACTTGGTTCCATTGTTCTCTGCAGATAATGGAGCTATTCAACAGTGTCCTGAAGTTCAGTGCAAAACAAAGTATCGGTTATCACAATTGTTTCATTGTTGCAACAGTGAAAACGTATAGAAATATACTCAAAGTGAAATACAACAGTAATTGTCGTTATACACTTCCTGTTCACATTGCTTCCAGGTTCCTTTTTGTATCCTAATAACAGTAGCGGGCTCACAGGCGATGTGCCTTCATGGAAGCTCTGCCCCTCCTCAGACGCTTTGTACGTTCTTAGATTTAAGAAGGCCCATTTTGTGAAGAACTCGTAACATTGGTGCTCTTGATGTCCATCAGTTGTTTGTTTATACCGTCAACTGACTTAAAAAGTACTTATATTTCTCGATGATTGACACAGTTGAGCCGTGAAAACACGAGGGACGACAACAAACAAACAAACAAACAAAATGAAAAAAGAAAAATCAATTGCAGTGTTTGATTGGTTCAACAAAAATCCAACATGTTGTGTTGTATTAAGACTTAGTCCAGCATCCAAACCAAAGAGAATCACTAAAAGAGCATTAGACTTGCCTAAACAGTGACATTTTTCTATCCTGTCAATTGCATGCCAAATGAAAGACATTCAGGACAAAGCATCTCCTTTTACAAAGTGATGTTAAACTGCTTCAGCCAGCATGAACACAGATTGGGAGGAGCTTTTTTTTTTTTTTTTTTTTTTTTAAACCAAAGTATTCTGATTACCCCCTCCTATTGTTTGTGAAGGAGGTTTGATGGTTACGGAGGAGAGGGAATCTAGTATTTATCAGCGATGGACAGGAAAAAAACATTTAAAATGAGGCAGAGCGACACAGAAGAGGGGCAGATTGAGGAGATGTTAGTGGGGTGGGGGGGCGGGGGTGAAGAGAGGCGAGGAGAGGGGGTTTTGGGGGGGGGCAGACAGACAGGCAGGGGGAGCGATTATAGCAGGGTTTATGTATGAGCTATTGATTGAGTCGGTGGTGACTTCTTGAGTGGTTAATTCGGGAAGTGAGAGCGATAGAGAGAGTAACTCACTGACCAGAGAGGGGAGGGGGGAGGTGAAAGGGGGGGATAAAGAGAGAAGGCAGAGAGAGACCGCGATGAGGGGAGAGGCGGAGGAAGAGAGAAGCACATTTCCTCAGGTACGGAAAAAAACAAGGTAGCTACAATTTTGCAGGGAATTATGAGCTGGTTGTTTTATGTATTTATTAAGGACTCTAATAATAAAGTGCTGTTAGTGTAGATATATTAAACTCTTTTTTTTTTTTACATTTCTTAGGACCTCTGAGGAGATAACTCCATCCTTTTTCACTGGTCCAAATGTATAAACGTCACAATACAAACGTACTTTTCCTTCTGTGTCATACAAGTGTAATACGTAAAAACATACCTCATATACAATAAATAAACAAAAAAAAGTACAAACTTGGAATTTTGTGCATTGTGGCTCACTCAGGACAGAAGGAACTGTCCCAAGGAAACTTTATCAGTAAGAAATTCAAATAGATGATTTAGAAAGTGTCAAAAGATTTGTTTTTTGATCTGCAATCAACAATGGCTGTCTTAAAAATGTACATTGATGCCACAAGTTGCAGGGCAGACTAAAGACAGTTGCTCAACTTTGGAAACAGAAACCCTTTGGAAACTAAAACTTACTGACAAAATTGTCAATTTTAACAAAGATCACGCTCTTTGTATTCTCTGTTTCCACTTTGACCAAAAAGCTACTTTCATGCCATATGACCAAAAGTCATGTTTGTGCATAATTCTCCTAAAATAGATCTACACTGGCATGTGACTTCTATAGACTCCTCAAATCAGCCAAAAATGATTACATAAGTAATGCTTTTCTATTTGTTCTGGATGCCTGGCTGTTTAGATCCAGGTTACTACTTACTGAGGATCATTGGTTTTGAAAGAAAAAAAAAGTAAACCAAAAGTGTATTGGTTTGAAGCCCACTGCCCACTGAGGTCACAACTGTCGGTCATTGAGCAAGGCATTAATGCCCTCCTGCCTGAGTCAAGATGGGTATCTAGTGCAACACCTGGGCCAAATCAAACCTGCAGATCAAGTGATCTGATGTGGCCACACACACACACACACACACACACACACACACACACACACACACACACACACACACACACACACACACACACACACACACACACACACACACACCATCTCTCATATGCTTCAGGACCACCTTGCCTGTGTGTGAGCCTAACAAGGTTGTTTTCCAGCAACTTTTATTTTTATGTTTGCAAAATTTCAGATATCAATAGAAGTTTGTTTTCCATGTTGCTGCAAAAAGAATTGTGTTTGTACAACTTGATCGGTCCCGATGCTTCACTGAGGGAACTTGTTGAGTGGTTCAAAGTTCATCAGACTCACTTATCAATCCACCAATTTACTGTAATTCTAAGACAAAGCAACCTCTCACATTTAAAAGCTATAGATTACAGAATGTGTTACGTGCGTGTGTATGTCTGTGTCGAGGGTCTCTGGTTTGTTCGCTGGTAGGATATCCTGCAGTCACATTCCTCAAAGCTGAGCGCGTGAGGGGGCTACGTGGGTTTTGCATACACATGAGTGAGTGCGTGCGTGCGAGTGTGTGTGTGTGTGTGTGTGTGTGTGTGTGTGTGTGTGTGTGTGTGTGTGTGTGTGTGTGTGTGTGTGTGTGTGTGTGTGTGTGTGTGTGAAGGTCAGCTCGCCGGCGCAGTTTCTTTTCCTATTTCTCTTCCCTCTCGCGCAGGTTTTGATCTCTCAGCCGCGAGATCAAAGGCGCTCTCTGGCTATTAGTCAGCGCGAGCCATTGATCCCTCATCGATCCACGCGAGACACAGCCGCCCCGTGAACACCGCGCGAGGCTCCCCAAAGCTCCTCCCGTGTGTCGGGGAGAGAGAGAGAGAGAGAGAGACAGAGAGAGAGAGAGAGAGAGAGAGAGAGAGGGGAAGGAGAAAAGGAGGGAGGTGGAGCGATCTGTGTGTGTGCGTGCGCGTGTGTGTGTTTTTCTACTGGCGCGGGCAGAGCCAAACTCGAGCTTTTTCTTTGCCGCGGGACATGAAACAATGAGGCTCGAGCCGGTTTTAATAAAGCGCGCTTTCCCTCCTTTCAACTCTGGCGCGAGGCGGACGAGCCGGCAGCGGAGAGCGATCGATAATTAATGACGATGAATAATTTAACCCTATCGATTGATTTTTTTTCCCTCATCCTTTTTTTCCCCTTCTTTTCCTTATTTTCTTAAGGCCGGCGTTCTATATCATACTGTTTTCACGCAGCCGACATCCTCATCTCCACTCAGCTCTCCTTAAACTTGTTGGAGTTGTGCGCCTCTCACGCAAGTCTGAAACGCCAAGTTTCCTTATTTAGGCGATCAGAGGCTACGGTTTTCTATTTATGACCCGAGCCAGACTTCAGACTTCACCTGACTTGTCTCTTTGAATGGAACCGTGCCTATTAAAGTGATACATTTGCTGATATTGTCTCAGTGCAAAGCTCAAAAAACAGCATTGGACCTCCAATGCCACACAATAACAGATGCCCGAGCATTGTATCAATATATATTTATTCCATTAGTGTTTTAAAACGTGACTAATTTACATTTCAAATCCATACCAATTATATCCAAAGCTGTTTTAAAGAAACAGGTATGACACCGATAAACTCTTCTAAAGTAATCAGAAAACATTTTATGCCCTCAAAATATACCTGATTATTTCTTCAAATTGATGAACAGGTGTTCTTTTTAACTTCTGTCTGCATGTGTAAAACTCGTGGTTGTGTCCAGAGTTTGTATTTATAATATACAGTTGTCTTCATTATACTTAATGAAGAAGTAATTCCAGTAATACAAAAGTATTTTTCCAAAGTCATTAACAGTGGAGTGAAACCCTTCAATTTGTAGGGAAAATACACAGGAAATGGCATCTCACTGCCCCCAAGATTTCCTCCTGCCTCCTCCTCGCTCACACCACAGTTTGAAAATCACTGAACTACATTCACATTATAAAATTTAAATCCAAATCTATTAGAATCCGCCTGGAGCATGAATCGGAAAGTTTTCATGTTTGTTTTGATCCACTCATCACACTTTACAATGGATTCTGTGTTTTGTTGTAGTGACGTAATGTTGCTGCCACACTTGCATGCATACCATTTATTAGAATAAATTATATTTTTTCTAGTGCAGAAACTTGTGAATGTGGTTACATAATCCAGCTACATTTGAGTATGTTTAGTAAATGTGAAAATAGAACATCAGCTGTTTCAAGCATTCAACTTAAGGTCTGTCATCTCAAAATTGATTACCGGTACATAGTATTTCGACACTTACATAGAAGTACAGGTACTAGTTAAAAAAAATAGCTCTGGTAGGAGATTTTTTATTTAACACACTTAGGTAGAAGTAAAACACACCTTTAAAATGTGCAAACACAAAAAAATAAAGATAAAGATTGCTTGTTTCTATAACATTATCAGTGTTGCTTATAAAACTGTTTGTCACCATGAAATCTTGACTTGAAAGGCTAAAACTGGTATTTATTAATACTCAAAATTGCTGCTTTTTCCTATAAAAGATTATGATGATATAGTGAGGACAATTTAAAAGCAAAACTGTAACCAAGTAGCATTTTAAGTAGGAAATGCAGAAGCACTTTCAAAGGGACCACACATTATAAAGTTACGTTGAAAATTTAGGATTTTCATGCCCAGTTTAAGACAATAGCCATTGTTTTTACAAATATTTTTTCTCTGCATCGCAAAATCTTTAACTTTCCTTCACATTGGTACCAGTCGTCATCTGTTTTTTGAACGTTTGGAAAAGAAACTACAAATATTGTGTTGAATTGCATGTGACGTCATCAGACAAATAATCACCTAAAGTACAGATGCATGAAAATTCAATTGAGCTAATTTACAGGTTCAGCATTTTATTGAAAAAAAAAATATAAAATCTAAACATCTCTTCAGCATTTTATTGAAAAAAAAAATATAAAATCTAAACATCTCAAAAATCTGATTTTAACAATGTGCGTAAAACTGTCAAATAAAGTGCATCGTCAGTCTTTGATCTCACAGCCGAACAAACAACCCACGGGCCCGGTGACTTCACACCACCACTACTACGACGCTGCATCTTTCAAACTGGATTTCTCTGGCTGATACCCTGGCTGGGCAGCTCTGTCTGATGATAGCCTGTCTCGGCGCGAAGGACTCGGTATTAGCTTTGCCCCTGCCGTGTGGAGTAATGGGTGCTCTGTGGGAGAACAAGCAGAGCCTCAGTACTCCTGTAACTATACATCTTGGTTAAGTACACTGACAGTACTGCACTGCTGCCTGTTCCTATTACAGCGGCCCCGCTGATTTCTCACTCTTTCACATGACAGCATGATGGGTGTACGCGGTTCACGGGTACACAGCAGTGATCATGTGGAAATTTCGCCGCGATAAAAGTTGCAGTATGGCCGACATGGTGCTCGCGGAGGGAGGACTGTCACACTGTGCACCTGCTAGTTTTACTGAGGTTACCATACATCACCCGGAGATGATCGACGTGAATTCAGTTATTCCCTACATGGAATACTGTTGCAAAAACAAGTGGATTTGGGGGGGAAATTAAACAAGAGAATCTTATAATGATTTGTAATTTCTTCTGTATTTTATAAAAAAGTGACTGAGATCTGTCTTTTCTATCAATTTTTAACCAAATTAGTTTTTGTTTTATGGCCAACCCATTTCACTTTCGCATATGTTAAAATAGTGGAGAAATAGTTTAGTCGTTTTATTTTCTTCGTTTTTTTTTTTTTTTTATATATACAATTTTTAAAGTCATTCACAGGATTTTCATGCTGCTTTTATCCACTCTGGCTCACACTTGTAACACTAGAAAGAAGCTTCAGAAGACATGTTTTCATACTCAGAGAAGAGGCCATTTCCTCTAAATTTCTTACATTTTGTAAAATATTTAAAAAACATACAGACTCATAATTGCCAGATAAGTATAAATCATGCACACATAAGCATATATTAGTCTCAACATTTAATATTTACAGTGATCTTTAACTGAATGTAATTACTTAGTTTCCTCTGTAGTCATAAACTAGGATTCAACATTGACTTTTCTCTTTAACACTTGGATAGACAGGGTGTTTTCCCTCTTCCTGACCGCCCTCCCCCCTTTCCTCCCTCCCTCCGCCTCCTCCTTCTCTCTTCCATATCTCCCCTCCTCGTTTCTCTTCTCTCCTTCTTTCCATCTCCTAACAAACCCATAGCAGAGTCCCTCTGTTCTTCCACCCTGAGGCTGACCAGTGTGTCAGAGCTAACCAGGGAGAGGAACAGAGAGAGACGGAGAGACGGAGATAGTGGGAGAGCGAGAGAGAGCGAGAGAGAGAGAGGCAAAGAGAGACAGAGGGGGAGAGAGAGAGAGAGAGAGAGAGAGAGAGAGAGAGAGAGAGGGAAAGAGAGAGCAGGTTCAGTTGGGCCTTTTTCAGGGGCAACCACAAAAAAGGAAGATGAGACAGATGTACAGAGTCCGTTTCATCTAGTGGAAAAAGAAAGCGGGAGAGGCCAGACTCCTCATGCTTCTCACATTTTGCTATCTTTTTATATCGTGACCCATCACTCTTTCCTTCTTTAGACAGCACTGGAGACATAATGTTGCCTGAATGTCAACCCCCCCCCCCCCCCCCCCCCCCCAATCCTCTCTAGCCCAGTAACTCTGCAGAATTTCAAAACATTGTTGGTACTATAGTATATTCCTCATACTGTTTCCTTTTCACTCCCATCAGTCGCCCACCAACCTTGGCATCACAAGTACGACACTTCTGCTGTTAGGCATGCTCGTACAGATTACTAGTCTTGTTGCGAGCTTGCATCACAGCGCATATCGGGCCGGCGCTGTTTGGGAGGGAGATGTTAAAGGTCCAAAAATAAAAGTCAGACCTCAAGCTTTGTCACATAACTGGTTGTGGACTGGATTATTTAGGATACATTTTTTTTGTATTTACTTGGATTATTCCTACTTCAATACAATTGTCTAAAGTTGTCCCACTCACGAGTTGATGTGGCGCAAGCGTGTTGACATCAAACCTATGGCCCATGATCTGGCTCAACATAATGCTGAATGGCAACGTTGATTTCTTTTTCTTTTTTTTTTTTCACAAAAAACAAAAGCAATTTCTTGTTTACTAACTATGCAAACAAGCTATGAGATGCCACAAATAGAGAGATTAGTTCTTTTAACATTTAACAAATTTTTTTCTTCATGAGGAGACATTGTTAATAAGAGCAGAATTTTCAAATTGAGCTTTTGTTGTTTGTAAAAATAAAAATAAAATAGAAAAAATAATAATATTGTCCAAAATTTGCATTTACAAGTTGTCATGCCGTCATTTTAGTCGTCTGGCCCACAAGGAAACAAACTGGGCTGCATGTGGCCCATGTTCTGTAATGAGTTTGACACCTGTGCCTTAATGCGTCGGATCGCGTCAATGAAGTGTATCTGAAAATGTCATGCATGTTCCAATATCGGCAATTTAATTGCAGTGGTTGTTCTCACA
>NC_137657.1:14300471-14685471 GCF_963422515.1 Blennius ocellaris
CCCCTGTGCCCGCCCTTTGGACACCAGGTCAGTACTGCAGAACTTTGACTGGACACTGGCGATATCGCTCTAATCTGGCTTGGTTCCGTTAAATGGGCTTGAAGTTTTGACTGTATGTGTGCAGAATCTTTTGGGATGAATCATTAATCCTGTTCCAAACCAAGAGTGTTAATTGGGTAAAAACCCAGACACCCAAAACAACCAGATACCCCACTGACAAAACTTGATAAACATCGCTATCGTCGTCATCAGAACTACGTGCTGAAATCCATGTGAAATGTTCATCTATTTAAAAAGATTAACCATACACATGCACATTGCCAAGCAGATTGAATTTCTGGTGGTAATTGGTTCTATATCTCATATTTTTACAAGGCCAGTTAGCGCCAGATTCACTTTGGACTGAGTCAAAAAGCTCCTTAACTTCATCCATGATGTGCATATAGTTGGCTCTTAAAATTCAGACATGAGCCGCATCAATCAGATCTCTCCCAGCGAGCTGTCATCATCCCACTGACCAATCTGTTGAGGCTAGCGGGCATTAGCTCAGACTAACATTGCTCAAGGCACGTGCTGTGATATTAAACACATCATCCCTCACCACCGTCACCCATCACTCACTCTGACAGCTATCCCCCCCAGCGAGCGGCGGGACAAATGACAGGCCCAGACCTCATGCACCTCCTATTCCTGTTCCCTTTGACCAGGGTTCGCCTTCCCAGACTGGGCTTACAAGCCCGAGTCGAGCCCCGGCTCCAGGCAGATCCAGCTGTGGCACTTCATCCTGGAGCTGCTGCAGAAGGAGGAGTATCAGGGGGTGATCGCTTGGCAGGGGGACTACGGGGAGTTTGTCATCAAGGACCCGGACGAGGTGGCCCGGCTGTGGGGGATAAGGAAATGCAAACCTCACATGAACTACGACAAGCTGAGCAGGGCACTGAGGTGGGTGATGTGCTTGAATGTCAAGCGCTGTTTACATATGGTGTTGCCCTCGTTGGAGGTAATCCTCACTCCACATCTCTCTTTTGAATAAAAATGGAAAGATAAAGGTGGGACTTTTCCTGGCGAACGTCAATATCCTCAATTTCTCCTTATCTGTGGACTTCCTAATGGAAAGTTCACCATTGAGCTGCCAAATAAAAAATTCAATAGGGATTTCAAAATTAAGCCCCATTGAGAAATTGCTCGGACTTCTTCAAAGCAGAGAAACTGCTCTGCACCAAACTTGCCTGAAGTAATTAAAACAATGCCACACTTTACACCTTCAGCAGTTTATATCCCCCAACCACACACACTCACAATTTTCTTATGCAAATAGGCATAAGAACCCCCACCACATCCCCCCCACTGTTTTCCTTTGGCCTCTTGTTAATGGGGGCTGTCGTCAGAGTCTAATTGTTATGAATTGGCTGGGGCCACAATTAGCCTTCTTAATTAGCCTCACTTAATTGCTCAATTAAGGGCCACGGCACAATTGCCACGCAAAGCAAAACATGTACACATCATTGCACTGGGCTCAGCCATTGTGGATACACACTGATATGTACATGCTGCTGTGTTTGTTGATATGGTGCATAATGAAGCGGCGCTCGCCTGCGTTTAATGCTGAGGTCGTCTAATGCATTCTGCAATTTGCTACGTGCACCACTTTGAAACAAAGAAATCTAAATGCAGGAAGAAGCACGGTCCGGTATTTTAACTCGTATCTCCGGATAACACATCCGCAGGTTGATTTTTTTTTTTTTTTCTTTTCTTTATTGCACACCCCCACCCCATCCTCGTGCCCCACACCTGAGCACTCGGCTCCTCTACCTGAACCAGATGGCTCCGTGTTTCCCCTTTACCACTGATCAACCTGGCATCCTGGCAGATTGTACTTTCTGACACCTCCGTGGGTGGCAAAGGAAACTGGCATGATGACGGCTTGACATGCCCGGCGGGAGACACCGGAAGTCGTTACCATGGAGACAACTCTTGTTGTCCCACCTCTTTGTAAATGCTGCTGGAAGTGGCGACACACTTCTTGGCGTCATGTCATTTACATGACGCTTTCAAGGGTCCAAGCAGCTTCGGATTATTTCAACTGCTGAGTTAGGGTGGGAGGTTTTTAAAATTATTATTATATTGTGCCTTTTTGTATTGAAGACGTTACTTTGTGTGTGATTCAAACATGTTTTTATCCAAATGCTCTGTGTGATGCTATATTTATTTATTTTTTGCCATGTAAAGGGTCTTTAAATTTAAGACTGTTTAGGTAATTATTGCTTATTTTGATGCTATTACATGTTCATATTGTATGACTATACTGACATTTATTTTACTTGAAAAATAGGTTTGTGCCTAATAAAAGGACATTTTCAATCTGTAAGTTTTGGGTTCAAGGAGATTTGTTTTTGGGGGGATTTTCTTTGTCTGTTAAAAGCTGAATAAAATTTCACTTTACAAAAGCATCTTGTATCGAATAAAGGCAGTCAGACAGAATTGATCTGAAGAAGGAGGAGATGAATAAAAACAGTGGGAAATCAGCATAGCTCTTGCCTCACAGCACTGAAGTTGTTTACTTATTCTCTCCTTATAGTGATGAAACACAAAACCTTGATGTGAGCATTATATTAATCCTTCCCTCCTCTTTTCCGATTCCCTTTTCCTTTATCACTCCGCTCCATCCCTCCATCGATATCCTCTCCTCCTCCCCCTCCTCCTCCCCTGTCTTCTTCTCTGCAGGTATTACTACAACAAACGTATTTTGCACAAAACCAAAGGCAAGCGATTCACCTACAAGTTCAACTTCAGTAAGGTGGTGTTGGTGAACTACCCCATCCTGGACATGGCCAACTCTCCCTTCTTTCTGGCACAGAACCACTTCAACGGGGGCACCACCACACCAGACTGCAGCCCGGAGGTATGAAGGGGTTGGGGCGGACTGCTTTGGAGATGGTGCGGCTGAAATACCTCAACTATTATTTGACTTGTTTTGAGCAATAAAAAGTGATATGTTGCATCCTATGGAATGTCCACCCCTTTATGGTCTGACAAATGAGGCAAGTGAGGCTCATACAGTCTTCAGTCCTAAATGCATAACAAATGACCATTTAAAGAACATAAATGTGCAAGGAAAAAAAATATTATAGCAAGACACCTTACTTCAGTATTTAACTTTTTTTCAGCACTGAATTAAATCAGGTATCTGAAATCCATTTCAGGGCAGTTGTTTTGGCATGATATTTCTCAGGCCCCTACTGTGCATTCCCTTTTTGAACAGACGAGTGGTGGTATTCATCAGAGCTATCTTTTATTCACTGTCTCTAATGGTCATAATAGACTACAATTCACTCATTGTTTGCCCTGAGAGATTGTAAAATTTTCACACTGGCAAATTGTATCAGAAAACCTAAAGAGAACAGCAGGAGCCAGAATATCCTAATTTGCTTGAAAAATAATGTTATGACTTCACTTGTGTGCCTATTAAAGTGCTTGGATATTTAGAGACGTGCTTAAAAAAAATGAACAAATCAATTTAAATGTTTCAAATTCTGGTCTCGATTATTGATGCAGCCTCACAAATTGTTGAAGAGAGGATTGGGGTTTTTTTTAGGAGTTGGATGTGAGCGCTGGTGTGCACTTAATCTTATTTCAGGTGACTAATGTCCCCAGAAAGTGCTCGTAACTTGAAAGTACAGTACGAGAGATTCATCCATCATTTGTCTGTGCCATCCTTAAGGTGGGATAAGGGGATACGGGCTCTAAAGGAGGGAGGGGGGGGGGCGGTTTTAACTTGCCCTTAAAACAAAAGAAGATGTTATCCCCTGCTTCTCTCATCAGCGTCTCCTATGGCGAATCCATGTGTCATTGATTGAAAATGAAAGAAATAGAAAGCAAAGGGGTCGCGTCAGATCAGATCAATGGCGGGTCATTAATGCGGTTTGTTAAGCAACGCAGATCTCGCAGCTTGGGAGTACAGTCTCGCCTTTCAAACTTAGGGGCTGCGGGGTGACAGATACTATTGATCCACGGTCGTGTTTGGAGGAGTAAAAAAAATAAAAAATCCTGCCTTTGTCCTCTTTATTCCTCATATTCAACTGTTCCACTTATTTTTACCTTGACTCCCTCACCTTCTCGTATCTTAAGACAGAAAACTTGCGACTCGCACAGCCGCCCTGCTTCCGAAATGGATGTCATTGTTTCACATCTAATTCCTATTTCTCTCGTGTCCCTTTCCACAAACTGCCCCACCATCCCTCTTTTCTTTTTTCTTTTTTTAATCTTCTTGTCATTTATCCTTTGTGCCCGTGATCTTAATCGCTGGTCTCCATTTGACTCTGTACTTTTCCTGCCTTTGAGTCTCTGAGCCTCCGCGTCCTCCTGCCTCCCTTTTTAGCCCGAGTCCCCTGACACCCTTTTTTATCCTGTCCTTGCTGCGACTGTGTCCCTGTTTGCATCACGCTCTGCGGGGTGCCGCTGTCAACATTCGACTTTCCCCTGCGCAGTGCTGCCGCCGCGCCAGGGCAGATTTGTAGGAACACATGCGCTCTATTTAGAACTGTTTTGTTCATGTCACCAACTTATATTTTCATCCCCTTCTCCACTCTCTCTCTCTCTCTTTCTCTCCCCCCTCTTGTTCCTCCCGTCTCTGTCTCTGTCACTCAGGCCATACAGTCCCTGTTTCCTCGCTTGCCAGACACCGGCAGAGGAACATCCCTCTTTGATCGAGGCACCACGGCGCCAGCACCCGAAGGAGACAAACTGCGACTGGACACTTTCCCTTTCCTCAGTTCAGGTGAGCAGAAGGAATAACAAAAGTTAGTGTGAAACTCTGAGTGCCACTGCAAAATTAAAAATCTTCCTGCACCCAAGGAACAAAAGTCGGAAAAAGGGCAGCTGGTTTCGAGCATCCATAGGCAGTGTCGGGCAGACAACAGACCATAAACAAAGGAAGGGGGAGAAGGGCGAGGGGAAGGACGAGAGCGGGGAGAGGAATGAGGATATGGGGAGGCATGAACATTTATTGTTAAAGGAAATAAGAGAGATGGCTGTCCCACGGCAGCCTGCAGTGAGGCTGCGCTTCAAGTGAGGGAGTCCAGGTGAGCTTGTGAATTATACATGTCGGCAGCGGTAAGAAACAAGTTCAGGGCTGAAGAATGCCTCCACCTCATCGCCCGCGATGGCTCACATTTGTCCTCTCCGGTGCCGGCGAACCCGCTTGACTGAGCACACATGTGCATGTGCCATTGTTTGTGTCCGTGCACGCGCCGCACGTGCATGCGGACCGGCAGAGGTAGTGTGCAAATAGATAAACTGGCACACATGCAATGATCATCACACAACCTGCACCCCCCCCCCCCCCCCTCCTCCTCCCCCTACCTCCTCCTCCTTCCCACTCTGTTTGTCCTCGGGTCCTATTCCCCCCTTCTTCCCTTCTCACCCCCCTTTCCCTCCCATGTGTCCCCGCTGTCCTAATCCCTTCCCAGGCAGGAAGGCCCTAATTGAGGGTGCAGGCTTCAGTTTGTGGCCTGTGGGCGCCCATTACTGTGTTTTCATAAGCAAGTGAGGCCTGCCTGACTGATTCAATATTCATGTGTCTGCCAGCTACTCCTGGCCCAGCACGCTGAGACTTCACCACTGTCAAATTAGCCCTGCATAGTAAATATCAGAGTGAAAGAGTAGAGGGAGAGGGAGAGAGAGAGAGAGAGAGAGAGAGATGGGGAGAGGTGGAGGGTGCACCAGAGAGAGAATCTTTGAGTTGTTTGTCATTTGGAAGGAAGTAGAGTAGGTCGAGAGGCAACGCTTTTGTTTGTTCATTAAAATTGAATCCCAGCATCACCTTGCAACAACCTCGTTTTTGTGTCATCAAATGTAGCTTCCAAGGAGCCCAATTCAAACGGTGCAGGATATAATTTACGAGACGGTGAGGGTTTTTGGGGCGGGTTTTAAATCTGAAATGATGCGATGGCATGCCAGAACACTGCAGGGACGCGATATCGACACCGGCTAGATTTTTTAATTTTTTTATCCAAGCGTCACAGTGACATATGTGCCATAAAACTGGAGCCAGAGCATCTTCAAATTTGCCCTTTAAAAAAAAAAAAAGAAAGAAAAAAATATGTGAAGAAATAATGAAGCATTTAGAAAAAAGGGGACTCGACTTGATTACTTTTTACTGCAGTGCAGAATCTTTGTGTTCACATCTGGTTTGCAGCAGTGTGAAGTGGGTGGATCACACACTTCTGGCATGCATACATGAACCATCAGGGGGGTTTTTTTTCTCTTCTTTTTTTTTTTTGTTGAAAGCTACCGTACCAGAATTAGCCCCTGTGGCTTCTGATTAGACTTGCTAATACCTCCGACTATAATTAGTGAACATTCTTGGATGTTGTACGTCAGGAAACCTTTGCCCCTTCTGAGCACTAAAACCTCCATCTCTGGTTTTTCTCTGTCCTAGGTGCCCCGTGCTACTCCAAACCCCCGTCCCTGCTGGGCCCGTACCCTCGCAGCCCACCCTTTGACTACCCCTGGGGCTTCAACCCCTACCTCCCAGGGGCCTTCTCTCTCAACAACTGCCCCAAACTACCCCCCGGCTCCCTCTACCCCTCCCAGTTTTACCCCAACCCTCTGCAGAGCAGCCTTTCCCAGCTGCCCCACCCCTTTTCCTCTCTTCTTCCCCCGGGGGAGGCAGGTGGAGGTGAGAGGGGGGCAGCGGGGCAAACTGGTGGGACAAACGGCACGGCGGGTGGTCAGCCGGCCAGGATCTGCCTGCCGCCCTACCAGAGCGGCCTGTCGTTGGGTCGGACAGACGTTGGCAACGGGGCGACGGTCGGGGAAAGGGAGCGGGCGGAGGCCAACCCTCCGGCCACGGGGCTTAGTCTGAGCCTGGGGGCGGTCAGCCTCGGAGCCGGGACTGGGACGGGCCGGCAGAGCCCCACGGAGAGGAGAGGAGGGGTGAAGCAGGACCCCGAGTCAGACTCAGACCTGGAGATAACCGATCTGAGCGACTGCAGCTCGGACAACGAAAACGACCACGAGTTTGGCATTAGGAAGGAGTCCAGCCTGGCGAACCGGTCGCAGCTGGTGCTGGACGGGAAGAAAGGGAGCGTGCTGCCACCCATCTCCTCTCTCCCGCCTCCAGTGTCCCCGCATCCTCTGAAGAGCCTGATGCCCATCTCCCCTCCTCCCCCATCCTTGCCACCGTCACTTTCTCCAGCCACGGCTCTGCATGAAAGACACAGGGAGACAGAGACCCTCAAAATGATCCACAGCTAAGACATTTTCTGATGCATCCACCATCTTTGCCAGTCTACGCTCTGATAACTCTCTTCTTCTCTCCAAATTTTCTCCCCTAAATGATCAATCCCTCTTCCCCCCCCCCCCCCCCCCCCCCCAGGAAAAGCAGTTAAGTTTTCCACTCCTGAAACCACAGTTTCACTGTTTGCTGTCTTAAGTGTTGAACTTGCCAACAGGCCATTACAGCACCGACTCATCCATCTCAGGATACACGGGCTGTACAGTTTATCGGCCGTCAGCTGTCTGTATCACCATCTTGTCCTTTCTCTTCTGATCCCTCACGCTGAATGTTCGCTCCATGGTTTGTAGACTTGTTTTACGGTGTTTCTACAATTTGCCGTCCGCAGCTGAGCGATGGAAGAAGGCAGCGAGGTGGTAAATTACAACACAGCCATGCCAGCCTTGACAAACATTAACAAACAACATCCCTATACTAACAGAACAGAACAACAAATATTGCTCAGATCGATCCAATTTTACAGATTTGTCCTGTAATTCTTGAGACTATATAAAAACTCAACACTATTGAGATGTAGTCAAATACTGCCATCTAGTGGTTATTCTGGGGAAACGTCTCCTTCAAGGAATCCATCTCAGCTCTGCGATCCTGTTCATAAATGTGATGTTCTGAAATTAACCCCCCCCCTCCCTTTTTTTTTTCAATAGCTATTTTTTGTGTGTATTAATTTAATTGCTTGAAATCCATTTTTTCTTTTATTGTATCAACTGTGAGCATTTGTGATTATTTCTTTTGTGCTGTGGATCCTGTGATTTCTCCTCGGAAAGAAAAAGAGAGCAGAGAGAGCTGGACAAACTACAATTTGTATGGTATATTTCTGTGTATATATTTTAATATGTTGTACATGACATTTAATTAATTATTCACTATGATAAAAAAAAAAATTAGCTGTATTGTTGTGATTTAATTCAGTATTTAAACATGTTGGAAAAATTATAAGCTTAGGTGTATCAAAGTTTAAATTATTAATAGCAGAATATCTGCACTCTGAAGATGTTTTTTTTCTTCTTCTTCTTCTATGATGAGGACAGAGTTCACTTTGGGAATTGTCTCTGATTTCCTCAACCCCCGTTAATTGTGCCCTTTGGTCATTTTTTTTTTCCTCTCTCTCTCTTTTGCCAGATGCCCAGTGTACAAAAACCCTTTGGGTTCAAAAACATGCCAGTGGACTTATTTTCCTAGTTAGCATTCACTCAGTGTAACTGTACAGTAATTAGTCAAATGTGAATAATATTGGTCTTTGCATTTTCTTCTTCTTCTTCCTTTTTTTTTTTTTTAAATCCTCCCCTCAAAATCTGTTTTGATTATTTTTCAATCAATGCTTTTTGTCCATGCCAGCAGGGCACTTTGGTTTGCTTGAGGACATTAAACAGTTGGGGGTGAAAAAAAAATAAATATGAATATGAACTGTTTATCTTTGCTCAACCCAAAATCGGATGAAAAACATTGTTGGACGGCCCAGTTTCTCAGCACAGAGTGAACATTGCACCATCCTGTACAGTTTCATAGCCTTTATAGCCGATGGTTTGTCAAACAGTGGCGGTATAACGACTAGTTGTGAAAGCTCTATTGTAAAGTTAATGTAAAGCTCTATGTTTGTTGAGTTGCTGCAGGAAAAGGCCTCCAGTCACCTCCGCGTGGAGATCACGTACTAACAGCTGTAAATACTGTTTCCTTTGTGTGTGTATGTGTGTGTACACATCCAACAATGACAATGCAGTGGTTTTACCTGTCATCATTCTTTGTTTTACTGTAAAAGAGGACAAGTCGAAAGTACAAAAAGAAGAAAAAAGATTAATATCTTCAAAAGCAATAAATATTATTCTGGATAGTGGACTGTTGTTGGCTGTCAGTTTGTTGGAGGAGTTTATTGTGCAAAAGCAACGGCAACAGGTAAGAGTGAAACTTTTGTCACTTTTCATCAAAGACACACTAGTCAAAGAAAAGATTATTCTTTCCGAGTTCTTTGTATATTTCCAATTAAAACGATTTTAAAATATGTTCAGATAAAACTGATTTTTTTTAAACATTGTCAATATTTAATCAAATATACATAAAATATAACCATTGAACGAATAATCAAAGTTTTCGTGTATCTTTTTTTTAACAAAGAAAACGGCTAATTAAACAAAGCTCAGATTAATTCATGGATTAATTGCGTTTGTAAATGTAATTGTATGTGCACAATTAATGATTCTTCTCTTACTTTTTTGTACTTTGTGTTGGCAGCACACGAACAATATCAAACTCCAGGGAGTGAAGAAAAGCCATGAAAGCTTTCCATATAGTATTATCACACAGTCCCACTAATAAACAAATATAACAGACCACAGCCATTTATACATATGCCTTTATTTTGGTTTTATCAAATTTCATTTGCAAATTTTGTTGTGGATTTTTCACATTCGACATATTGAAAAGAAATTAATGTCTTCATTTCAACGACAGGTAGTCATAAATATTCATTCATCAAGTGTACCAATGGTTTAACTCAAAGATGAAGTTGTTTGTATTTCATCTTCATCCCCTAATGAGCCCCTGACTCGAAATCATTCAGACTGAAGTTTTACAAATAAAGAATCGGTAATATCATAAGTAACCTTGAGGCACATGACGTGGTGACATCTTATATAGAGACAGCCAGAAACGTGTCTTTTGTGTGCGATTTCTGCCTGAAAATGACCATTTTGATGACACACTGAAGACATAGAAAAGCATTTGTAAAGGTTTGGTGACCGCAAAGAACAAGACGGCCCTCAAAAAGCTCTGTGCACTGGTGATGATTAAGGAGACAATGCGAGAGGTTAAAAAAGATAATTTCTGTGAAAGTGGGCTGTTTGGACTCCGAGGTTATGACCGAGGGGTGTTTGTACAATCTCACAGAAAATCAAACAACATGAGGACCTTTTGCTCCTAACTGCAGAACTTGCAGTGGCCACTCAGACCATGTTACTGCTAAATATAATAATATTTATGACCCTGAACCATGTGAGCGGTGGTAGCACACAGACAGGTTGAGTCCAGGAGGTCAGTTTTATCCCACCAGGACTTTCTGGGTGATTTCTCATTGTTTCACGACCCCTTTCACACATTTAATGTTCAAAAAAGGGGGATTCAGCTCGTCTGGAGCAGTTCTTTTCCTTTGTTACCAACTAAAAATACACACCTGAATTCATTTCTTGTGTATCTGAAATAAATTCCCGAAACTTTAAAGCCAAGTCAAAGGTCACTCGTTTCAAAGAATTGGTGTATTATGAACGGTCTGATGTGGTTTCTTATGTTTTTCAATTTCAGTGAAAGCATTCTAAACTAATCTGATTCATACAAACATCCAAGGGCTTTAATATCTTTAGATTTTCTTACAAATATGGCCTTGGCACAGTACAAGATACAAGAATTGTATCTATTTTATACAAAAACGTTGAGACCTTTCCCACCTTAAACGCTGTGGGCTTAACATATTTTATATGAATAAATGTGATGATACTTAAAGAAAGCATAATGCAAAATGGATGGCAATATAAAATGCTTTACAGGACTCCTACTACGCCTACATACCACTACTAATACTACTACTGTTATGAACACTAAAAATAATAATCATAAACTGTATAAAACTGGTTACATATTGCTTTAAAAAAAACTAATAAAATGACAATAGCATGTAATACTAAATCAAAAGTAAAAATAATTAATTTAGATGTATTTGGAGAACACCTCCAAATACATCTCAATTTCTTTGCAACTCAAGGCCTGCAGCAATAAAATTGACGTTTATCTGATTCGTGGTTTCACTATAACTTAGAACAAATGTTTGTCACGTTAACTTTGGACAGACTGTCCCTCTGGGAAGCAGTGAATCATTGGGTAGTGGCACAGTACTTCTCTGAGGCAGAAGCTTATCAGTTTCTGGCCCTGCAGTGGTGTCTTTTCTGTGATGAGATTGAATGTCTCTGGGTAGAGTTGTTTCCAACTCTTAAAATAATCATTTGAGGTTCATTGATGGCGCCACATTCCTGTTGGTGTCAATGCGACCACCTCTCTGTGTTTGTCCTGTGTTTATTTAGAAAAACTGGCACTTTTCAGATTGAGGGAGGAAACAGGTGTACCTGGAGAAAAACAAACAAACAAACAAAAACACAACCTGCAGGCACAGAGAGAACACACAAACTCCTGAGATCATTTTGAGGAAATCTATGGTTCATAACCACGTTTCTCCGCGGGGTGGCGCCACGAGGCCATTGCAGATAAAAAACCTGTCCACCACACGACTCTTTATGTAGAATTTCAGGCTTTCTGCCCTCTGTCAGGCTCTGTAAACAGTTGTCTTGATTTCAGCGACACATGTTTCCACAGACAGCTGTGATCTGCATAGAGGAGAAACAGTGCGTTTCATTCATTTACAGCCAAGTAGACCACTGTGACTAACAAAGGATTTAAACTTTAGAGGCGTGATGTTTCTGTGCGAATTAAACCTAATAATAAGTCGAACCTGGAGTTCTCGTGTGCAATACAGAAGTCAAAAAGTCAAAATGTGCCTTTAAATGCCTGCTTGGATTAGTAAGCTTAAACTATAAACAAAACTCTGCATCGAAACAGTTTTGCTGGGTAAAGTTATTGTATGTATTTTCAAAAAATAATCACGAGTAACCTTTTACAGACTTCAGCAGATAAATAGTGTGCGGCACAGGGGGGGAAGAGTTATAATGTAACACCGTGCAGGAAACAATACGTTTTCACACATTACTTCATTATTTAACTCCCTTGCACTAAAACACACGTAAACAGAGAAAAAAGTAACGTCATTTCAATTCGTTTTGTATAGATATATCGCTGTTGTATCGTCGTTCACCAATATTCTTTTTTACACATTCCCCTTCATCAACCTTTTTTTTTTTTTTTTTTTTGATGTGCACTTCCGCGTACAATGTTTTTTTCCCCACTGACACACGGCAACTTTGAACAGGAAACCTATTAGTCTGCGGCTCTCCTGTCGTCTTTTCTCCTTTTGCGGGTGAGTACGCCGTCCAAACGTCGCTCTTGTGCGCTTTCTAAACGTATTTTGATTTTGTTTGGGGTGTTTGAGATGTTGGTGGTTGTTTAGTTTTCACGGTACAGTCGCGGTTTGTTCCCCCCGGACAGCGCGAGCGGACGGCGGCGTCCACACAGACCGGGGGAGCGCTGTGCACGGCTGGCTGCACGGCATCCCGGATTAAACTCATTGTTTTGGGCTTTTTTTTCTTTTTCCTTTTTTGGCTCGGGAAATAACTTTTAAAATGAAATTCCCACAGTTCTGCAACTTTAATCGGGTGTCTGAGGCCTGGAAGTGGCAGTTTAATTTGGTAGAACAAGTTCAGGTGTGTGTGTGTGTGTGTGTGTGTGTGTGTGTGTGTGTGTGTGTGTGTGTGTGTGTGTGTGTGTGTGTGTGTGTGTGTGTGTGTGTGTGTGTGTGTGTGTGTGTGTGTGTGTGTGTGTGTGTGTGTGTGTGTGTGTTTTACGGCTGATCTCAAACTACAAATCACTTTAATATGCTCAAAGAGAGTTATGTTGGCCTTATAGCTGTAGTGACCTTCTGCAATTTTCTCCTTATCCTCTTAAAATATAAAACATGATGTCCTGCAGATGCAAATTAGTTGTCGCGTTTCTTGCTTTCACTGTTACGACATAGACTTGAACGATCATATTGTGTTGTCATTCCCGAGTCAAATATACATTATGAATGCAGACCTCATTTGACAAGTGGTAACCCACACACACACGCACACCCACACCCACACCCACACGCACTCACCAGCTGGCAGAGTGGGGGGCTTCAGTGCAGACAGTGTTCAATAATTAGTGTCTGCATATAATTGATTACCCTTGGTGAGTCTTTGCCTTGTGAACCAGAGGAAGGGCATCGTCTGTGCAGGCCAGAAGAGAGCTTCCTGTGCTTGCAGGAAGGAGCAGTAACTGGAGCAGCTTCATTATCTGTCTGCATTAGATAATGGATTAGATTAGGGCTGTGCTCGGCAGAAAGGTTTTCATTTTTGAAGCGATCGCTCCTCAAACACCGACAGCTGTTTTTTGTTGTTTGTTGTTTTTTGTTTTACCAGTTTCACCCCACTTTTTTTTTTTTTTTAACATGAACTCATTCAGGACTTCAGCATGAGCTCAGTCAAACCAAACTTTTCGTCGACCAGATGACGACGAAATTTTAGCTGATTTCGACAACGTGTGCGATAAGGGCGTTGCAGCTGGCGGTTTTTGAGGCCGTGAGTTGTTCCCAGGCGGCAGCTGCTGCACCATCGAGGCCCCATGTGAAGCAGGCCCTGCCACTTCCTGTTGCGCTCTGCTAGAGGAGAGGAGCACTGCACTTGTCATCTCTCTCTCTCTCGCTCTCGCTCTCCCATTTACGAGTGCAGACTTGTCTGGAGCCCAAAGGCTACCTTCTCTTCCTTTTAAAGGAATGTTGGCTATTTAATCTGAGTTGCTGCGCAGCCCTCTCCCTCCCCGTTTCTCGCTCCCCATTGTTATAGGCTCGACGTAAACTCACTCACATCCCGCCGTCTCCGGGAGGGCAGGAGGATGAGCTCGGACGGCGCTACAGAAAGTCTGCGCGGGTGTTGTTAGCCCGTATGAGGGATGCTCAGCTCCTGGAGTGACAGGTAATGGCACCCACAGTGGAACAGCCAGGGGGGTGTCCTAAGGGCCTGGAGCTGGGCTGCTGGCAACCTAATAATTTACTGCAGTCGGGCTCGGACTTCAAAGGGAAAGCAGGTATTCTTCTCTGGCTGCAGTTAAGTTGCACGAGCAGACAGCAGATAATGAGAGACAGAGCAAGACTGCGGCTGCTCTCTTTCCTCTCTCCGCCGGTCAGCAGTGAAAACGACCGATTCCTCCCCAACGAGCTCGGCGAGGGCCGGCGGGTGAAGTCGTGGGGAGCGTACGGGACGGCGACGGCGCCGTCTCGCACCCGTAACACAGAAATACCTGAAACCAGGACTGTTGCCATGTTGGAGCGCGGCAGCTCGCTGTAACGCGTCAACATGTCTGTACCAGTGTTGGCGGTTTTCAGTTGAACTTTGGAAAGCACCTTTGTTTTTTGTGTGTGTGTGTGTGTTCTTATCTGTTTGAGGGTGTCCCTCGTTGTGGCTGAATCTCGACCTTGACTTGTGGGAGACACAGGTTTCAGTCCCGGTTGAGGAAGGAAGTGCGTCTCGTGTAAAAAAACAAGTTCAAGTTGCTGTGGCGTGGTAGGGTACCCAGTAGAATATGTGTGCTTGAAATGGTTCAAACATTACTGCTTTTATGCTTTAGTAGATCTTTTGCATACGGATGAGCTTTTAATTAACATACTGGCCAAATACCAAGCAGGGTATTTGACTTATTAATCATTTATAGAACATATTTAGTTGATCGTGAGGAGGTAGCACCAATGTTATTGAGATGGAGGAACAGGTTGAAAGGTTGTTTTGCAGAAGGGGCTCGTTGAATTGGTTGCGATTCTACGATCAGGTTGTTCCGTTGACACGAACACTGACTGAAGCAATTGGAATGTTTCAAGTCGATTAATTTTATTTGACGCAACAACATCAAATAAGCTTTCATTTGGTTGACAAACTAATCGGGAAGAGACGATAACATGTGGGTTGTTTGTTTTGTTTTTTTGCGTGATGTGGCACGGATTAGACGCTTGGTTGCTCATGGTTCCGTCATGACGTGAGGTGAACAGACATGCACTCAATCCTCCGGCTGCAGGAAGTAACCAAATGTCCAGTTTGTTGTCGTTATTTGGACGGGCAGTTTTTGGAAAAGACGCCCGGAAAAATAACAGGCGGATTGCTTAAAGACATCTAAATGGCCATCACCATTTGTCACTGTCTAATTTTGCTTGAATTCATCTAACCCTAACCCAAAATATAGTGAATTATCAGCTCGTGGACACAACCACAATGAAGAGGCTTTTCCTTTCCAAGATGCTGAGGAATTATATCTGCAGAATCCACACAGGTGGTATTAATTATACGGACCTGTCATCTAGCTAATGTTTTACATCCAAATTGAAATTTTGGACACCCGTAATCCTTAACCGTATCCGTGTTGCGAAGACGTGTTTCACCAACGGAAAAGGTATCATCTGGTTTCACGCATGGATTCATTTTCGTGTCAATCAAGCTGTTACTTAAAATATTAACCATGTCCAGTCTGAAGTTGTTAATTAAAAGAAAGAGGTGTATTAATAGTTTTCAGTCACGTCAGGTTGATGAATCGAACCATTGAGAAGAGCTGCAGGAGACAAAGTGTCTGAATGTAAGTCACACGTATGAGTCATTTGTGAAGCTGCCGTGCTGGATGACATGTCTGTAAGGAGTATGGCATCCGTTTTGACTTTAATAGTCATAATTTCATTATCGGCGTTCTTGAGGTCGTCACCACTGAGTTGAAGAGATTCAAGGCTCCGCAAATGTGTGACTCTGTCAGTCTGGATCCAGGGGCAGTTTGAGTTTAACAATTATGTTTTTAATGACTTTTTGAAAATTTAGTGGTTTGTGACAGCTGATTTTATTTTGTTAAATATTTGGCTTCCTCTGGACATCTTGACCACAATTGACACGGTTGTTCTTTACGAGATTAAACTGATCTTTGTCTACGAGGACGACCCCTGGCCTTTTTGAGCGCAACTCCTGGGACATATTTTATGAAATCTAACGCGTAATAGTCCATTTCTGCCAGTTTATCGCCAATCCAGAGCAGAGTGGCCAGCGTTCGGCGGCTTATTCCCACGACAATGGTTTTGTAAGTGGAAGAGCGATGCTCTGTGTATTGGCCTGCCAATCTCTGACATCTCTCTGCTGTCACTCAGTCTGTTCAGTCCAACCAGATAAGGCTCCCCTGCACACTGTGTGTGGCCAGTGTCTGCTTGTGAGACATGAGTCATGTGTGTGCTGCAGTGACCCCCCCCCCCCAAACACACACACACACAACTGAGTGACCCTCTCAAGGTCCGAGCTGAATGCGGCCAGTCTGCGGTCGAGCCCGACGCGCTCGCGCAAATAATGATAAGAGGATTTCGTGCGAGTTGAACCCAGGCCGCGGTGGCTCGGTTCTCACAGTCTGAGAAAGAAGGTAGAAAATGGAAAGAGTTGCATGCATCGGTGAAAGTGTGAGTCAGAGAGACGGCTGGAAAACTAATGTGACGGAGAGGGTGCGAGTGAGAGCGCTGAGAATGAGCCCTTTCTTTTGAGGGTTACTGTGGAAAAAAAAAAAACTGAGACGAGGCTCCACAGACGATGTTTACTCTTGAGCAGTGAAAGATGGGGGGGGGGGGGGGGGGGGGGGGGGGGTTGTGGGACTGAAAAGTCCTCCAGCCAAGTAAGGCTGTACAGACGCCGCCGTAACTATACCTTTGCGAATCGTGTAAAAGTCGTGAGGGGAAAAAAAAAAAGTTGTGCTTGAGTTTCGACATGTATCCATATAAATAAACTGTGTCAGAGCAAAGTACAATGAAGAAGCAGTAGCAATCACAGAGAGGAGGAGAGCTGATGTTGAATTCTTTCATGCCAAGTGCACTGGCACATAATAAATGTGACATACCAAAAATGATTTGAATACCTCTCCTGGTGGATGGACCTTCTGTTTAAGGCTTCATCTATCGCTAGAGAGACTCTGGAAGGCAAGCTACTGATCCCGCGTGATCTCATTGTAACAAAATGTCTATTAATTAGGTTATTGAGAGTGTGTTTTGGTTCTTTATGCCATGTTAGTGCTGCTCGACCAACAACTGCAGATTGAATTGTTGTGATTGTTTTAATAAACTCCAGGTCGGGTGAAGAAAGTCTCCCGCAATGTCAAGAGCAAAACCTGCAGTGTGAATTAACACGGGTCCATTTCGTCGTGGCAAAATGTGTGATAATTACATGCTGAAGTGTACGCGTAGGCAAGAAACTAATGCTGTACTTTTTTTTTTCTTTTTTTTCCCCCCTCGCTGTCCTGCTTTCATCTTCACTGTCGTCACAGTCGGAACAATTTATCCCGAAAGCCTCTGTGAGCCAGAGATGCACCATGTGCACAGCCAGAGTGCATCTCAACCCGTCTGTGCATGTCTTATTGAAGTGTAATAGCTTATCAGTTATAAGCTATATTCTCATGGTTTGTGAAATAAAGTAGTTACTTTATTGTCGATAGACATTCAAATTCTTTTGTAAATCCTCGTCGAGTTCACCGCCACGGATGCCTTAAAAAAAAGTCTGTTTTTCTGAACAGAGATGAGAATGTTGTCGATCAGGATTGCACGCCATTGGCACGAAGCTCCCAGCAGCATCATGCACCAAGGTGCATATGTGTGCAGGCACAGACGCTTTTTCTTTTTTCTTTTTCTTTTTTTTTGGCAAAGTTAAAAGCTTAGAAGCTTTGATTCTCGGCAGACTAAATTCCTTCCAGAAAAGTTCAGTGTGAGCGCTGGCATTTCAGCTTTGTTTGGCACCGCCTGAAAATCAGCTCCAAATGAAGCCAGCGGACACATGAGGACAGATTCCCCTTTTAATGAGTGACTTTGTGTCCCAAAATGCTAATCAGACATTTCTGTTTTTTGTTCTTGGTAAATACAGTTACACACACACACACACACGGAAGCAGTTAGGCCAGGCTGAAGGTTCACTGTGAACTACCAATCCATGCCAGTCGATTGGCCCGCCCTATCGACTGTTTCCATGAAGTGAATGACCTCGATGTCGACATAAGGAGAGCGAGAAAGAGGGGAAAGGGGTGACATTTTTTCCTAAACTAGGAGCGTTACGTCTGCATCGGTAGAGACAAAGTCAGAGCACGTAACACTGTTAGATTTTATTGCGATACCACTTTTTTGGAAAACGGATTTACGGGCAAGGCTTTATTTTTACAATTCAAGCTTGAAAACGTTTATCAGTGCACGTGAGAGAGTTCCCTTCAGTTCTCAACGTACTGACCGCACCGACGCATCAGACGGCTAATCCGATTAATCACAGGGTTGCTGTAGATTAATTTAAATTATTCCCGATTAAATATTCATTTTTAATTTATCTGAATCGAGTTTCATTTTGCAAAGAGCAAATAGACTCAAGAAAGACATGTATGCACTTGTGTTTTTAATGTGTTTGTGAAACACTTAAAAACTTGTCTTTTTCAAAACATTCATCCACATTATTGTGGCCCTGCCACTACTTTTTCGGCCGGCTATAAACTGACTTGTTGGTATTGTCAAAATGTTGCAATACAGTCAAATCTATTTCATTATTTGTAATTTGAAAATAATGAAATAATATATTTCAGATTTCTTGCACATGAATTGAAATTGGCGTTTTAAATCGGTGGCGTCTGGCGGCAGAGCGTCCGCCTCGCTGCACAACGACTTCACAAACATTCACGTCGCTACTTTGCGGCGTTTTGAGTGTAAAATCTGTCCAAACAGCGACATGTTGTCGTGAAAAGTCGCGACTTCCCCACCAATGCATAGCTGGCTGCAAACTGTGGAATGGCTTTCCGGACTCATCACGCCGCGTCTCATTGAGACCCGCCTCCGTTCAAGAAATCCATTCCACATTTTGGCGTCAGCCAGCACGGAAACACGTGAACTAATTTCAGCAGATGAAGCTTCGTGGATCGGAAATCGCAGCAGGTTGGGTCGGAAAGTTCCAATCCGTGAATCACGTTCCTGTTGGAACCCGACACTGGATCGGGTCGGCCCCATCCCTGGGTATGAATGTAGGAATAAGTGGCAAAACTTTTCTATTCCACTTCCATTTTTAGATGCAACTCCTTCGTAAGACATTGCAGGTTGAAAGTTACTGTAGAAGGCTGGAGGTTGTTTCATGGCGTGTCTTGCTTAAGGTCGCTTGACTGTCTGCAGAACATTTGTTGAGATGATTTGGGGGGAAGGGGCTGTTTGGTGTTATTTCAGCCTTCTGATTCTCCGCAGCTGAAATCATACAAGGAGAAGGTCACCGATGCTCTGCATCGCTTAACCATTTAGATAAAATCAAGAAAAGGTCACCACAGTAAAACATCAGTGTTGCAAAAAGTCTTCTTCACCAGTAATGGTAGGAAACTGTAGAGCAATGAAAAAAGAAAAAGAAAAACTCCCCCTGTGTTTTGCTGGGACTATTGGTCATAATCTTATTTTAGCCGCTACGTAATGGTTGTTAAATTACATAATTGACCCTTGTCTCCCACCAATGAATGCACTGGCTGTCTGGGAGCGAACGCACAAGGGCCCTCTTTACTTTACTTTACACTGAAAGGTGGAGGACTTGAAGGAGGGGATGGAAGGCCAAAATATTTAGAACGACGGAACTTTTGGAAAAGAAAAGGACAAAAAAAAAGAGGGAGAGCAAAGGACTTGTTGGCGATACGTGAAAAAGAAGGGGAAACATGTCCTCAAGGGTAAATTCTCACATTCCCCTGCTCATATGAGCCGCTCCCTCCCCCACTGACGTGACTTTCCGTATACTTTGCCGTGTGCAACATATTCCTCAAGTGACCCACATTACGGCCTCGCTTGTGCCGTTTGCTTACTGTCACTGCCGTGGCAGGATTTCTTGGGGCGGAAAAAAAAACAAACCATTGCCCTCTTGTACCGTTGGCACCGCTGTTGAGTTGCCCGTTTATCTCCCCGAATTTACACGCAGACACCCAGTCACATTTGGCCCGGTTATCTTTAAAATGTCTTATCTCCTCTCGGGGAGGCTCTTATCTTTAATCGCGCCGGCGTTGTGGAATAATTTAAGACGCATCAGTCGTCTGGTCATCTAATCTGTCTAGGATTTGTCGCTCGTCGATGAGATAATCAGCCTAACAGTGGATAGTTGAACTTGATCTGGAAAGAAAAAAAAAAACATTTTATTAAGACTTTGTTGAAGAAGAAGAATAGATTTTGGGTGGTTCTGATCTGCTACTAAAAGGATTAAAACTTTCAGACAATGCATCCATCTATTCAATATTCTGCGTGGAGCCCAACCACACACACTCGCATCGCAAAAGCGAAGCTTTTCTATATAAAGTGTCTCCGTATGCCCGTTACAAGTTCTTTCATGTTCCCTGAATCTACGCCGTCTAATCATTTCTGGTCCGTTTAAATCACACAGCTCTTTTTACTCCTTGTCAAGTTTGTCATTTTCCACATCAGACCCGTTCTGCTGCGAAACCTGCAGCTACCCTTCACCTCTGAACTGCTCATTATGTGTTTGTTTAGGCCATGCTTGTATTTCTGCACAGGCACACTTGTAGTTACACAGCCATTTCTTTATGTTTCTAATTTTTTTTTTTTTAAGCTTCAGGTGCAGCTCTGTGCCTGAACACAACTCCACCACACTTTGTGGATACTTTTTTTGTGCTTGCTTGATTTTTCCACCATGTCTGCGTGTTTCCATAGTTCTTTGTGGTTGTTGCCGATTCACCATTTCAGCCTTCTTCTTCTTCATTTCCCCTTCTCTTAACTCCTTCCCCACGCTCCCTTCCCTCCCCCTGCTCCTCCTCTCGCTACACAGTAGTTCTCTTGCTTCTATCTTCCGTGTCACTCTTGGGGTTGCGGTAGGTTAAATCCCGCTGCCACAGTTGGAAGTATTGTTGAGCCGGTAAGTGTTTTATTTATTCTTCCAACTGATGAGTTCACAATTGGACTCATCATCTGCGTGACACAAAGTCAAAAGGCCAAATATTGCAAATATTTCTTCCTCCCTGGGTGGGGGGGGGGTTTCAATCACGGCGCGAGCCGACGTTCTCTCCCCGTCCCGTGCCGCGGCAGGAAGGTTCACCTCGTCGCACTCTTGTCTGTGATGTTTCTCGCGGAAACACTTGTAATTTCTCACCCTTTTCCTTCGCTCCTTCTTTTCTGCCATGCTTTCTTTCTCCTCTCATCTGATAGGTCACACGGGAAATGGCTCTGATAGCTTCCTGAGGAAATTACACCCTCTTCCTGTCTGTATGCTTCTCCGTTTGTTGCCACCTTTCCCCAGTCCCCCCCCACCCCCCCCCCCTTCCAACACACACCCACTGCCTGTGCTGATGGAGCAGTTGCAGTAGAAGTGTAGGAGCAGCGTTGCAGGCATGGAATCCCCCCACAGCCGCTGCTAATGAGGCTGTGGCCTGATGAGCGGGCCAGATAAACAGCAGCACAAACAACCAGCTATCGCCATTAGCTGCCGGGCTATTTTTGGCCGCTGCCCTCACAGCGTAGAGCGGACAGGACACTGCCTATTGTGACCGAGTCCAAGAACAAGAACAGCGACCGACGCTGATACAATGGCTTCTGTGGCCAGGTGCGCCAAGCAACCCGCAGACAATTGACCCTCCGATTTTAGTGCTTCGGTGACAGGATGTATAACCCTTTTCGTATTCGGCCGTCTTCATATGGATTCACTTCAGATTCGCTCAATTTGTGACACAGAATCACCTGTGACACAGTTTAAAGTGCATCCTTTTGTCGCAGTACACACTTTCACGTAACCTAATTAGATTTTTTTTTTTTTAGCAAAGCCAGAGGGGGGTCAGAAAATCAATTGGGGAAAATAATCATTAGCCGCATCGCAATGGCATGGATTTCTGTGTGAATTGAAACTGTCTGGAGTTTGCCATCGATGACGCGCCGCATGTATACAACACATACGGATAGGGGGTTTGCGATATGGGCAACATGTTAAAATGTCGATTATTTTCCCAAAAATTTTTTCCAAAAACGACCATCTGACGATACCCTCTAAAATGTGAATTCTTTACAAAAAAGTAAACTGGAAATTCTTGCTTACCGGGACATCTGATTGGCTGCTCTGGCACCTCGCCATTACTGCCCGTGGGCCTTTTGTTTCTCTTGTCACTAAAGCGTAAATACTCCATTCTTTGAAATGACATAATATCTTAAACGATATCATTCATGACTGGATATCTATTTGATTAGTTAATTATTTTCTTGTAAGGCTATCAGAAACGGTGCATCAGTTGTGTGTTTCTGTCTTCGTTCCGAGACGAATTCAGCGTCCAGCTTTAAAAACCATTTCGTTGCTGCGATGACTTGCAGCAGTGACCCTGCGGACGATTAGAGAATATATTGGGATAGTGACAATGTGTGAATCAATGGTAAATATTGTGATCGTGACATGATTTGTGTTAAAGACAAGTTTATGTCTTTACTGTCTGACTTGTTTTTTTTTCTTCTCAAAAGCTTTTACATGCAAAGCCTGCAGTTCCCTTCAGGCACATTTCATAAGCGGATCACTTTGAGTTTGTTGTTTTTGAGTCATCTTTAATGCTTATTTATTTAAAAAAAAAAAATTTATGATTTAATGTTAAAATAATGAAGCGAGTTACCATACATTTTTAACACAAAATGTTTTATCTTTGAAATGACTTGAGTTCCAATGCCGGTAACTTCTTCTCCGCCTGTATAGTTTCAATGAATCCACATTTCTTTCTACAGAAGTGAACACTGAACTGCTCCAGGTGGAAACATGACTGTTGCTTTGTCAGATCACAAATCATTCTGAGTGCTGCTTCGCACATGTGACTTGAGAAAAAATAAAAAAAAACCTGTTCAATGTAACATCGTAGCCCTTGTTTGTTCATAATTTCCTCCTTTGTCTCTGCTTTTTCTGCCGTCACGATGCTCCCTCCCTCTACGCACTTCCCACCAAGTGGACAAGCTATGATACTTTGTCATTTTGCTCCATTTTTGTGCATCAACCCGGAGTGAAAAGCAGCGTTTCGCTTCAGTCTTTATTTCCAGTATTAAAGCAGAGTTCACAGTCCTTGATTGTGTGCATAGTGTTGCATACAGTATATCAGTGTGCAGTGTAGCAAGGCCCAATATTGAACTGCTGTCGGTCGGTATGTTTAAGTATTGTACTTTGCGGGCCGTTACTTCACCGGTGTGTTTGAACTTTGTGTAATGCTGTCGGAGAAGTTTGGCTCGACTGGAAAAGCGGGGACCAGTAAACCTCCTTCATCCAGCATTTATGGAAATTTGCGCCACATTATTTGCAGTATTTAACACGACGTAATGATTGTCAGTGATAACGGCTGAATGCATCTGGTCTGCGGGCCACCAGCTCCCTATGCACACCAAATCATGACTTTGAATGCAGGAGAAGCATTTTTCTGCGTCACGACTCTGTGGGAGTCAGTGGTGGCCAAATACGAAGCTCAACTCGGTGCTTTTTCACCGGTAGTAGACGTTTAAGTGAAGCAGTTAAACTGCATGTGAAACTGTAACGTTTTCAAGGTGAACTTTAGTTTAGTGGCTTGCTTAATTTAGTCAGGTACAATAGAACCGTGTTCTCGTTTTTTCAAACAATAAAACATTGATCTGAAATAAGTACTTTCTCTTGTGCTGTGTAATATTATCTTATCATAGAATGTAAGGTGGGAAAAAAGCAATATTCTGAACCGCTGATGAACTGAGGTTTATTACTTTGTCTTTTTTTGCCACGATTTCAAGTACGGTTACTCACCTGTTGCTTTCAATACATTCGAAGCTGCTGTGATTGTGTGTTGGTCAGTGAATGACATGACGAGTTACGGTTAAATATTTTTTTTCTGATGGGTAAAAAGAATATTAAAAAAATGTCACCCTTCTATCTTGACTCATTGTTCTTGGTCCTGACTTCACCATTTGACTTTTCCCAGCTCCCTTAAGCGGCGCCCGCCGCCCCCTCACACATTTTCCAGCCATGTGATTAACCGGAGCTTTATTGACAGGTGTGAGGCCCTTCGCAGTGGCAGCATGGACTCTGAAGATGCCCACTTCGGGGTGAGGACTCCTGGTTGGCTCCTCATCTTCGTTCGGCCGGAGGGGGTGCTTCTCTGAAACGGCTAATTGTTTGAAGGGTTTCACAATGGCCGTGGGCTTTTGCCTAAGAGCTGATGTAACGGCGATTATTCGGCTGCAATGTAATCTCTCCAAGACCTGGTGGAAGTATAAAATGCTGAATTGTGCCACCGCTTTGTTTTAATAATAATAATAAAGCAGGTGCTGGGTTTTTTTTTAAATTTATTTTTCAAATGTAATCCCTTTTGTGAAGTATTAGACGCCAACCTTGTCAGATTCAGAGGAATGTTCTTGCAAAGGCCAGTTGTCGAAGAACACACACACACACACACACAAACTCACACTCACGAGTGCACTGGCAGCTCCCTACAATCACATAGGAATGGCCCCCTCCCACATACATGCTCAGTCTTAACACACACACACACACACACACACAAAGGCACGTACGCTTGATGGCTATCATTAGATTGATGCCACCTGACACTTAGTTAGTACAGGAATGTGATGTGAGGGAGGGGCTGGGGGGGGCAGCTGCCGACTCCCAGGAGCACCAGAGCTGATCTCTGCACTTTTGGGACCCTGTCTGTTCAAATACTGTACACTCACTGTCTTCTAACCCCCCTCCCCTTCCTCCCTCCCTCCCCAGCCAGGCCCCCTTCCCTCTGTTTCGCTCCTCCAGCCAGGGGAAGACCCTCGCAGTGTGGAGCCCATGCCAGCCATCGCGTACTGATGCGGGCAGCGCGACCGGGGTCTGGTTACTGTTGAAACTCAGACTGCCTCCATCTGTTGTCTGAACTGTGCCATATGCTGGAATGCACCACTTGGCTCCCTCTGGGTTACCGGAGTTCTCCCTACTCTGCCCCTCTGTAGCCCTGCGCTCTCATAATGCAAAGAGGAATTGACCTTCCCTGCTTCTCCCCCCCCCCCCCCCCGGAGTAACCACGATTAGCTCCCCCCGCCTACTCCAATTCATCTCCGAGCATCAACGCATATTACGCCTATTCAGAAATCAACCGAGACATAACAAAAACAAAGGTTATGTAATAAGGAGACTGAAATACTGAAATACTGAGAAGGGCAGCGTCAGTGCTGCAGTCCCTCAAGCTTTTAAACCGCATGTTTTGCGTTTGCAGCTTAATTTGAATTTCACCATTTCCTTAGAAGGAAATCACGATCATTCGGCATCTCTGTTTTAAAAGTACAATAATTAATTAAATTGGTTGTCGCATCACAAACGGCCACAAAGATAAACATTTGTCATCTCCTTTTAAAGAGAGAGTTTAATCGCTTTTTGTATATTTTAATACAAATTGAACATTATTATTTGGTCTCCACTGACAGAAATTGGCATGTGCGCTTTAAAAATGTGTAAAACAAGCAGAGAATGCAGCTTTTACAACCAATATGCTGAGCATCGAGATTTCTGAAGTATGACCTGCCATTTACTGATGGGATTCACAAGATTGTCTCACATTTGTAACACGAGCTTCTTACTTCCATGAAAAACATGGTGATATTTAAACTGCCAGATTAAAAAAAAAAAAAGTTGATGTCTTAAATTGTTTGACAATCCCACAGACATAAACTCCTAGATCCAGCCAATGTGCTCACAATGCAATGACCTATGACCCAGTTTGCTGGGTGCATCCCCCCACAGTGCAAGAAAGCTCAACCAAAAACCTCTTGTACGCCACAAATGACACCCAGAAACTGGAGCATTCCCAGTTAAGAGTGCAGACGAAGGCTCTTACTGTGTGGAGTTTGCATGTTCTCACTGTGCTTGTGTAGGTTTTCTCTAAGGACTCTGCTTTTCTCCCACAAAAGAAACATGTGAGGGTCTCAGAAGGAGGCATGAGATTCCAATCAGGCACAGAGAACATGCAAACTCCACACAGAAATGACCCGTCATGCCACAAGTTTGAAGCAGGAACATCTTGTTGTGAGGGGGCCAGCGCTAATTGCCATTCCAAGCATTAACCTTTCAGGTGAAATTGACTAAAACGCAAGTTTTCCAATGCAAACGTTTCCAAAATTGAACCTAATGCATTAAAAGCAAATTTTCTTTATAAAGTCTCGCCAATAAAAACTTGTAACTAAACATCTACACATGTACTGGATTGGTCCCAGTATAGGACAATTTCGAAAAATGTTCAGCAGACCAGTTCTTGTTTGACCTTAAAAAATCAATATCTGTTGTTAACATTTTCAAATATAAGCAGGGGAACACAGACGCTTAACAGTGCAACTCACTTCTCACATGTTTCCTTGTCACATTCTGTTTTTGTCATAGTCATTGGCTTTACCTGGGTAAAAGGGAGACGTCTAAAACACGGAGGACAGTTTGGACACAACTGATCCCCAGTCTATTTTTCTGCCTCAATGGTTTCTCTGCAGCTGTCATCACTGCTGCTCCGCCTGCTCCTCCCATAGCTCCTCATCCTCGCTGCCAGCCAAAAACAATCCCAGGTGCAGCATTTTAAAGACACTGAACGGCCGAATAGCACCGTCCAGCACCTGCAGCCCGATTGACATCCCCTTCAAGTCACCATTCATTGCACATACTTGACATTGGACCTGCTCAGTCTAGTGTCTTCCCCCTCTCGATCCCGAGGCTCCTTTCCTCTCAGTATCCAGAATTCAGCACGACACCCAGAACCTGAATATTACACTCTGAATATAAAACGACCCCGTTTTCTCAGACCGATTTCCCAAAAGCACAGTCTGATATTTGGACGTATGCTCCTTCCTTCCTTTTTTTTTGAAACTTCCCGTTCTATAAACACTCGGTTGGAAGTTGCACAGCATTTTATCATTCCACCAGGAAATCTGCTTGGTTTCTGTTTGTGCAGCATTAGCCAGTTCTGGCCGTCGTTGTCATGGTGACGTAACAAGTCCTTCCTGCTCGAGTGGCTTTGGCAACTTCGTGATTTTGAGGTGTTGGTGGCTGGGCGCGTGGTAAAGGGGAGGCGTGTACCTCTGTGTGTGTGTGTGTGTGTGAGGGGTGTTTTTTATCCATGCAGAAGTTTGTGTGTGTGTGTGTGTGTGTGTGTGTGTGTGTGTGTGTGTGTGTGTGTGTGTGTGTGTGTGTGTGTGTGTGTGTGTGTGTGTGTGTGTGTGTGTGTGTGTGTGTGTGTGTGTGTGTGTGTGTGTGTGTGTGTGTGTGTGTGTGTGTGTGTGTGTGTGTGTGTGTGTGTGTGTGTGTGCGTGCTAATGTGTCACTGTTTAGCTAACCCCTCCTACACATGTTGCTCCAACACTAGCCTTTCTCAATCCACAGCCCACTGGATATGACCATGAATGAACACATTCTCTCTCTCTCTCGCTCTCTCCTTCCCAGTTTCACTCTCACTTCATGCGTCTATCCTTCCATCTCTCTCGCTCTCTCTCTCGCTCGCTCTCTCGCTCTCTCTCTCTCTCTCTCTCTCTGTACCAGGCCTCACCTTGACCTCGCGGCATTTTTCAGATAGCCGCTCTGCCTCTTTAAACATGCACTGTATTCAAGCATTTACTTTATCGGAATTAGTCGTGTACACAGTCCCATTTCCTCAAAACCGCTCACCACTAAGTAACTTTTCACTTCCCCACTTAATGATACATGAGACGGCCTGCATAACCGCACAATCGCTTGTGTATTTATATATGCTGTGTACACACATTTAATACTAACGTGGGGGGAAAAAATACACTTTTGATGACTACACAGATTGTTTTCCAGTTACATTAAAAATAGAATTGTTTTTTCCTCGTTCATATATTTATTCTCGATCGGAAGTGGTGGACCGACAAAAGGAGTATCACATTTTAAGTTTGGATTTGTCTGCTTGAGGTGCTTGTAAAGATGGGCCCAACTGCTTAACATAGAATTATGAAACTAATTTAAAGCTATATAAAATGTAATAAAAAGTTTTTTTAATAGATAATACATTTTCACAATCATGTAATCATCGTGGAAACTGCATTGTTGGCCACACTGGCCACACACACTTTACCAGAAATATTAAAGGTAGACCGACAACAGAATGGAAGCTGACATTTTTATAGTTCCAGCGTCCATAAAATGTGTTTTTATTGGGCAGTTTTCTCATCAAATTCTTATTTGAAGAGCCTTGCTATATTAATATAACAAGGCCAAAACACAGACACAATAGGATGTCGAAATAAGATTTAAAATGAGAATTTGACCAGCCAAACCTGTGAAAGTTGCTAAAAATGAAAGAGCAATGATTGAAGATCGAGCAAGTTATCTTGTATGAGAGATGTGATTTTGACGTAGGCCTCTTATGTAACTACTATAAGAAGCTCCAATTAAAGGGTCCTCTTTTTGAATGTATGCTAAATATGTGCGTAGCACCTGGTTGGGCAATCGGTTTGAACTCGTGTGTTCTTCATCACAGTATTATTTATGATGAAAGGCTTTTCATTTGTTAGGGCCATGCAAACAAACCTTAAAGAGTTGGGAATGTGAGCTGAGCCATGAGTGCATCAGCACTTTAATAAAGACATTTAAAGAAAAGCCGCTGACTGTTGTAATTCTGCAGTTTTCGGCAGTTTGACGAGTGCAGATCATCTGTTCCTCTTGATAAATACTTTTTCTTTTCTCGTGTAATCTATGCTCTCCTTTTCTAAAAGGATACACCGATGCCACGTTTCTTTAAAGGATGAGAACGTATACATACATATACATACATAAACAATACATGAAGGCTATGCGTCGCTTCACAGCGCACCACCAACAACTTCATCTCGCTGTTAATGAGCGTATCAGTCATACTTGAATCCTGTGTAGCGCGTAGCATCTTTAGCATTCAGCATTCCTCAGAGTTGCGTGCTGAGCAGTTATCTGAGCGACATCAGGCGAACTCCAAATGCATCTGCTGGTTAAGTCGCTGATGTACGAAGCATCTCTTTCCTCGTCTTGATATGTCGACAGAACACAGTTTACGGTCTGCCTTACGTTTTGTAAAGAATCCCCAAACCACAGACGTCGCTCAGGCCCTTGCAGATCTGATTGACGCACGGCGTCACGTTTTACTCGTCAGGCTCTCACGGCGACGGGGCACTCTGCGCGGTATCGAACCCGATACTGATATCTGTATCGGTGCATCCCGATAAGCTTCTGTTCTTCTCCATTTTGTTTTGTCGAGTTTTATTCTGGGCTTCTTTCTGGTGGTCAAATTCACTGTGTTCCATTCGGTTGTAGTCACTCTTATTTGTTTCTATTGTGTTTTGTTCCATTCTATTTAGTTTGATATAGTTTTGTTCTGTTATAATCTACCTCTTGCTTCTATTCCTCTGGATTTTACTGTATTGTTCTATTCTATTACGTCCCATTGTATTTTGTTTGACTTTGTTCTGTAGTTGTTCCTTTCTATCAAAGGTTTTTTTTTTTTTCACTACGGTTCTGATCTGTTCTATTTGGGGTTTTTTTCCTCATGCTATTTTACCATTTTCTTTCCTTTTTTTTTTTTCTCTTTTTTTTTTTTAAACCACACTAACGAATCAGGAACTGAAGAAGCCTTTCCGACGTCAATATCTTTGTTTGCCCCTAATTATATATCGTGGACAATTACCATCACCGACAGTCATTCGTGCAAAGTGAATATGAAACTTTACAACAGAGAACATCTGAGTCAGCATCTTTACAACGACAACAACAACCACCAGGTAGTGGATGAAACAGTCAAGTCTCTCATGGCTGCTTCCACTGCAAGATTATTAGACTCACTTTTTCCCCTCTCTTTACATGCTTGATCCTCGCTGTGCTCTGTACTTCTACTGCCCTCTGTGCTCACCTCACAGTGAACACTGTAGCTTTTTCGTGTGTGTGTGTGTGTGTGTGTGTGTGTGTGTTTGGGTGTTCCCTGGTGGCGAGGGCGGCTCTGGGTCTGCGTCCTTCAGAGGACTGAATAAAAGGCCTGTGTGTTGTTTGTGTGTGTGTGTTTTTTTTTTGGGGGGGGGGGGGTTTGTGGGGAAGAGGAAACGGTGTATAGTTGTAGAGGGTGGAGGTAAAACTGTGACTAGTTTGGATGCATTCTTTTTTTTCCTCCCCCCCCCATTCATGGATTTCGAAGGCAAAGATTGGCATAAACCTTTAATTTCAGTTTAGTTTAGTTACATTTTTCGTCCTGGAGGGTTTTGCGTCACGGCGAGAGAGAAAGAGAGAGAGAGAGGGAGGGAGAGAGAGAGAGGAGCCTTTATTGAACCCATCGCACGTCTGAAAAACAATCCCAGAGGCAAAATTCTGGCCCCACTTCAGAGCGCCATCCAATCGAAAAATGCTGCTTTGCAATGCAAGTTAAACCCTGAATTATTCCCACGAGTTCAGCATCCAACCTAAATGTTTTAGTGCAGCCTTAGGGAAGAGGGCTTCAGAATTCGAAAAGAGTGTCCTCATCCTAATGAATTACTCAAAGCTATTTAGTTTAAAGCCTTTAACCTTTGCTTCAGTATCAGCGTCCAGTCCCCAGCAGCTTCCTGATGGGGGGGGGGGGGGGGGGGGGATAAAAAAATAAAAATCCAAAGTTTACTTCTTTTAGAAGTAAGTATTGCACATTTTAATTAGTGAACATATTCTTAAATGGATAGAATAACGCCATGTCTGCCTTTCTCTTGCCTGGTCTGAACTTGAAGACAGACTCACAGTCTCTCTCTCGCTCTCTCTCGCTCTCTCTGTCTGTCTCTCTCTCTGGGAGGCTGGACTGGAAGCTGGGACATTTTCCTCTCTGCTTGATGTTGTTCTACACTGGGAAAGTTCATCCTGGCCAAACGGGCTCCATGTCTGGCTCTGCTCAGTGTGGGACCGGGACTTGAAAAGAGATGCTCAAGCAGTTCAAAGTGTGCCACGCACTGGTTTGCTAATCGTTTCGCTTCCCCCCCTCCGTTTCTCTCCGTAGCCGGGCGTGTTTGGAGCTCAGTGCTCTAACCCAGCCATGAGCATCATCGGGGCTGAGGACGAAGACTTCGAGAATGATCTGAACGATGTGAGTCGAGACCGACCAGCTCCCGTCCTCCTCACGTTGAGGATCGCCTTTAACCCTCTCCCGACTGCTCTGCCCCGTCTCAGGTGATGGATGACCAGTGCACACACTTCAACAGCATCGAGCAGTTGAAGGAGCGGCCGACGCACCTGCTGGTCTTCATGCAACACGTCATTCTGCAGTTTGACCCCGCCCCCCTGGTGAGACCTGCAGCTGCTCTGTTAACACACAAGTTTCCGTTTCCACTTTTTTGTCAATCAGAGTCCCACACGATCGTGGTCCATTTTAATCAATGAAGCCGTCTCCATGGTTTTGAGTAGCCGGTACTTCATGTTTCTCCTTAGAATGAAAGGTTGCTTTTACTTCAGATGATGGAACTTCTATAGAACTGATCACATTTATCATACATAAAGCAAAAATATTCCAAGCCTTTTTTGTTCTTTAAACTGTAGTCGATGCGTTATAGTGAAATATAGATAGATAGATTTTTTTTTAATCTGATTAGATGCTTTTCCTATGTTTTTGTAACTGGACACCTTACTCATCAAAATCAACATTTTTAAATGTTTGAAACATTTCTATGACGTGCTATTTATTGAAATAATGACTACTAAAGATATTAAAAGTAGTCAAATAAAAAAAAAATCCAAAATATTGCAGTCATGATTCCTGTCCTGCCTTTCACACTATAGAAATATGTCTGTTTTGAGTTTATCATGAAAACCTAACAATAACAATGAAAAACACTTTAGTAGGTACAGCCTTTTTAATAAATTCAGTTTTATTGATATAACATGTAAAAGTATTGGTGTCACTTGATTTTCAAAGAAAACGTGTAGAAAAAGATGTATACGTTAGAATTATTCCTAATACATTAATGAAAGTCATAATCTGGTTTCTTTTGTCTTGTAGCTATAATCTACTAAAGCAATGAAAGGTTTTAATATACCTTTTTTGAAGTTAATAGACTTTAGGATAGTTGTCCCTGTATTGTTATGGCTGTATCAGCACAGACACAGACAGGAAATGAGGGGATCCAGTGGGAAAGGTATGACATAGGAGTGAACCAGGGACAGTTATATAGTATGCGTCTTTATCCAGAAGACCACCCAGACACGTCCTCCAAGTTTGAAGAGCTATAGGACTGTATATAGTGGAATTGAATCTGCTGCCAAAAGAACCTCTAAATTCCATTACCCTTGAATATATCTTGAATATAGACAAAGGGATCAACTCTCGCGGAAGATAAATGTGACTTTAACCTCGAGCTCAAGCCACGTGTGTTCACTCTTCTTTAGAATAAAAAAACTCCCAAGTGCTGAACAATTTTAAGAAACCGTTCAAAGCCTTTTTAGATGGCAGATAAGGTGTGTATGGCATCACAAATAATTATGACGATCAATGAAACGGACTAAATGAACGTGACGGATTTAAAGGCACAGCTACCAATTTCCACAGCGACACTAAATCAGGAGTGTTTGTGACAAAAGCGTCCCTCCTCGTCTCCCGGGTCGCTTCACCATTCCGAGACTTCAGTGTCGTTGGGCTCGTTGTCGCCGAGTGTCGATTGTAACTAAATCCGGAAACGTCCGTGCGAACCAGTGCCTGTCCTTTCACCTTTTGTTCCACAAGCAGACGTTCTGATCCGCCCAGGTCCTGTTACAGCCGCGACCACGTCGTCACCGCCCTACTTTTTTTGTCTTCTCACACTTACCGTAACACCAGTAGAGCAGTGTGAAGATGGCTTCGTTTGCAGGGTTTCATAAACAAAAACATCTGCAGTCTTTGAATTGATTTTTGGGAGTTTGATTTTTGTGCATGACTGAAGCTGACAGGGCAATGGCTATTCATCAGTTCATTATTTTATTTGTATTTCTTTTCACTTGCAACATTGAAGGTTCAAACTTCATCTTGCCGTGCACTTGAGCAAGGCACCAAACCCCAAATTGCTCCCGACGGATGGATTAAGCAGCTTGTTATGGCATTGGTGTCTGAATGTGAAACAATGTCAAGCATGTTAGGACTGCTGAGTCGGTTAAAAACTGCAAAATGAGTCAAATGCATTCACTATTTCTATGGGACGTTGTCATTCAAGGTGAAATATCCATTTTGTCTCAGTTATTTATTTCTGAACTTTTAATTGCACTGAGTGAAACTTTTCATAGACCGGAGTTTGCCAGAATCTCCCATTATCGTGTGCATTTTTAAAAACATTTTTGGGTGATATTTAATACTTTGTCTCACTCTGTTTTGTCCTCTCTCAGCTGTGTTACCTCCATGCCGACCTCTTCAAATCCTTCAGTGCCAAAGAGACCAAGAAACAGTTTGTGGAGTTCTACAACACCTTCTTGGACAAGGGTGCAGTAAGTATCCAACCAAGTTTGAAGAGAACTGTTCAAGTATTAGAAATGTTGAACATGTGTCTTATCACACTTCTTTTTTTTTTTCTCACCGTTTCTCATGTTTTTGTTTGTCTTCGTTCTCGACATTTGATCTTTCCTCTGAATGTTTGCTCCGCAGTAACGGCCTCTGTTGTTTTCACTAAGATCGCTGACGTTTGTCCGATTGGAGGACAGATATCAACTTTTTAAAGTTCCCGAATATTTTTCAAACTGTCAATACCCGGGATAAAAATCAGTTTTGTAAGGCAATAATCAGAAGGTGGTGACTGATCGGACTCATTTTGACGATAGCTGTGTTCAAATCTGCCATTTGAACTGTAAACGCCTGAGGTCGCAGACAGAAATGTGTTGCATTTCTCGTGATATATGTGCCGTTTTATTCTCTCGTGTCTTATCTCACGCTCTAATGTTATTACTGCAAACAGCATTTAGTTTTGTTTTGAAAGATACTTGATATGTGGCTCAGCGACTTCATTCTGTAAACAACCTGGCAGCTCGTTAGGTTTGCTGAAATGGATCGATCCAGGTGACACCAGCTCAGTACCTTGTTTTTTTTTTTGTGTGTGTATGTGTTTGGAGATTCATCCGCTCTTTGTCGCACACATTCCACACGTTCATAAACGTTTGGATTTATGAACACTGCTACTGCGCCGTCGGGGCTCATTACTTTACTGTGATTGCTATAACAGATGTAGCAGATACTCTTATCATGCAAATGATTTGTTAGCAGTGTTTTGCGGTTGAAAGTGTTTTCAGTCGTTTGGTACCAAGTATCTGGCATTTGTTCTCAGAAGTCTCGGGCCCTCTTTTCTTTTTCTTCTTTTTTTTTTTTTTAATCGACATATTTCAAAGGGAATTTATGATGCGACTCAACAGTTGTGTGTAAGGTGGCCCCGCGAGAGGAGTACATGATGTGCAAACGGTTTTTTTTGTCAGGGTTAGGGCTTGTGTGTCGCCTCTGTTTGCTCTGCCTGTACTCAATATGTGCCGTAACTTCGGTATCTCTTATTACATCGCTCCTCTTAAACACACCTGGTCTTTGTCACTCTCCCGTTACATTTCCCCCCTCAGTTACTGTACATATGTCAGCTCAGCTGGATCGTGCTGCACCCCCCCCCCCCCCCCCTACTCTGTCTGTCCATCCCTGCAGCTTCCTGTCAGGATCGTGGGAAAGCCCTTTCAGGGGGAATCGTCTTCTCTCTCTCTCCCTCAGATTTTTTTTTTTTTTTAAACCCCATCTCCTTTGTAAACCTATTGACCTGAACTTGGCCCATGTGGTTCGCTTCATGTCTGTGACAGCGCTATGTATCTCCCTTTTGGAATATCTGTTTCATCTGGGGTTCTTTTTTTTTTTCCTTCACATTATTTGTGGTGTTAAAATGACCCCTTGTGGTTGTATGTAGGTACTGCACCACACTGTTTCCCTATGGCTTGAAAATAAATACAAAGAAGCTATTGAGATTCATTGAGATCATTTAAATCTCAGTTAATGTTAAACCTTTGTCATATTGTTTAAAAAATGGAGCGTCATTGGCATTTTCATAGTAATTGTGTAAAAAAAAAAAAAATCTGATCCTAGAGTCATGACAATCAAATATGAAATATATAATAACTTATAAGGTAGATTTAGGAAGAACGGTACAAAAGAGCCTTCAAATGTTTAAATGTATGTGGTTGTGTTTATATTATCACTTTTCCATTGTATTTTTTTTTTTTTAGATGCACTAGTTCACCCAGATTTAAAGAGAATCCCTCATTTTAAGAAAATGCATATATTTATGAAATGTGGCGTAGTGAAATTCTTATTTTTCACCATACCTTTTGCAGATTCTCCGAGTGTCGATACCAGCCACGACATCCTATGATCTGGGTAAGTTCATTTTCCATCAGTCTTTGTTATATATTTTTACATTTTGGACTTGCGTTGCATACAGGGCCTCCATGCCTCTCTTCTGGTAACTTGTTTCACATTTCCCCCCTCCAGACCGGAGCCGTCCAGAACTGTTCACAGATGACACCCAGAAACGTTATGCTCAGGAAGTTCAGAACCTGCAGGTTCCCGAAGTTGCCAAACAGTTGGAAGATTTCAGGTGACAGGGTTTTTTTTTTTCTTCTTTTTCTTTGTACTCAAAACTTGTTTATTGATTGACATCTAGAGTTACTTCATTCTGCTTGTCAGAGGCACAAAAATAAAGAAATAATTAGCAAAAACAACAAAGTCAACAAATGGTTTCACTTGTTAAACACTGCTACGTGTGCATGTGGCAGAAAGAAAACCTGACAAACACCACTTCGTCACAACTGGTAGTAAAGGGGGACAAAAACCACTTTTACTGTGAAAAATGTTTATATCACTATTGCATTACTCGATGACTTCACATAGCGCATGTTTACTTGAATCGTTGGCTGAATTGTCGATAAAAACAAAAAACACTTATCTTGGAAATTGGAGCCTCGTCAAACTTGTAATATCAACATTTTATAAGGTTGTGCAATTTTTGGCCCCAGTTTTCTGACAGGAGCCACACCGACAGTGGAATGTTCTGCTGTCGCTCACCTGCTTCAAGGATTTTCCTCTTGTGCATCGAGAGTCTTCTGCTTATTTTAGCTGTGAGAAAATATTTAAGTGAATGACGCCGTTCCATCATCTCGAATATGTCGAATTGTTCTCTTCTGACTTCAGCAATTTGTCAGATAAACTACTGCTTACTGGATATTTCCCCTATTCTGGATGGTTTTGCTGATAATCTTACTAATTCATCATTGTCAAGTATCAAAAACAACCGTTCTACCGTCAACAATCATCTTACGGTCAGACTTTAAGTTTAAATTTCAGCATCCATAAGATGGTGAGTCTAGTTTTACATTAAAATAATTCCATACCAACAGTATATATAGTTGGATTGAATAAGTTTTCAGTTAACTTTATCAGTGCATCTAGAAATTAAGTCTCATGTTATAGCAAGTGAATAAAAAGTCGGACGTCAAGGTGGAGCTGAGTTCAGCTCTTGGCCCTCTTTTGTTTGCCGTGGCGATAGACAGGCCGTCACATGAAGTGGAGACACACGGGTCTTCGTGGTTTGTAATGGTTCGTAGATGACGGAGTGATCCATTGTGAGAAAAGGAGAGCCGGTCGAGGAGAACCTGGAGATGGCGAGGTTTGTGTTAGAGGAGAGCCGAGGGTGCAGAGGTTTTGGATGGAAGTGAGCAGAATTGTCAGGATTGTGAATGAGTCTATTAGAGGGCTGGGCTGAGAGATGGGAAATCTTCTGATAAAATGCACGCTGATGATGATGATGATGATGATAAACAAAAAGCAATGAAATATGCTTCTATGCATGAATCTGGTATTCCCCCGCTCATGAACACTCTGGAAACATTTGGGTAAATCTCTGGCTTTACACTCGACTTACAAAAACATTGAAGTTCCGACCTTCCATTTCAAAGCAATCGTTGGCCACTGACCAATTGGACCGATGCCCGTTACAAATGTAATACTTGGGTGTGGTATTGACTCAAGATCTTTTTACAGTTGGAGTGAAATTCAAATAACGAAAATGAACCCCCCCCCCCCCTCCCAAGATGATTCTACTTATTTATGGTACTTCCAACAGAGGTGTTGGCAAAACCGTTTTCAGGAATGGGAGAGGCACTTTTCATGATTCATTGATTTTAAACAACCTCAAGTAAGATATTGAATATTGCACCTGCCAGGTGAGGTGCTGCTACAGCCCCGCTGGTATTGCACTGCCTCGCCTTCATGAGCATCGGCAGCTCAGGCGTTTGGCTACAACTTTGGGGAAATAAATCCTTAACCAGTTCTTTATTATGGCAGAATTGCTGCTGTAGGAGTATGATTCCCCCTTTTTATTTTTTTTATTAAAAAAAAAAAAATTATTATCCCAATTCCGAAATCAAGATGGATTGGTTCCTGGTGTTTTGCTGGAGGGAGTGTGGAACAGTTTCTGCTGACTCGTTTCCTGCATTTTGGTGTTTTTCTTACAACATTGTGGAAGAAGGTGGAAAAATTGATAATAGAAGCCCTGCGTATCGCACTGCATTTTCTTCTTGAGGGTATTGTGTAAAAGAGAAACGCACCTTTTGGGGATAATTATGGTTCCAAGTGAAAGGAGAAGTATTAACCAAATGCAGGCTGCAGTAGGATCCATCCACCCTGACGCTGTGAGAACACGTTATGTGCTTAATTCACAAGCTGGAGATTCTGACTTTCACACTGCAACTTCAGAAGAAAAAAGAAAAATGGCTTTGCGCAAAGACTCTTTGAAATTGTGCACATCATACACTTAATGTATGACCTATGTATTATTAGACTTTTAGATCATCCACTTTATTTGGTGCATTATTGTGCTAGAAGATCACAGAACAGATGAGGCCAGGGTAATTACAATCATCAAACGATATGGTGGAATGTTGTTTTCCCGACAAACTATTTTGAAAATATGTTGATTTCTTTTCAGATTAATTTCTTTCCTTCAAAGCAGCGGTAATGGATTTTCAACTTGCGCAATAAAAAAAAATCAGAACCGTAGGAAAAGGCAGTGCTTGATAAAACCTCTTTAATTATGTTAAAAATGCTCTTTTCGCTTGGATTGTCCACAACTCCTTTGAGAGCTTTAATCAAACGTTAAACTCTGCTTAAAGTAATACTTTGCATGTTCTAAGTTGCTTCCATCCACTGTTACTCAAGACACGCTGTGACCCCCCCCTTCATAATTATGTCCATTGCAGGATTGAAGGAGTTTAGTGTGAATAGTCTGAGCAGTAACGGCAGAGCAGCTTTGCCTGTTGAGAAAGAACAACTCAATTTTTAATCTGATCAGGAACACATAGTCCGAAGGCTTCATGTGCTGGAAGTTCAACCATAGTGATTTTTAATTCTCTGTTAAACTCTGCATTTTGAGACGCGCGCCATGAATTTGATTCCGGTGTCATTATTTTCGAAACGCGCCGACTCACGTACCCCCTCCTCCCGTTCCGCACAGGCAAAAGAGGATGATGGGAATGACCCCCAACGAGGCGGAGCTCATTGACGTGGAGAACCACTATCCAACAGACCGCATCCCGATGGAGATGAAGGAGAAATCTGTAGCTGAGAACCTGCTGGAGAAGATGGCCGAGACACAGTGAGTGTTTCCGTCTTGCTAACTATTCTGGTCATCCTCTAATAGTGACGCCAAACTGGTTTCTTGGTTTTCTTTAAGCTTTGATGGGAACGATCTTGACGTCTCCCAATTTTCGTGACTTCTTTAGTGATTAGACCGAGGTTGTGTTCACACTTATCTGGTCCATTTTATAGCAGACTTGCATTTTATTATTTGCTTTGCATGTCCTTTTTTTAAAAAAAAGAAGAAAAACATCAAACCAATATGTGTAAATGGATGATGTTTCTCTGTTATGTTGCATCCAAGGTGACAGAAATAGCACGAATTCCACACCACTGCTCTGGGTTATTTTATACGTATTCTGGTCATCTTTAAGAAAACAGATGGAATGTTTTTTTTGGGGTGGGGGGGGGGTGTTGTCACCTAAACACAAGAGCATAGAGGGGATGAAGAGGTGAGTTGACAAATCTGATTTTGCACTTGGGCCAGAGGAAGGAGGAGGAAATTGGGAATAAATGCAGGACTTGAATAGAGTAACAGAAGGAAATACAAAATAACTGGTTGGTGGACTGATGACGTCCTTTCAAGTGTGCTTCATCCAGATTCAATCAATTTGCTTCAATGCTTTGTGAAGCACGTTGTGTGTTTTACATTACTGTAATAGTATGAAAGCCTCGCAGTATTTTTAATGTTTGGCTAGAAAAGGCCCAAAACCACATTTTCATGAAGGCAAACATGGAAATTTGCTTATGTCAGCTGTAGTCATTAGTGCTCTCTGTTAGATTATCTTTCCCATGTGATTTACAACTGCTTGAATCCAACTGCACACAACTTTCAATGAGCGAATAATGGAGTCAGACAGCACGTGACAAAGAACTTCTTCAGGTGGCTCCTTGGTTTGTTTGGTTTTTTTTTAAGAAACCTTTGGTTTGTAATGCATTTACACTTTAATTGAAGGGCATCAGAGTTGTTGTGGACAGACGTAACTGAAGGTTATTGTCCGTTTCTGTTGCTGCTCTTTACACTGTCGTCCATGAGCTGCGCACGTATCCAGTTCTAGACGAAGCACAGACGGAGATGCAGCAGGATACGGTGGAAATCAAGCTCACCGGGCCAGAAAGCCAAAGAGGGATTAAACCGGGACGCAACAGAGCAAAGAAGGAAACGGGAAGGCAGAGAAAGAATTATGGAGGCAGCACTGCCACGCTGGCAGGAAGGCTCTCCCCTGGCATTTTGCCAGCTGGACGGAGGGGTGGAGGGGGGGGGGCGGGCGGCGGGCGGGCGGCGTAAACAGAGCGGGGGAGAGATGGGGAAAGAACGGGCCAGTGGGGTTATCAATGGTGGATGTCTCCTGCCACAGACACTGTGAACGGAAGAAAGCAAGAGATCTTGGGCAAAGTTAATCTATCCTTGACCCCGTGGCCAACTACAGTGTGTTATCCTCGACAAAAAGAGAGAGAGAGAGAAGACTGTCTAACTTCATCTTGTCAGGAGAGTCAGAGGGAGGGGGAAAAAAAAACACAACAAAAAAACAACAGAAATGAAAGGAGATGCACTGTGCACAAGTAACACTCGTCCGGTGGATGCAAGCAGGATGTCAGTGGCGAGGACACAGAGCGCCTGCAAAGCAGTCGGTATCAAAGACATGATAATTCAGCTTTTGACACTCTCGCTTACTATCAAACAGTCGGATCTCTATTTCACGTGCACAAAAGATGCATTCAGCCTCACTCTATTCATTCCTCCTGACAATCATCTCGCTATCCCTCACGCACTCGTGCACCCACTCACCCCTCGGCGCGCACACACACACACACACACACACACACACACACACACACACACACACACACACACACACACACACACACACACACACACCCTCTTCACTTGACCACAACACGGTGACCTCGCCCCCTTTGGATCTCCATTGGCCTCTATGCCGACGCCAAGAAGGCGACCGGGCAGTTTGATTGGATTATGCAGGGGAATCCCGGGGAAACCCCTCCCATCCTTTATGTCCGTCTCAACACGCGAGTATCCAATTTCCACAGTCTTGCCTGCATGTTGCATCAGACAAAAACATGGTTAAATAGCCATTTCCGCTGTGTTGGAGCAATTTCTCACTTTCTGGATTTCCTTTGCAGACGGCATACAGCAGAGATCGGGGCAGGTAGTTTTGAACAGTTTGGGGATAGTAGTTTAATGATCTTTACACAAACAAGTTGAGTTTTATATTGCCAGAGCAGGAAGAAGTGCAGCTTTTGATGCACTTCCAAGTTTTTGACCGTTTTTGACTTTTTTTTTTTTTGTCTGTTTTTTTTTCCTCCACTTTTGGGGAAATTTTTAGAATATGATCAGTAGCTTCAGTTGTGAATGCAAAAACACAATTGTCAGCTTTGAGTTGGATCAAGAAAAGCTCAGCCACTTTAGATTCCACCGACCTAAAACAGACTTGATAATCTGTCGAGCGCGAGAAAGGAAAAATGCTACTTAAAAGAAAGAGGTGAGCTCAATGCTGCGCCTGAAGAAACACTTGCTTTTATTCCCCCCCCCCCCCCATACAGTAGTAACAACATTGACTCATCTCTTTTCTTTCAGACCCTCAGTTGTCTCGGATGAAGAAAAATGGTGAGTTCCATTCTTTTGACTAACTTCAAGCACCTGCATGGTGTCGTTTTCTTGCCCACGTGTGCATTTCTTTTATGAGCACACGGAGCAGAGCCGCTGCGCATGCATTTCCCAATTATGGGTGTGGTCACATCACAAGATTATTTCATATCGGTTTGAGTGCGGTGAAGTCCTTTAGGATATGTATTTCTTCAGTTCTTTCGATTTCCTCATTCAAATGCATTTCCTTTTTTTTTTAAAAACTCTCCATTCACTTTTCTGAAGTGATTGGGTAGACTTTTTGTTAATCCTTTGTGTACAAGTTTCAATGAAATACTCATTAAATCCTTTCATACACACTCAAGGTTCTGTTTGCTTCTCTCTGAAGACTTTTCGTCCTCCGCAGTGAAAGTGCTTCACGTCGCGGGTTATTGTATTCAGACAGCATGCTCGGCAAAACTGTGTGCCGTCTTGTAATGTGAGACACTTGAGTTGCATGCACATCCCCGGAGTCCCCTCCCTTTGTCGACTCCTCCGACTTCTCAACTCCTCCTTTGTCTTTTGTTTCAAAAAATGAATAAAAAAAAAAAATTCCCTCTCATGTTCCTTTGAGCTCCTCCGCCATATCGTTTCACCCCGAGTTCCTCTTCCCCTCTGTGCATCTGTTCGTCTTTATCTCTCGCTCTCATTTGCATTGTTCGTTTTTGTCAAAGTTGTATCATTATCTGTGTCTTCGGAGACTCTGTATGCACACCGCTGCAGCTTTCTTCAGCTTGCAATTAGAAATGCACAGAGAGCGCGATCGTCTGAGGATAAAGCGATGACGTTGCGAGCCTTTTAATACTTGCATTCCTTTGAAATGTGGTTCCATGTAACTCACTCCTTGACCATTCAAGCTCCGAGAGATTTGCCGACCCTCAGCACTTCCACAGTACGATCACATATCTCTGAAATGGGCTCAGAACAGTTGAAAATGTTGAATGTGAAAGTTAAAGACTACTTTAGGTCATTTCTTTCATTCGCACGTAAACGACAATAGCTTGTAAGGGAGACTGGTGATGAAGTATTCTTTGAGTGACAACTGCATGGGGCATCATTTACAAACACTTGTCCTTGTCTTCCCCTCTCCAGCCAGTCCATCTTCACTGCAGTGGCCTTCTATATGAAGCACCTTGGGGTCAAAACCCGGTCGGTTGACAGTAAGAAGCCCAAACCCGGCTTCTTCAGGAGACAACTGGTGAAGGTAAACGTCCATTGACTTTGGAGACTTACAGCCTCCCGTAAATCTCTCGCAGTCGCCAAATAAACAAAATGCATCGACAAGCAGACGAGGGAATTATTTAGACAGCTCAATAAATGCTCTGCATTGTCCTTGTAAAAGCTCAGGTCTCACTTTAATTTCGTCCCTGGTGTTATCCGTCCAGAATCGGAAGGATGAGTCCACCAAGGTCAAGAACAGGGGGGTGTTTCCTGGCATCCCCAGCTGGATCGCAGGCAACAGTAAGTGCACATTTGTTTATCTTGGCAGACTTCGTTGTGCTCCATGTTTGGGTTTTATTGACATGTTTGCATGTAGTTTTTCAGTTCTCCTATTTAATGTTCAAGAAAAAAATAATGACCCTATTTAGTTTTTGCTTTATGTATCACATCCACATGATGTCATCTTATATTTACATGTCAGTGTCTGTGAACAGTCTGAATATGAGAACATTGTCCTGCCCTTCTTTCCTGTTGCAGCTGAGGTCAAACCTAAAATGGAAGCTGAAGGTACTCGTTGTTCGGAGTCGCCCCACCCTCACCCACTTCTTTCCTATCTGTATCGTAGTCACATCTCCACTAATCAACCCATAAGCATGTCTGCATGTCCCAAATTACCGTGGCCCAGGATGTTAGTGGGTCAGTCTTTAGCTGGATTTGTTGTGGTTTCAGGGTGGCTGTTTGGAGAATAGTTTGTAATCACCAGGAAAACTTTAGACTTTGGCCAGTTATCTCCCGCTAAAAACTGTGAATGCTCCCCTCGTACCGAACTAACCCCCTCATTTACTGCAGAGGCCCTGATTGCACTATACTCATCCCATCTGTCTGTCTCTGCCTCACAAAATCTCCGTCAACCTTTTATTTCTGACTGAGGTGCTTTTGGGTCATGTGTTTTTATTTTTTCCCTCTCCTTCTTTTGTTTGCCTCGTGTGCTTCCACATAGTTCACTTCTGTTAAACCTGAAACTCTGTTCTCCCTCTTCAGCGGAAAGGGAAAAAGTGACCGTGGATCGTAAAGGCCTGGCTTCCGGCAGAGGCTCCTTGACCGAAAATGCAGTCCCTTCTCTCCCCAGCAGAAAGTCTGGCTCCGGCGGAGGTCCCGCCTCTGTGCCCGGGTCAGACATCCCTGAGGGGTCACTAAACGTCAATACCACCAACAGCCCCGAGTCGTCCCTCAGCGATGGTAAACACGCTTGCTGACATGAACTTGGAAATCAATAAAAAAAAAACCTCTGAGGGCCGAACTCTAGCTTTGAGCTAAAGTTCTGACTTCATGTTTAAATCTCCAGTCTGGACCTGCTAATATGCTACTGTCTAACATTTATGAACACACGCTACAGATGAGAAGGCACCGGTCCGCCGTCTCTCCGAGCAAGCCATACGTTAATTTCCTTATTCTTTCCAAATGTGAATCTCCTCCTGTGTCTCAGGGGTCGCCAAACTCCATTCGCGTTCGTCATCAATGTCTGTGTCACATTTTCATCTCAAACTTCGAACGTCTCATTCTGGATCAGAGTAGTGAATGCAGTCAGCGGCACAGTTCTCCCTACGAACAAGGTCTCGGTGGAGTGGAGACGCATGAATTATGGAATACATCGAGTTAGACATGGATAGACTAGAAATTAATACAGTAACAAAAGGTAAAGTTTCAAGGGCCCTTGTGACTCCAAAATTAAGCCGGTGGATCTGTTTTCATGAGAGCCCGACTCGCTCTCTGCTTTTATTCACTGTCAAGTTTGCAAGCGAAAGAGATTCAGTGCCTTTTCAAAAAATCCCCCTTTATGACAGTTGAGAATTAATGGACAGCACAGTGCAAAAGCTTCAGGCTGGTGCGATATAATGCTACTTATCCATCATGTAGTACCAACAAATAGATGGCTGAAGTCTGCAAGCAACCTTTACGAGTAAAGAAGAACAAGGTGTCCTGAACGTAAAGAAATGTCAGAATCTTTGCTTGATTCTCAAATGTTTTAAATAACTGTACTGTAAATTTGTACTTGCATAACGATGTGATAATTTTGGGAGACATTTCTAAACCTAATCATATAAACTGAAGCGTTTCAAGTATTTTTATCCTAGATGTTGATGGTTAATAATCAGGCCTCTGAAATCGTGTAATTTCAAAATGCGATTTTTTGTATTCTCTTGAGTTTATACTAAGATTAAAAATTCTTGAAATATTTCAGGTGTTCAAATGTAGAATAAGTCCGAAACATTAGGAACTTTCACTGCTCCTATTGAATCACGGGAGGAAAGGCATCGGTGTTCAGCAGAGACCATCGCTGAATTGTATCGTCCCAATTTTTTTTCAGGTCTCTCAAGCAATCGCCTCGAGCCCCCGACTCTGTCGGACGGGGGCGACGTGTCCCCCGTTGGGATGGCTGGCGGGTTGATCATTGTGGACCCCGTCTCACCCAGTGACACCCCCACAGAGGAGACCGTGGAGAAAGACAGGTGAGGAGGATGAAGGTGGTCAACAAGAGAAAACAGCTGAGGGCTGAGGTTCTGACTGCAGTGTAGTGAGCCTTCATGGGATTGTAATGAGGCAGTATGGAGGGTGTGGAGACCACTGAGCAGTGCAAAACGGGTGGGGGGGGGGGTGTTAGATGTGCCTGAGTTGCTCCAGCTGTGGGAGCGTGGTAAAACTCCCTCAGCAGTCTTGTCCCTGCTGTGTGCTAGCTTTTGTCATGTTGCCCCCGCCCTCCCCTTCGCTCGCTAGCTAACAGAGCCTGCCGTTTTGAGACCGACCCTCTCCAGGTGAACTCGGACCCTCCCCCCCGACTTTCCTACCAACCCTCTGACCCGTCCCCAAATCATTTCTCCTCGCCCCCTTCCTCACGACTGCACTTGCTCTCTCTTCCTAAACATCGCTCCCGTCTGTCCTGGTTTTAACGTGTGCCACATTTTGTGCTTCGTCGCAGTTTTTTTTTTTCCCGTTGCATCGTTTCAGGTAGACGATGGATGAAGCTTGACGCGTTTGCAGTTACCAGTTTGTTGTCGCCAACTTTTGTAGCCATTCGAAGCTGTAGATTGCAACGTTAAATACGGATCCGGCAACTTGGGACGACAATAGTTAAAAGTAAAGTCATAAAGTAGCGTTTTCAGTTTATCTTAGCTGCTCACTCCATGTGCTTTCCCAGGTGTCTGTGTGCGCCGTGGTCAGGGTCTCTCGTCCTGCTTGTCTCCACAGTTTGTGCGGTTCCATGTCGTGCCAGGGGCTTTGGCGTCGTCGTTTTTTTTGGCATGCTACTCTGACAGTGGTTTGAGCATTCGTTCAAGGGTTTGTTCTTTTGCTTCCTGTTGTGGGGCGTCCATGTGCATGCTTTGGTTGTTACTGCTTCTGATAGTCGTGCAAAGGCGAGTGTGTAACAATGTGGTGTCCCGTGTTTCCACAGACGGAAGACAAGGTGGGTGTCAGCGCCTTGACAGAGTCACGGACAGGCTTCAGGCACTTATACTGATCACACAAACACAGAGCAGACAGCCCTCATGTTGAGCCGATACGTAACGCAAACATGGCTAAGTATTTTTAAACCTGCTTGTTGAAGGAATTTAGAATCCGCTTGATTGAGGTCAGCTCGACTATTTTTAGTTGATCTGTTCGCTGGTTGTGTGAAACTGGAGCACAGTTCAAAAACAGTTGTTTTGCTAAAGTCAACTCTATAATGCAGTTTACCATGTAGAAGCAGTGCATGGCTCCTTTCTTAATGTACTGTTATTGACGGACATTCAAGCTCTGCCGTGTCTAAAGTCGATGGAATCTTAGGTTTCATCAAGTATATGCATGTCAGGCCATGCATATTTACTTTTCCACTCATTTCTTACGCTACTTTGATGTGATTTGTTCTTTTGAAATCTTTTTTTTTCTCTGAGTAAATCTTCTTCTGACTTAATTTATCCTTCATCCCCTTTATGTACCCCTCATGATGTAATTTCTATCCTCGCCACTGGTGATTCCCTCCCGACTCCTACGTCCTTTTTCTGTGCCTCATTTACCATCTTGTGGCTTCCCCACTTTATATTCCCCGTCCGTTATCTTCGCTTTCCACACATTTGTTTCCTTCTTTCCTTTTCCTGCTGCGATTTCCTTTCGCCACCTGTCCTCCCAAAACTCCCTCCTCCTCCTGTCACCCCCCCCCCCCCCCTCCTCCTCCTCACCCCTCCTGCAGTAGGAAAGTGGGACGCAGTGAGAGTGCCCGTGTGGACCGGCACTCGTCTCGCCGCCGCGGCTCTTCCCGGGCCAAACAGTCCCGCTCCCGTAGTGACGTGGACCTCCAGCCGCCCTCCACCGCGACAACACCTGCCCCGCTCACCCCCCAGCACCTCCATCCGTAAGACGGGCACGGCCCCTCTCCAGACCCCCTCCTGGCAGGAGAGGCACACAGCAGGGATGGGCAGGGTGGAGAGAAAATGTCTACAGATACTGAATAATTAGGGGAAACGTAACAAGTTAAGCCTGTGTATGATATTAAGATTAAAATGCTCCTTGAGAAAAACTAGAAAGGCTTGGGCATGTATTAATTACATGTTGTGTCCTATAATGCGAGTTAATGGAGCTGTTGGGTTTTTTTGGGGGGTTTTTTAAGTTGAGCTGTGGCTGTCAGGGAGTAAATAACCGTTTCAGTGTTGTGTCAGACACTCAACTCTTTGTGGGAAGAATTATTCAGTTAGGCCATGGACCATTCAGTAAACATTCAGCGCTTTGTAAATCCTGACAAAAAGGTATTGTGTTAATACTCTGAGGAGGAAAACGGTACTGATCCTGAGTGAACTGAAAACCAAATAGAAAATACATTTGGTGTGTTTTGTAAATTGTGCAGGAATAATAAGTTAACAGATAACAAGAATACTTGCTTGTGGTCTTGCCAGGAAGTTATATTTTTTTTCAACAATTTATTTTCATGTCGCAAACCCAAAGAAAGGGTTGCAATTTTTTTTTTTTTTTTTTTAAACAATGAAGCTTCATACAAAAACTTGTACAGTTTTAGGTTAAAAGCTGATTCAGATAAACCAGGGGTGTCCAAACTCGGTCCTGGAAGGCCGGTGTTCTGCATGTTTTAGTTCTCTCCCTGCTTCAGCAGACCTGAATCTTAATGATGATGTCATCACCAAGGTTGTGGGGGGAAAAAAGGCCATTTCATTGTAATCAAGTGTGCTGCAACTGGGAGAGAGCTACACCCTGCAGGATGCCGGCCCTCCAGGACCGAGCTCGGACACCCCTGAGCTAAACGGTTACAGTTTAAAAACGTTACAAGCATGTCGATCGTCATTAGTGAGACGAGCAGCTTTTTTTTTTTTAATCTGCAGTTTCTCAGCCAGTCGTTTCCTTTTCGCATCACCAATAGCCCACGTGGGTCGTATCTGTAAGTTGTAGAACCTATCCAGTCTAACGCTTCTTCCAACTCTTGTGTGTTCCTCAGTCTCGAGGGAACAATCTTTCTCCCTGAAGGCCCGGGCCACTCCCCCACCAGCCCCTCCCCGCAGCTGGAGGAGGTGGACCCGCGCCTCATGGAGTTTGAGCAGGACCCGCCCAACTGGAGGGAGCTGGCCTCTCCCGAGGCGCTCTCCAGCCTCAGCAAGAGAGAGACCAAGAGGCAGGAAGTCCTCAACGGTGAGGAGACGAGAGACCCGAGTCTTAAAGGACCTCTGCACGTCGCTCATTGCTCTCGTTTACCCTCCCCCCCCCCCATTAGAGCTGTTTGCTACCGAACACGCCCACGTGAGGAAGCTCACGGTCCTCCAGACGATCTTCTCCAGACCTCTGGAGCGAGAGCAGCTCCTGACGGCCACCGAGCTGGCCGCCATCTTCCCCAACCTGGACGAGATCATTGAGATGCACTGTGAGTGCTGCGGCAAAGTGGCTTGCTTATCACTGACAAGTTAGGACGCTTGTATGGATTTCAGTGTTGGGCACAGGCAAAATAATACTCGCTTGTAAACTTGGTGTTTGCATTTCAGCGGCTGAAATTTGGGATTGCCACAACAGTTTGTGATCGTGTTCGAATTGGCACAAGTTGCCCCCGATGCCCTCCTTGACACGTCCTGTTAAAGTGAAAATAATGCAGTATTGGATAAAAAGTTGTATGTGCTTGTCAAACAAATGCTGCACAGGAGATATTAATAGATTTGCTTCCAAATAACAAATTGCAAAGTGAATTTCGACTATTGACCTTTCAAACTGTGCTCCTTCTTCCAAATGCAAAGATTACAACCAAGATGTTTCCTTGAAGTAGCCTAAGGCGTGAATAAACCACTGTGCGAAATATGAACAGTGTTGAAATAATTGAAATGCCACAATACAAGCACCATAACATCCAGGGCCCATTGTTGTTTTTTTAACACTAAAAATGGCATCTGCTATCAACTGTATATGGCTTCTTTTTTTTTTTTGTAATCTTCTCCCTGTTTTCTATAATTCTGTACGGATGCATCTTTGACATAACTGTATTTAAATAAATGGTGTACTTCGTGTGTGCCTCGGAATCTCAGGTAACTTCTACGAGAACCTGAAGAAACTGCGCATGGAAGATAACTTCGTGGTCAAATCCATCAGCACCACAGTGCTCAACCGAGTGAGTTGTCATCTTTATTATTAGATTATACGGCGTTTCTCTGTTCTCCCATTACCTGCACTATGTTCAGAAACACTCCCACTGTTTGTGCTCGCAATTTAATTCAACGCAAATTAGCCGTAAGAGTGTCCAAATGGAATTTTGCTTGTTTAACAAGTGCCAGAACCTATTTACAGAAATAAAACGTTTGCTATATCATCAGCATGATTGGATCAGGCTCGCCTCCCCCCACTTGCCTGTCTCTTGAAGTCGTTTACGGTTTTTAGCACAGCGCTTGTGCCCGAGTTGTTTGTATGTGTGTGCTTTCAGTTCGAGGGGACGGAGGGGGAGTGGTTCCAGAAGCTGACGGCTCGCTTCTGCAGCCACCAGTCGTGGGCCCTGGACCAGATCAAGAGCAGGCAGAAGAGAGAGCCCCGCTTCAACTCCTTCATACTGGTAACGCACACGGAGGCCGCCCGGAAAAATACATTCTTAAATATTTAGCATGAGCGTCGTACATGGGTGCAACTCACAGATGCGAGGCCACGCGAGAACTCCCATAAAGTGGTCTCATTCCGGCTCCGTGTGCGCATTAATCCCAGGAGGCGGAGAGCAAGCCCCAGTGCCGCAGGCTGCAGCTCAAGGACATCATCCCGATAGAGATGCAGAGGCTCACCAAGTATCCACTGCTGCTGGAGAATATTGCAAAGAACACAGGTGTGTGTGTGTTTGTGTTTCCCAAGCATTTTTGCCATATTCATAAACACATTTATGAGATTTTTTTCATATCCCCCCTGATATTTTCCCTTAATTATCCTATTAAAATGTTAAATTATGCTGCACATAATGGACAAGAATTTAAGCTTTATATGGTGATAAATGTTTTTTTTTGTCTACTATGTGGGTAAACTGTCAATGTGGATAAACGAGGAGGCGAAAATGCATCATATTTTGACACAATAACAGATGTTAAAGTGCTGCAAACCCGCAGCACAAACAACCAGCAGCATCTCCGACTGCGGATGAGTTTCTGTGGTTTCATGGGTGTATATCGTCTTTGAGCCGCTGAAGAGAATCTCAAAATGTAGATTAAGAAATTAAACAATAGTGGGAAGTAATCACATTTTTATAAGTAGTCTGTGTCAGGTGTTCGATTTTTTTTTTTTGTTCAGGCTGATTCATGAGCTTGTTTTTATTATGACAGGCAAATAATAAATGGTACACTTAGGTGGAAAAAAAAAAGAAGCTGAATACGTTTATGCTAATGCTTTCAAATATGTACCCCCCCCTACCAAAAAAAGCAATCCCAATAAAAACGCCCACTTTAAGCACAACAAAAACCATTGGAACTGCTGATTACTTTGTGTCCTAGACAGGGCTCAGCGTACACTCGTGATTTATGGCTTTTGTTTTGGCGCCGCCGTGAAAGCTGTATTTTCCGCAACTCTCGTCCGTTCTGCCCATCCACAGAGGACCTTGTGGAGAAGGATAGGATCCACTTTAGTGCAGAGTGCTGCAGAAAGATCCTCAACCACGTCAACGAGGAGGTCAAAGTGATGGAGAACCTGTTGGTGAGAAACGCACAACCCGCCACTCAGGAACTGCTACGTCGTAATCGGGCCGTTCGAGTGGATTCACTTTTTAAGACTTTCTGAAGGCCGCGGCCTCTCGGACTGCTTCTGCTGTCAGCTGGAGGGACAATCTGACCTCCAAATCTCTCCTTCACTCTGCTACAGACTCTGAAGGACTACCAGCGTAGATTGGACACATCAGGGCTGAAACCCAGTAATGAGCTATACACTGAATATAAGGTAAGGCCCCCCCCCTTCGGCTGTTCTGGTCACTGTTGTGCAATGTTGTTTTGTTTACATTTTCTCATCATTTTCTCTCCACCAGAATATTGACTTAACCCAAAAGAAGATGCTTTTTGAAGGCCCACTGATCTGGAAAGTCACCAAGGAGAAGGCTATCGGTAAATATGTGCTTATATGTATCATAGTTACATTCGAATAGGCTGTTGTTTAGAAATATGACATGAAAAAAGAAAATGTCCAGTCATTCATATATAAGTCATATGTATTGGGAAAGATTAATGCCAAAATGCAAAACAAAGAAGAAGAAAAAAAGAGATATATAACGGTTTTATTTTGGGGCAGAATTTGCCTTTTTTTCCTCTCATTTCCTCTTTTGAATTAATACTTCATGTTTTGACATAATAGGAAACACAGCTGTACTGCAGCTGTTTTGACTGTGGCCCATTGTTGTCTTCCTTCATCACACTTCATTTCAGTTACCTCAGCATTAACGCAATGCAACAAAACATTCACTTTTAATCGAAACAGTCGCGAATGCACAACTTGTACACCACACGTCGGTAGCAAGAGCAAGAAACAAATGCAATACAAAGGTATATTTGTAATTCCTCAATTTCCCCATGTTTTATGTGTACTTTTTATCCACCATTTAGTGCTTGTTTGTACTTCTGTACGTGTGTCGAGTGAGACTGCCCGCGTTCGCACCGTGACCGACTGGAATCGGCTCAAAAGCCGGGGGCAGGATAGACGACGGATCAGAAAATGCGAATAGAAGTCGCACTCCAGTGACAGAATGAATGTCAATACCTGCCTCGTTCCCCGTTCTTCAGATGTGCAGTGCGTGCTGCTCGGAGACCTGCTGGTGCTCCTGCAGAGGCAGGACGACAAGATGGTGCTGAAATGCCAAAGCAAGAGCAACATCGTGGGGCAGGAGGGCAAGCAGATGCTGAGCCCCATTATCAAGCTGGACTCGGTCTTCCTCCGCGAGGTGGCCACAGGTGAGCCGCGCGCCTCGGGTACAGTCGCCTCATACACTTCCGCTGCGAGATCAATGCCGCTCAGTGTCCCAGTTCCTGCGTTTTCGCCTTCTCCCGTCAGATCGAAAGGCTTTCTACGTGATCTTTACCTGGGACAGCGGCGCTCAGATCTACGAGCTCGTGGCTCAGTCGGTTGCAGAAATGAAAACGTGAGTGTATCGAGGGACAGACGGGCAACCTTTACTCCTCCCAGTTAAATCAATGGGCGAGATGAAACACTGAGCTTGTGCTTTTTAGTTGGACTGATATAATCAAGTCGACGGTGGACGACCTGAAGAAGAGCGGGGCGCCCATGAGGCTGACGCTGCCGCTCGGTGGTGGAGGAGCGCCGTTCAGTCCCACGTACGCGCCGTCAGCTCACACGTCTCTTGTGTTCGATGCCGGACGGGCAAGATAAACCCGTCGCCCGCCACGGGCCACCCGTCTCATTGCTTTTGTCCTCTTCTCTCCTTTAGGTTGAATGTCCCTTCCAGCCCGACGGAGAATGGAGGCTTGAAAAGCAGCAGAGGTGAGACCGCCCTGTTTTTTTCTTATCTAGTGCATACTAAATAAATAGTGGAAGTTTGTCTTTATTACTCATTTCTGAAGGCGATCGCCAAAGTTACGCCTCCTCTCTGTCTGTAGATCGAGATAAAGACAGCTTGACGAGTGAAAAGTCAACAGACCCCAGACATAGGCTGATTGATTTCCTGTCAGACAAAGGCTTCGACTTGATTGGCCACTCCAACAGCGATCAGGAGAAAGTGGCCAGCAACGCTTTAGAAGAAGGTGAATATGATTGATATTAATTCCATGCAATTATCATGATTCCTTTTTTGGGGGGGTGGGGGTGCTTTGCTATTGTCTTTTCTTGCCTGTTGACTTTAACAAAGCCTTTGAACGCGTGTCTGTCAGTCATGTTCCTGAAAAGGGTGCTGGTGAGCAGCATCAGTGTGTCGGAATACTCGCACGATGAAGAAAACGAGGAGGAGCAATCAGACGGGCTCAGTCAAGATGTGGATGGTTGTCAGTCAACAGGTAACAACACTGTTTTCTCTCCATATTCTGCACCGAACCACACTGGTATTATCACAAGGAGCACTTTGTGATTGTTTATGGACAATGATTTAGCCAATGAATAAAGTAATTGAGAAAAGAAAAAATAACAAAAGGAGGATTTTAATTGTTTTTATTGTTTATACTCGCAAACAAAATAATTTATGGAAGATTCACTGAACCAGCCTTTTGTTTTGGGGTCACTCTTATTACCTTGCTGATCACAAATCCAATTAAAGTTCCAGTATTTTTATTTTTTTTATTATTCTGGGCAAATATCATTTTTCCGATGTATTTATCTTTTGAGATAGACCTTTGAATCCTGTGTGTGCTTGCTCTCTCGTTTTTTTGTTGTTGCTGTTTTTTTTTTTTTTTTAGCGAGTGTGTGTGTTCATGACTTATCTTGACCTGAATTTGGCACAACTCTGAAATGCCAGCGCCTCTAAATGAAGTCTCTGCCTCCACAGAGGAGAGTCAGACCGCAGACAGAGGGGCCGAGGAGGCAAATACCAACACTTGTGAAAAAGAAGGCGCGGAGACGAAGGCAGACGAAGAGAAGAGCATCAGCGCGCCACTGGTGTTGTCCCAGGAGAGGATGGAGGAAGTGTGCAGGAGGCTTCACAGCCTGGAGGAACAAATAAAGAGACTTCAGGTGAGCAAAGAGCGAAGACGGATGAGAAGATTGAGGAGGGAGCGCGAGCAGCTGTGAGGAGGTGGTTCGACGGGGCAGATCGACACGCAAACCCAACAAAAGACGCGAGTCGGCCGAAAATAGACGCACGGCTGAACATCGAGGGTTTCAGAGAGGATAAGTTAAGGAAGGCGAGCTGCGGATAAATGGGGGCCAAATAGCACAAAACTGAAACCAGAGAATAGAAAACCATTTAACCACTGCTGTTATTGCCTCGGTCAAAATTGCCTGCTGAAATTGGACTTCTCTAAAAATGGCTATTATGTCCAACGCTTGCAATGGTATGTGTCAGCGAAGTAGCTAGGGAGACGAAGAGAGGATGTTAAAGGAGTCGCGTGCGTGCGTGCGTGCGTGCGTGCGTGCGTGCGTGTGTGTGTGTGTCTGTTTCTAAGGTAATATTGATTTTGTGCTGCAGACTATAGAAGAAGAGCACCACCGGCTGCAGGAATCTCTCTCCAAGTTCTCTCTGGAGGGGGGCAACTTCCAGTAAGACTCCATCACGCCACCTGCTGGTGGTCAGGTGAGGAACTCAACCAAGCCAAGGGATGACAAAAGTGTAATAATCATCAGATGAACTATTTTTTTTTTTTTTTAACATTTTTTTTGTTAAAATCTTTTGAAATAAAGTGGTTATTAGATTATTCATGAAAAAAAAGTACAACTTGTTTAGCTTCTGAATTTGTGAACTTAGTACATATTAAGATTTGTGTGGTTATCTAAGTAGCATAATGAAAGATAAAATGACACAAGAGCCTGAGCGGGGGGGGGGGGGCTTAATGTTGCCGCCCCTCCGCTTCCTGGCAATAGGATGAGTAAATGCAGAAAATGTAATTCTTCCAAAGGGATTAGCTTAGTTTATAGTTAATAAATCATCATAATTTGAAATACCATAATTCCTAGACTATTGAGCACGCCTGAATATAAGCGGCACCCACCAAATTTAAAAAGAAAGGTCGGTTATGTGATGCACCTGAAAGCACCACCTATATATGTGGGGCATGAAGCTCATTAACCCGTAAAAAAAAAAAATCCATATATTAGCCGCGTTATTGTTTAAGCCGCGAGGTTCAAAGCATGTGAAAAAAGTTGCGGCTTATAGTCCTGAAATTGTAGATATCATGTGTGCTTTTAAAGGCCCCATATGAAACAGTGCGAGTGTCGAAGCAGAGGGAGCAGTTTCCAAACTTGGATGGCATTTTCAGTGGACAGTGTCATGGCTGTTAATTAAATATCCCCACCAAACAAACAACCCCTTGGGAGATGCACAGCCCCCCCCCCCCCCCCCAAACAACTTAAGATTGTCATCGATGAAATCTAGAGGCTCATCTTCATCCTGAAAGAATCTCGTTCAGAAAGTGACGGTAAATCTTCCCTCTGTGGTTGAGAAGCTTTCACGCTCTCGTTTAGCAGTAATAGTTGAAGGTGACCCGGTGACGTTATCAGCATTTTCATCAGCTCTCGCCTCCATTCGCGTTCCTGTCAAGTCGGGGGACAGTCCTCTTAAACAGACCTTCAAATCCGAAGTAGCAGGAAATATGTGATAAAGGCAGACCAGCATATAGCTCTATCCCGAGGGGGGGCCTTGCCCTTCCCAATCATTCATCACTTTTAATAACTTTGCATGTTGTTATCTCACTTCAGCTTTTTCTGCTTCCAGGGTTTTGCTGGCGCTGCTTTGGCCCGAGTGACTTTCCGAGGCTCACCTGGAGACGGCGGACCCGTCGCGCGTCATTCCCGGAACTCTCGCTTGCGCTACTTGTTTGTGTGTCCCCGTGCGGCCCGAGCAGGAAGCGTTCCGCCCGTCGGAGGCTTTGTTGCGAGTTGCGGTGGTTCGCCGGCGATGTATGGGAGGTTGTGTGCATGTGTGTGTGTGTGTATGCGTGTGTTTGCGTGCATGCTTGGTAGAAAGATATACGACGAAAAACAAGACATCCTACTTATGAGTGGGAGGTCTGGGGGGGGGGGGATGTTAGTTTTTTTTTTTGTTTTTGCCAAATGACACGAAAGCAATACTTTTGCTGTGAGAGAGATGCTGCCTTAGAAAATGGGGTGATTTCAACCTGCTGTAACACACATACGCACACCAAAGACCTCTGGAGAAGAACTAATGCCAAGAAACATGTATTGTAAAGAAAATGTCTTAAAGGGCAGATGTAGCATTAGAAGATGTATTGCAATACTACTGCTTATGATGACAGAGTTTTATATTTTAGTCTTTGCCAAAGTACAACAGAGATGCACTTTCTTCTGATCCGAAACCGTTCTAATGCAAAATTTATGGTGGAAGTCGTAATTCGGGGGCCGGTCTTTGAGGGTCATGTTGGCCGACCTGGATTATTGAAAAAGACGCATGCAAGGAAGTGTGTGTATGTGTGTTACAAAGTTTTTATCCAAGGTGCGTGTGTGTGTGTGTGTGTGTGTGTGTGTGTGTGTGTGTGTGTGTGTGTGTGTGTGTGTGTGTGTGTGTGTGTGTGTGTGTGTGTGTGTGTGTGTGTGTGTGTGTGTGTGTGTGTGTGTGTGTGTGTGTGTGTGTGTGTGTGTGTGTGTGTGTGTGTTACTGTAAGTAGGTCGCATAAAAAAAAAAAAAACATTTATACATAGTGGCACAATAGTTAATCATGCTGTTGATATTAGAGACTTGTTTGTATGTATCGCTTTTATTTATTCTTCCGAGTCCTGTCGGTGAGGTGAGGTCGTCATCTGAAGGAAACTTCAACAAAGCTGGGCTGAAAAGACAAGAGGTGTGTGTGTGTGTGTGTGTGAGAGAGAGAGAGAGTCAGACAAGATAAAGGAAAAGCTGGATTTTGTTTCATAGGTGATGGTAGAGGGTAAAGAGGAGAAATGTAGGTGTATAAAAATGGACTTGGAGGGTGTTGGTGCTTTGGTTTGAGTTGTTTGAACTGGACTGCAGAAAACATGAGATTATGAGTTTTCACTGTAAAGAAGTCAAATGCGGACATGAGAAAACACACACACACACACACACACACACACACACACACACACACACACACACACACACACAGAGTGCAGGACAACAGACGTGCTCACAAGTATCAACCTATGGTCCAAAACACAGGCTTTAGCTGAGGTAATAAACTGTTTATATGGCATTAGAAAATGTGTTATTAGTATAGAGAAGCATCTATTCTTCCCTTTGTATCAAACTTGAGCTTCATTTTTTTTTTCTTTCTATTTTGTTTGTTTTACTAAGCAGTTGATTGTAATTATAAGTATTATATTAGTAGTGACAAGACTGTGGCAGTGCACACAGGACCAAAGACGTAAAAAAAAAAAAGCTGCGGTTTTCTTAATGACATGCCTCATTTCTGGCGTCTCGTCACAAAAACGCCGAAGCGGGAGTGGAGGGATCTTAAAAGCGATGCACGTTCTGATTCTCTCAAAGCTTTAATGATGTACAGGTGGATGTTAGGATGAAGAATGTTCGAGAGCGACGACAAGTTTACGACTTCACACGCACGTCACCGGCCAAACCATCGAGCAGGTTGTTTAATTTGAAACTATTTGGGCCACTGAACAAAAAAAAGGTCAAAGCCAGTGCGACTGCCACAAGATGTTCTGTACTGTACTACCGAGCACCGTCCGCCACTCGGGTACTAAATTAAACACGCGAGAGGCGACGCCGCCGCCGCACAAAATAAAGGACGCCACAACAAAGCAATATATACAAAGGAAACGCAGAAGATTTGAAGGAAGGAAAACGGCAGCAGCCCCATTCCACCCCTCACTTTTTAATCACCCTCACTTCCTGATATGCTTTCATGCCGCCGTTGCCACGGCAACAAATGCTACCTTTGTGCCTACTGTACCTCCTCAGTGTAGTCACTTGTGTCATAAATTGCCACGTTTGTTTTATCGTCACTGCCACATCCCCCCCTCACAAGGTCTTCCTCTTAGAAATTGTATAGAATTGTTAGCCTGAAGGAAAAAAAAACAACAATGTAGAGACAGTTTACTTCCTCTCTGTGTTTATTACGCTTGTTAGCTACGTACAGCTCTTGATCGCACGCACTCTTTTGTTTGCATAACCACCTTTTTATTTGTATTTCTTTTCCTACCGCACACTTTTATCACAAGTTGTGTATTTTATTTGATTTACTTAAACGGGTCGGAGAGGTTTTTTTGTTGTTATTTTCTCAAAGAAGTTGTAATTATGTGCTACGCATTTGCGGTAACGGCGAGAGAGACTGGACCTGTCTGCAACTCGTCGACGCAAGACCTGTTTTGTTTTTTTTGTTCTCGTTTCATTTTAAAGTAAGATATGAAATTCTTCGGACCGCGGCAGATCGCTTCGACCGGCAGTCTGCTCTGCGGAGAGGCTACTACGCACCCCCTGTGGGATAGAATAAATACTGTTCCTCCAGTCAGGTTTTTAACTGTAAAACTTGGGGCGAAATCCGGTTCCAACCGGCGACGCCTTCACGCTTCACCGGCTGAACGACTACGACAGGCACTTCTCCCTCGCTCTCCTCCTCATGTTATTCTTATATGCAAGCTGTAAAGAAAATGTATTTATAGTGTGGTGCCTTGTGACAATTTTAGTCGTTTTTTTTCTTCATTAAGGGCTCATAATTCAGACACAATCACTGGGCTGTTTTCCACCGAGGCCCTCGTGAATAAACGAGAGCCACCGACCTCATGACCAGCGACAGCTGGGAGACATCGGCTGATTTCATGGCCGCGGACTAGTTTTGTAATTGTGGTGTAACTTGACCTCTTTTAGTGTTCATTTCCGTTCAATGAATTAAAAGGGTGTTTAACCCCCACCCCCCACCGGAAACGGCTCGCCAGCCAATGCCCTGAAGTGGAGAAGACATTGCTCTTTATCGTGCTGCCATTTACCCCCTTGTCTATCTATAAACAATGAATATGCAAGAATTATACTGAGTATTTGGGTTTTGACTTTTATTGTGCAAGAGGCTCTTTAATGATGTGTACCTGAGGAAAATTGTGGTACGGTCTGGTTTTTTTTTATTCTTTTCTTTTTTTTTTAATAAACTTGGGGAATAATAAAACAATTTTGTCCTTTTGTATTTGTATTATGATAGAGTATTCAGCTTTTTTTTTTTTAACCAGGGATTACCTTAACAAGCCATTGCACTGCAGGCTTGGCTAGATTTTAGATGTGTGTGTGTACACGTGTGTATGTATGTGTGTGTATATATGTATGTATGTGTCTGAAATTAATTCAGTTTAATAACTGGCTTTGGGTTGAAACTGATTTCTGTTGTAAATTATGACTTATTGTGTTGATGCCTCATTTTTTTTTTCTTTTATCCCTTTGCAAATATCAAATTTACATACAAAGACGTTTCTGGAATACATTAATCATGAAGAAAACGTACATTAAGATTCAACGTATTACCCTTTATACACTTGGTCCTGCTGTGTTGTTTTGGAGCTTCAGATGGAGTACTTACTATGCAAATGGGGACGATCGCTGAAGCATAAATCCTGAGAGAAAAACACGACACTGGTGTGTTTCTGCACAAAGTCAGGCTGGATCATCCAAGTACACAATTCTTAGATTCTTCTGTCTTTTTTTTTTATTTAACTGAGTTCAAGTGGAGGAAAAAAAAAACATGTTGAAAGTCATTCTTTCTGTTCTCTGCAGTTTGGCAGGTGAGTCAGAGTTTATATGTTAAATAATTCTAATGTAAGAAGAAATCCAATTGAGGTGGAACATTCGCATGTGTGATCTGTTCTCATGTAACGGTAACTGTAAATATCTGTCGGGTTTGAACAGAAATCATGGCTTTCCATGGCTTTAGGTTGATGTGTTATATTTATGTCACTTCAGTTGACGTTTAACTCGTCCCTGCTGCCCGATGAACCATATTTCCTGTCAGACAGATGGCTGTGCTCTCGTCTCCATGTTAGGTTTGCAGCCGTGTTCAAAATGTATACCAACATTTTTATTTCTTATACAGTCATGTGCAAAAGTGGCAGTTCAAATTGTCTTTACATAAGGTACAGTTAAAATGTTTCCATGTCCAATCCAACTTTGGATGGTAACAGATAATGGATAATAGACACAAACAATACAATAAAACTAATGCAATCCAAATAAATACTTTATTGTAACATGGCCACATTTTGGGGTTTATTTGTAATTGTATTGGCAAGTATTCATTTTCACCTTTATTTAAGTCATGTTGCGTCAAATAATATAATGGCCAATAATAAAATAGCATAATACATTAAAATCTGATCAAGTCAACACCATAATGGCTCGCCAATAATTTAATAAAGTAGAAAATACTGCTCTATATATTTCCTCACAAAACCTATTCCCATAGTACAATTTGTATGTCATTTTTGTTTGTGCGGATCAATTAAATGATGTGCTGGCAATCAACACTGCAAATATCAACAACTTGTACAGTTATGTATTTGTACATTCACTATTTCATGCAGATTGTCCACAGTTTATCAGGAGGTGATCTGTACTGGAAGTTCATAATTTACAGATCATTTTCTTACAGTGGAAAAGCTTTTTTTTTTTTTTCTCCTGTATCTAAATATCCTTTACATCTCCCACGAGGATTAAGACCATTTACAAGCTAAGGCCTACAAGCCAAGCTCTCCAGATCGTTGCGTGACGATGAAAAAATACCTCATTGTTATTGATTTATATAAGACGTCCTCTACCTGTTCCTCCCCAACAACTTATTAATCATTACTTCCCTTGAAAACATGGAAGATGTAAGCAGAGGTTATACTGCCTCACGGTGCAGCGATGTGACAAACGCTGTTGTAACCGCGTTTCCTCCACAGTGGCCGTTGTTCAGAAAGAGGTGATTTTAGAGGCGGATAGACCCTTCCTGAGGGTGGTCCGCTCTCAACCAGCGACCCTGGAGTGCTGCTACAAAGGTGCGGATGACCACGTCACGTGGGAGAAACACGTTAACGCTGCCAACCGGACCGTCAACGTCTCCTTTTTGAATGAATCCCACTTTGTTACCATAATGCACGTTCAATCTTCCCGCTCACGGTGCGGCACTCTAACCATCAAGTCGGTGGAGCTTAATGACACAGGCCTGTACCGGTGTTGGCTGAACCGCACCCTCGTTCACACACATGGCACCTACCTGCAAGTCTTCGGTAAGTGTGTGTGTGTCTGTCTGGGATCACAACCTAAAACTGAGGCCATTGCTCTTTCTTTGTTTGATCGACTTCATACGGTATACATCCTGAATTTCACAATGAATTTACTGTTTAAATTAAGTTAAAAAAAACAATCACATTTCAGGTAATGCTGTTGGACTGATTATTATTTCACGTGCGATTTGAACATCGGCAGAACACCTGATGTAACAGGAAGGACATAACGGGGCGATTTATTGAATGCCTCATTTCTGTCTCAAACACAAATAGTGGCAGAAAGGAACAACTCGAGCTATATTTAGAAATGGGTTAGAAATATTGTCGGGGGGGTTATTTCTACACTCATGAACAAGTCCAAGCATTTATAATAATCCTAATTGTCATAATTATAGTTGAAAAAGTCAGAAAAATGACTGGCTCTACAGCATATTCAAAACCTATTTTGTGTTTGCATGACTTATAATGCGAAGCCTAAAAGGAATGGCGTATAGAATATTTGTATGATGTTGAATTTTGGAAAAATTAACCATTGACATTGTAGCAACAATTCCCTACGATAGCGGTTGGCTGCGACAAGGTTTAGATTTAGTTTTGGGGCTTTCAGTCGAAGATTTAAAATGTTCTTTTCTTTTTTTCCTCCCATTGTAATGACACACAACACTTTCCAACTGTTGTTGGATTTCAACGAAATTGAGCAGCACTGTCTAGAGTGTTAACGTGACTTTCGAGCAGGAACATAAATCAGCAAAGTAGCAACAACAAATACAGAAGTACATGATTTTAACGGTTAAAAACAATGACGGTAGACGACAAGCAACAATTTAATCAAACTTATCCATGAGGCGAGTTGAAAATATGGCTGACTTTAGTCAGCAGGAAATGAACGCATGCCATTGAAAGTGCCTTCATGCGTACTACAGTATCTGTTCTACACAACATACAGTGATGGAGTCAGCGATGTTCTAAGCACTGCAAACACCTCATAAGCCATAAATCCTGTTAACCCAAGTCTGTTCAAGAGCTGTGTGGTTGGCACCGTCGCTACAAGGTGCAGATAATTAATCTCATTAGCCCAGTTATTTCCCGGAAAACAGTGATGACATTAAATCAAGCTGCGACATTTTCTATTCATTAGTGATAGAGAAATGCCAGTTTGTATATCACTTTTGGTAAACGAGGAAATGTAAAACAGGGTAAGTTGGGGGGGTGGGGGGGATTATGTGTGAGGCAACCGACACCAGTTCACACAAACACCACCTCGCTCACCCAACAATACTGCTGCTTGTTTTTTCTTTTTTTCCCCCCATTTTTGAAAGAAAAATAGAGCAGTTGCATAATAACATAATCAGTCTCGCAGTAAATCTCCAGGTAAATCTATCAAGTGATTATTTCCTTCAGCTCCTTTTTCATGCTCTCAAGCTGCTTTTCAATATTGCTTTGAAAATGAGACGTGCCTATGTGTCTAAATGTACCTTTGTTTTGAATCTTTTTCCAACTTTGCTACATTGTACACAAAGAGCCCATGAAGAAGACAATAAACCTCAGAGAAAATACCAAAAACAAGATCCTGATAGCTGAAGGGATCCTGCTGTTCCTGTGTGTGCTGGTGCCCTCTGCCACACTTCTGTTCAAGGTCAGCAAGTCACATTATTGCAAAAACGCTCTATTAACTGTTGTGATTATGTTAAAGCGGTGCGTAATTCTCAGGATATCTCAAAGCTTGGACTTAACGTTTACGTCAACACGTTGTATTGAGTGCGTTGTGTAACTCCCACACGGTACGGCTCTGGGTTTGGTTTCGTCACTTCTGTTTCCCTTTTACAGTCAAAGCACCAGAATGAACTGGAGAAGATTAAATCAAAGAAGGAAGAGGAAAATATATATCAGGTGAACATGACAGAAACACACTGCAGCGACGTGTGAAAGTGGAACTTTGAACTATGAATGAATAGATTGCCCTGTGGCATGAATCACTATGAAAATGAAATGTGCTTCATTGGTTTTGTCCTGACTTTGTTTTCCACCCTTCGTATTGTTCTGCACCAGGGGCTGAATCTGGATGACTGCTGTACAACATATGATCAGATCGAATGCACTCCTGCGCAGGGGCACTATCAGGATGTGCGCAACTGTAACGAGGAAGACATCCAACTGGAGAAACCATGAAGGAAAGTGGAGATGTAAAAGGGGAAAGACTTTTTTTTTTTTGACAGCGCTATCTGAATTTTGATGTCATTTGAACATTTACATTTGTGTTGCATCTGTAAACATTTTACATAACCAAGATCCAACTGTTAAAAGATTTAAACTGCTGTTGACAAAACAATCTCAACACGAAACCCGCTTGTTGTTGCCAGAATTAAAAAAACAACAACAAACAAACATAAGGCTTGTGTAAGTTCTGACAAGTTAAAGAAGCAGCTCTTTCATTCCTGGAAGATTTTTTTTATATATTCAGTTGTATTATTTTTGTGCATTTTCATACATTTAAAAGTTGTTTTACTCCCCTTAGTGTTTTCCAGATGTCATTAAATGCTCCAAGCCGTGACTAAAAATGTGTTCAGTTCAATGTAAATATTGCGGTAAAACGATTTTCAGCTTCTTTTGAGTTACTTTATACACTGATTATATTCTCTTTTATTTAAACTGAGTCATGGATTCCTTGTATAAAATTATATTTGCTATCAGTTGTTTCTGTGTCAGCTGAATAAATACAACTGTGTGGAATTTTTTTCTTTCTTAATTATTAGGGTCTGAGCACATATCTCAGAAGTTGCGAACCATTTTAAATGTTATGGTCATTGAGCAAGTGGCTCCATAGCGCTCCCTACATCTAATACAATAGATACGTTTAACACGTTTCACCTATGTCCAAGACATTTGGTAGAAATATGCAGTGACAAGCTGCTCCAAAATGTCACTGACACCAATACTCTAAACCCAACGGGAAGTCTGCCATTTTGCGTTATGCATGAAACACAATCCTCCCAAGGGGTTAGTCTGAAATCTGTCCAGTGTATACAGCAAGACCTTCCTGATCAGAAAGCATCAAAATGTAATGATAATCTCAAATATATATATATATATATATATATATATTAACTTTTATGTTAACTTTTCCTAAAAAAAAATATTCCCATGTAAACGGATAGAGATTTTTTTCTTTATTCTTCAGCCTATACCTCTTTAAAGCCTTCACCAATTGAATTTTTAAAACCACTTTAAATGTCTTTGTATCTATGAAACATTTTTAAATATCTAAACTTAAATATTGTTAAGATTGAAGTGGATGGGAAAACCCTTCAACTTATTTACAAACCCCTATTGAACACATTTGAACCACTACAGATTCGTCATACTTTCAGCTAGAGGCTTCATTTGATTAATCTACCCACTATTCAGGTGACATTCTCAGTCGGAGTCCCGCAAGTAGCGCGGATACGTTCCGCTTCTTTCAGCTTTAATTTTGTTCATTATCTTCATTCTAAAGTTTCTTTCTTCAGTTCTACGCAATGGGGATCAGGACGGACGTCCTGATTGGCTACAAGATGTCAACGCGCTCGCTGATTGGCTGTATTTAGTAGGGCGAGGCGGGACTTGGACGTCCCCAGGTAGGTATGTAGGGAGATGTGAAAGGCGGCGCGTCAACAGAGTGGGCGAAGATGGCGTCGAATAAGAAGGGTAGTGGGAATAGCAGACTGGAGAAAGGAAGGCGCTCAAGCAAACACAGAGAGGGTCCAGTGGGTGAGTTTCTCCCCCCTAGTCGAGTGACTCCCTCCGCCTATCCTGCTGCCTTTTCTCGCCTCTTTTGATGTTGCCTCGTCCCGTTAGCTCCTGTTAGCAGCTGTTAGCCCCGGTAGCCCCGCTCTCCGTCTCTCTCTCCCTCCTCCTCTCATGTGGTTGCTGTGTTTGGTTAAAAAAAAAAAAAGTACAAGGGGACTAGTTTAAAATGTTGCTGAATGAAATATACAGCCCTTCCCTGTCGCTGTATATTGAGTGGAGCATCGCCCGGACGTAGCTAGAGCATGAACCTTTAGTTAGCCGGGTGAGATTAGCCGTATCACTGCACGAGACTTCTAACGAAACGCGCTCATGTTTGTGTTTGTGTTTACTCTTCATCTCCTGTGCCTCTAGTCGCTCCCGCTGACTCTGACAGGATCCACCTGAACAGGTACTCCACGGAGGGGAGGGGACTAGATTAACGTGTGAGATGTGGATGGGGAGGTGTGTTGTTGTTGTTGTTGTTGTTGTTGTTGTTGTTGTTGTCGTCCCGGAGTACACGGGGCATAAATCGATTAGGAGACTCGGCTGACACGAGAGCAGATTGACACATGGTGACGGAGAGACGGTCAGCCCGAAAGATTTAACCTGATGCTGCCGTCAGTACTAAAACACTCCCACTGGAACAGTCCGACCAGTTCCAAAGGCATTTGTCAGCTTTGGAAACACATTCGACACATCAGCCATTCTCACACAACCTTGACAGAGCAGTTCAAAACCCACCGAAACACCGGCTCCATAACGTCAATCTAATCTACAGGATGAATGAAATGACAAGACAAAGTTTGTTTCCCCGATCTTGTTAATCACTGTCCATATATATTTTGGGCTTTCCTCCACTAAAACAAGGACAGGTGTTTTGGATGTATAATGTTAAAGTCAAGTCAAACAATCGCAAGTGTCGGAAAATGATCACTATATAAGATGATGTGGTTGTTTTGGGGATATAAATATTCCAAAGTATTAATCAGTTATATATTTAACCAAGTGAATGGGTTCCTTCCAGATAATATAAAAAAAAAAAAAAAAAAAAAGTGTCAATTTCTTTGGCAGGAGAGGCATTGCTCAAGTGAAGTGGACCTTTTGTGTGTCGGGTGTGGAAGCTCATTGTTGCTTGTTTCCTGTTGTTGCCTTTGGCCTTAAGATGCGTGAAGGAAAAATGTGCGACACATGACACTACAGAGCCCCTCACTGTTGGCTCTTCCTTTTGACTGCTATTTTTATAGCCGTGCCTTCCTATAGCCGTGATGTTTGTAGAGTGTCGCATAACAGCAACATGTCTTTGTTTGAAGAGAAAGTCCGACCGATGTCTTAACTTGTACAAGCAGATTCTAAAACAAATCTGTGTGGCCGCATTCTTCAACAAACTTTAGACGTCCTTCTTTGCGCAATAAATGATACCATTGTTGTTGTGAGTTTCACTTCCAAGAAACGGCTGCTATGTGATTATGACCTTGTACCTACATAAACCAACATTTCCACAAAGCTTGTCTGCCCAGATAAAAGGAAAAGACAAAAAGTATTGGCCTTGCATAGTTAATCATTAAAGAAACCTGACTTCTAATTTCCTTTTACAGATTTAAACAAACTACTTTTTCCCGATTAAAAAGTCCACGTCATTTTGCAGTCATTTTGTTTTTAACAGCAAGAGTGATAAAACAGTGAAAACTGCTGATTTTATTGTCTGTCTGAAAGTAATAGAATATACATAAAAGTGGTATAGATTAAGTGAAGTAGAGCTGTGGAGTAGCTCTGTTGTTCTGCTGCTTTTGTTAAATGATTAAAAAAATATATATATTTTTGGAGATATTGGATCTTATTCTTCTTTAACTTTATCTGCCAATAAAAAGTGCAGATGTTCCCAGCATCATTAATGCCTTCTATAAAAACAACAACTTTCACTCTCCAGGGAATTATACCATAAAATCTAACAATAGAATACAGGCATTAGAAAAGCAACAGCATTTCCCACCAGGGCTGTAGTAGTATGTGTGTCCAAGGGTTTCAGGATGTGCTTGTGGTTTAACAGTCACAATTCAGGACGTTGGGACACTGTCATGTGTGACGTCACTGGTATTTCCCCCCCCAGGAAGAACATTCCCACAAGCTACGTCGGCACCATCTGGTTTTAGGTGTTCACTTGTTGCTCATGTTCTGCATCCTGAGCGTTTCTCAGAAATGAGTACATACATAAATCAGTAACAACACTATAACCTTTGACACTCCAAGATAAAAAAAAAAAAAAAAAAGTTCAAGGATGGCTGTTGTTATGGTGTCGGTACCAAAGACAGCCTGCAATAAAGTTCTGACGTGACTACTGCTACTTCAACCTATGTCAACTAATTAACCAATAGTAATGCAGTATGAAATGAACAAAAACTGTTTGGGTTTCTCTCGAGACTCATGAATGCTGCCAGGGCTGTATTCATGTTTCATCACGTTTTGGTTTTGTGAATGGATGACGCCACTTATGATGTTTTATTATTGTGCAATCGTGTCAACTCGCGTACGTCGTAGGCTCGATTCAGCTTCCGTGTTCATTGTGCAATCTGCACAGAGCAAACTTCCCGTCATGCCTAAAGTTGATTGGATTCATCTCGTACATGGGGGGGTGAGCTGTGGATTTGCTGTCCGGAGGGGGAATTGCACTGGAATCAAGAGTTATGGGTGACCAAGCCTCACTGCACCTGGTCCAACCAAGGTCTCACCATGATAATTACAGGAATTCGGGGATCTGCCCACTTCCATCTTGGGCCTTGATCCTACAGCACACCTTCAGACGTCTAGTGGCATCCGTTCCTTGACCGCTCAGAGCTGTTTTGGCATCAAGATGTTATTGCTCATGGTCTTAATGTTATCACTGTTTAGTTTATCTTAAAAACAGTTCAACGCTGTTATTATTTTAAACTATAGCAGGATGTTTTCATAGACAGTGATGATACAGTGTAAACATAGTTGATACTGACTGGTACAACTTTGATAATTTATTGGGTTTGACATTTCCACCTTGTCTATGACATTTCAGGGTGATTAATTGATGATTGAACCAGAAAAAAATTTGATAGTTTGGTGTTGCATTGAAGTCTCATGTTTAAAAGCTATTTCAAACAGTAGTTTGATTGATCTTTGGGGACTTTACCAATGTTTTGTACGCCACACTAATTCTAAAATCTATAAAATGTTAATTTTTCTTTTTTTAGAACAATTGAAGTGTTGTTAATAATTTATAACCTCACAGTGGAGGCTTTGCCAATGTCCAAATCATTTAAAGGTCACAAGGCGTTGCAAACTAATGAGCCAATAACAAACTAGCCTGCTGTAACGGGGATAAAGTTAACTGGGCCAGGGTGTTCTGTAGAATCACTCTCCTTGTGGCTGATGGATGGGAGGGACTGATGGAGAGGAAAAGAAGAGACAACCCATCGCCACAGAGTGGAATTGGTTATGACAGGATGACACGCACAGACAGAAGTGAAGAGGCATGTTGTGAAGACGGGCTCACAACAGATACAGCAAGAAACGACAGTATCTTTTTGGTGGGGAACTGTCTTTCCTCGCGACCTCCCCTTCCTCTGTTTCTTCTTCTCATGCTTTCTCCCTTTCTCTCCATGCTCTCATTGCTTACGTGGAAGAGAGGAGACAGAAAACGACACAGCCTTGAACTCGGACGCCGGTAAACACTTTCACCTGCTTTTTTTTTTTTTTTTTTCTTTCCCTCTTCCAGATTTTCAATAGTTGCTCTTTGCCATCAATTCTTCGCTAAGCCAGAGGCTGCCTGTGGGCTAGTTTTATGCAGACACTCAATTGGCACCGTCTGTGGGCCCAGCAGGAGTCATTATGTGTCTGTAATGTTGCTGGTGTTGGTTGTTGTACATGACTTATTAATGCCGCTCCTCATCCATCTTTAATGCGGTGCGCCCAGGTACACGTTAATAGTTGCAGTGGGCTTTCAGTCGTCACTCGTGAAGGGACAGTGTTGAAACCGGTTGTGCGGTTCTGACATTGAATGAGGCAGCCACAGCGGTTGTGGATGTACAGCAGGCAGGGGCGATAACGCCAGCAGGTGAGTCATGTTCTTCCTCCAGCGATGGGATATACCGACCGCTTGTCCTGGCCGGCGTGATGGAACATTTATTGTTTCACCATTTGAAGCTTATCTTAAGTCAAACAAAGGTCGAGTCTCCTCCACGCAATGGCGTGTTTAAACTCCGAGCTCGTGATAAGATGCCCTCCTAACGGTTCATTTGCATTGTGTTTGCATGTTCCACGCCCGTCCGCAGTCAGGCGGATGTGCAATATTTGCTGGCTTTATTGTTGTTTGAATGAGTTCAGAGCTGCTTGCGCTGATCCAAGGGTTGGTGAAATTCAGGCCGGCCTTCCTGTGTCAACATCAATCCCATCGGCCTGCTCGGATGGGTAAATGCTGCTCCTGTTCTAATTAAGCAATGCAATTTTAATTTGGGCCCCGTGCCCAAAACCCCTTTCGACTGCTAGACTGCAGCATGGTATTCTGGCGATTGCTTGACCAGAACCATCACCGTATTCTCCCCGAGGCCGTCCTGCTTTGAATGCATTCATGAGGACAGATGAGAATTCATTTATAGCAATTGTTTGTGTGCATTTTTATGCCGTCGTCAGAATTTGCCTTGGTGAACATTCGGCACAGGACTCGCTTGTGTCGTTTTCAAAAGTTATAGTAGTCTGGTGACTTTTCTTTTTGAAATCTGAGGGGAAGCAACAAGTCTGGTATTGTACCTGTGTTTCTCCTTAACTGCTAAATTGATTTAGTATTACTGCAGGCTTTCTTAGTTGATCGGTATGATGAGGACAATATCTTCACTGGAGGTAATCTGTTAACATCCATTTATTGTGCTGTCGTAAAACTACAGCCCACTTTTCCTGCATATTATAAAAACTATTCCCGTTATCTTTGATTTATATTCTAAAATAGTAGGTGACAAAAGGTGTTGGTCTGTTTGGTCCCTACAACTTACCGACCATTTAAAGTGGAAGTAAGTAAAGGGCAAGTAGATTGTTTTTTTTGTTAATGTCTGTTCAGATGAGGCAAATGTAACCCGACGGGTTGTCTGCCAATAGCAATGTTGCTGGTTCGATCCCCCCCCCGCCTCAGCCTGTCCATAGGTCATGTTGTTGAGCAAGACACTGACTCCTGCATGGCTCTGTCAGTGTTGGGAACTATTGTTGCTGTGAAAAATGCACAATGTAAGTGAAGTGCATCTTTAATTTTTACTTTTAGCTCAAATTTTAAATATAAAAGTAGTAACAATCTTCCATCTGCATCACGGATACGTATTGGAAATGTATTTTATTTATTCAATTATGTTATTCCACTAGAGTAGCGACTTGGTTTTATCTGTAAAAAAGTGGTGAGCTTGTATGTTTTGTCAATCTGTAGCAGCGGTAATTTCAAGAAAAGCTGGAAAAGATGAGCGTATTATAAAATCATCATTGTACATTCCTCCCTGGTCTTACTACAACATCTACATCTGATGAAGGCAGATGACCATATTTGTGGACTTGTGTTTTTTCAAATAAATTTGGATGTGGAGTTTCCCCTCGACATCATGGGATGACTTGGTGTCACTCTCATTTACCGTATAGTGGAACCGATAAGAAATGAGGCCCAAAGCTGCCTCATTAAGTATTTGAAGAAAAGATCAAAATTGATAACTCGGCAAGCGTGTCCTATTTATTTGATCTGATTCAGACATTCTGTGCTCTTCACTGCAGAAGAATGCTTCTACTGTCCAGTGCAACATGTCATCAAACATACACAAGAGTTAACTTTTGCAGGTTAGAGTGCTCATGATAAGTAACACCATAATGAGTGACGGTTCATCTTCTGGTTTGTGATGCGGCTTCACCGAGTTGGCTGTTGACTTGGATATGCCCAGATGATGCACTTTAGTTGTTGTTTTGCCAACCTTGGAATAGACCAGAAAGAAATCTAATTTATTTAATGATTTCAAATCGACATTTGGAACATCTAAAATGCAGCACATAACATAGACAAATGTGGTTTACATGCATGATAATAACTATTTACCATATGTGTGTGTGATTTAGGTTGATGAATGGTTAGTTTTTTTTTTGCAGATGTTTGCAGTGAAATGACACAGACTTGTTTATTCCTCCTATTGAATAAAATTTCAGTATTATGCGATTGGTGCTTCTTTAGATCTTTGGCTGAAACAGTATTTTACTTTGGTAATGGTTTCCTCTTCAAACGGGTACACTCCACATCCCTACATATTGCTTTGGAAACCTGAAAGGATTCACCGATTTTCTTTTTGCCCCTTGCAATTGAAGTTGTATCAGTCCATATAGAAGCACGGGTTAAAAGTTTATAGCAAGGCTAAAGTAATTTTCCCGTTAATTTGTCAGGCTTGAGTTTGCCAATGACAATTTGACACACAAATGCAGTCTTAAACAGTGGTTTGAAGCTTTTTATTATCTATGGTTTTTCTATGAAAAAAAACACACACAGGTCCTCTATAGTATCACCAGTGTTGGAAACGACCACTTTTCCTTATCACTGTGTCCTAGTTCCGTAATCTGCTATGCTCTCATCACATTGCGAGCACTTGACTTCCTGTGCCTGTCGTCCCTTTCTTCTCTTCCGCGGGTCTCTCAGCGCAACAGTCACTCTGTACAGTAAGTACCAGCCAAGGCGTCGTGGAAACGGGTCTCGGGTGACTCTGCGGGGAGTCCACTGGCTCTTTGTCGTGCTCCACCTGGGTAGACATAGGAGCCCGCTGATAAACACACTCAGCCGTGTGCTGTCAACTCTATATCTCCCTTCGGGACTCTTATGGGAGTGTGTTGACATGTTTTTAGTCAGTGTATGACTAATCGTGTATTTTCCCAGCAGCGTGTTTCTTCGCCTCTCGGTTCTGGGTGGGATTTTGTCTTTCCTGCTTAGCCTCGGTTTATATCATTTAATTTCAAAGCTTGCCGAGCATGTTTCAATCAATGAGCTCCCAGTGATTTGGTCTGGGGGGGGCTTGGCTAATATAGGTATGAGAATATTTTGTCAGATAAATCCAATGATATCCCATTTGGTACAGTTTTTAAATGCTGATTATAAGTGTGGGTGTGGCGCAGCACAGAGAACAGGGTGCCTTTTCACGCTTGACTGAGGAGGCATTTAGCTGGATATATGCAATTTTCTGGAGTTTCTACTTGTAGATTACATCTCTGGACATGGCGGAGTGTATTGATCAGGGTTCTCTTTATGGTTGCTGAAGTGGACTCCTGTGGACAAACGTGTTTTTCTTTAAAGTTCTGTATAGATTAAGATTGCCTCGAGGTCCAAACAGTAGAACAAATTAAATTTGTGTAATGTGTTTGTTCAAACATGCACTTTGACCGAAACAATCTCGTATATATATATATATATATATATATATATATATATATATATATATATATATATATATATATATATATATATATATTCTTTCCTGTGTGGGGCTACTTTTGCATAAATGATGAAAATGGATAAAGCTTTGGCATAAGTGGGTTTTTCTACAACATGACATTCATGAAAGCCATTTTGTCTTTCTACTTTCGTACCCCAAATCTCTTCCCCCACAGTGATGGACACCAAGGCCGTTTTTGCATCCGTGTACAGCGTGTGTGAAGAAAATGCCACCTTCTTCTCCGGAGGGGCCAAAGGCTCACAGGGCGATGCGGCACGCCGCCTGGTGGGCGCCATGAAGCTCATCCAGGACCACGCTCGCAGTCTGGAACCGGTCGTCTGTGGCTTTGCCGCCGTTTATCATCATTTTGATTTTGACCCACACATACCTGCTAATGGCTATCGCTCCTTGGTCAAGGTAGGCTCTGGGATAGTTTAACTCTCTTATGATGATGATGATGTCTTCATTTATTTTGATTTGTTGGTTGTATCATTGTCCAAAAAGTACAGTGAATTAGTGCCTTTGACAGTTTTTGTAAGATGACATTAATATATTCATCAATCATTTAATATGACTGTAATCTAACCTTTTCGATACAGTCAAAAACACAGAAACATTGAAGATTCCTGGTCTGAAGGTTCTGAGGCTCTGCTGCAATGTCGAGTAAATCTTGTAGTTCTCAAATGTTGGTAATATCTGCCACAACAGGAGAAATAACAGTGTTAAAGTCCCTCTGTGCACAAGTCAAGTGTTAGATCTTTGTTTTCATTTCATCCTTTGTGAGACTGGGGAGACTAAACCACTCCAATAATTCAATCCATTCTTATCAATATTCTCCTCACATTGTGAGAAACTACTTACCAGCACCTCTTTGCCTTAATATCGCTCTGATTCAAGGTCGGCCCATTTGTTTTACAGATTGATTTTGTGTTGCAAATTGGATTAGATGAATTCCTCCAGCTGCATGATATCTCCTGCTACTGTATCCACTGTACTTTATCTTGTGCTGTTATTGATGAAGCATCATGACCTTCACTGACTTGCAGCCCACCAAACCTGAAGGATCGTAGTAGAGCAGCAAATGAATGGCGCTCTGTTTGTCTCGCCTCTCGATTTCCACATTTCTAATCCTTCTCATCCCTGCAGTACCACTCGCACTAATCTGTAGCACCCCGGTGAAGCAGCAAGTTTTTTTTTTTTCTCTTCATGTTCGCATTTAGGCAAAGTATCACATCATTTTTTTTTTTTTTTTTTTTTTTTTTAATGCTCAAGCTTACCACACTAATCTTAATTACAACTTAAGTACACCCAGAGGACATAGAGGACATGCGTCTTTAATGAGTGTACAAAAAACCCCCCAAACTATTTAATTTTGTCATGTGGTAATTTGTATTTCTTTATCTGTTCAAGAATAGTGTTGTTTAAGTTCTGTTCTTTTTATCACATCATGATATGTGTTTATTGTCTAACATTTACTTTGTGAGTGTGCTGGTTATGAAATAGGTCTTTTATTAACACACATATCTATCAGACCTGAACACGACATGACTTTCAAGCCACATGCTTTGGATGACTGTCAATGACTTTATTTACATGAGCACAAACATTTAATAAGTGGGAGTAATAGGAACTGCTTCAGAAATGCGATAATAAAAAAAAAAAAATGGATATTTGATCACATTATTCTGCTTGCATGATCACTTGAACCTCCAGAATCCAGATTAATATTGTGCATATAGACATGCTCAATGATAATTAATAGAACAAAACTATTTTATATGATGGTAACCCTAAAACTATCATACAACTGCTTTTTAAATTTTTTTTTTAACTTGTTCTCAGCTTTCTTCCCTTATTTTATTAAAATTTTTTCCATTGCATAACGTGTGTGCTCCTGGGCTAATGTCGCCGCACCTCCACAGCAGTCCTTGATTTTCCCATGGGGTCCCGTTTTCCCAGGTGTTGCGTTGCTGCCTTCTCCACATCATCCACAAGGGGCGCTACATCACAGCCAACCGCCGCAGCATCTTCTTCCGAGTCGCACACAACGCGGGGGAGATGGAGGCCTACTGCAACGCTCTGTGCCAGCTCCGCGCCCTCCTCTACCTGGCTCAGCGCATGCTCCACGACAACAGCTATGGCAACCTGTTCTTCCCGAACGAAAGCGGCCTCAGCGAGACTTTCGTCCGCGAATACTCATCCATGCACAAGGGATGCTTCTATGGGCGCTGCCTGGGCTTTCAGGTGAGGCGGAGGGACGGTGTGGGGAAGCAAGAATACGATGGAGCACGACTTCATATTTGATCGCAAGTTTGGTGTTGTAGTGAGGAGGTGAACAATATAACTCATGGAAAACCTTTTCAAGATTACAGAAGAAGCATCATAAAAAAGCATATTAGGATTAACTTCGATAAGCAGGCCAGCGTCATTCACACTTTCACCCCCACACACACTCGCGTGGCTTGTTTACAGTCACCAAATCACTTAACAAGCTTGTCTATGTGCAAGTTTTTGCCTCAAAGAACAATAATACTCCTCAAGAAACACTTGGGGGGAAAAAAGCACAAAAAAAGAAATCAAACTCTCCTTGAGCAGTTCTAATAAGTACTCCACTTTGGTCATTCCAGTTGGACTCTTACATTTCATGAATTAACAAAGATAAATCAGTTTTGGCATCCATAAGTCCATCCGTCCTGGTTCCTGCTCGGTGTGCACGGGGTCACGGCAGGAGGGTGATTACTAGCACCCCTCATAGCACTTTGAATTCTGCCTGGGACATCTTGTTTAAAGGACTTATTTAAAAATTCTGCATCCAATAATTGTTCTCTAATATAGTCAATCATGGTATGAATAGAAACTTAGATTAACAAAATCTCCATCTAATATTTGTACTATGAATGCAGTAGTTAACTTACCTATTAACAGAATGCGAACTTGAAAATTGACAGCAAAATTCTAAGTGTTTCAATTAATTATTGAGGTTTAAAAAGGAATGAAAGTACTGTACTGGTCTGAATACAAAACAGGTTTCCTTGGTTGGTATTGGGTCTGAAAAAGGCTTGTTTTTTTAAATATTTGGATTCTCATTTTAGTCTCCTGGTATTATGCCGAGAGAGCAGTACGAGGGCCTCAAACGAGGAATAATGTTAGTTGTGAACTGCGGAGACTTGACTTAGTGAGATGAATGTCAGGTGCTTAATGCTACATTGTTCTGCTTTATGTCAGTGGGGTATTACTGCAAAGGGTTTGAAATCCACTGCCCCAGAATATAATATTAGGCTCCAAAAAAGAAATGTTAAAGCCATTAAAGTCATACTGAACTACAAATGACTCCTGCTGCCCAAACCTGCAGGTAAAAGAAGAGCAGGAGGTCTGGGGATGAAGGGATTGGTCTTCTCACGGCTATTCCCTGTGTTCTCTGTTGAATTTAACGAGAGTGGCTGACCCGCGAGCAGTCGGAGGTCAAAAGCAAACTAAAGGGAAAATATGATGAAACCTCCCCTCTCTACCGGCTTTCTATCAATTTATAATGTCTCATAGCCATTTGATATTCTCATATTCCCGTATGTTTCACCGTCTCTGGATGATTGCAGGTTTTTTATCATCCCCCCATATCTTGGTTTTCAATGGGCCACGGAGAGTGGATGAGAATTTAAAGTATTCCTCTGTTTTCCCTCTGTCCAGTTCACGCCATCCATTCGGCCGTGTCTCCAGACCATCGCTATCGGCCTGGTGTCCTTTGGAGAAAACTACAAGCGCCATCAGTCAGGAATAGGTCAGCATCATCGCATCTGCGGCCGCAGCCTCTCATCATCCATCCACATCGTTCACATTCATAGATCGTACTCATCCATCCTCGCTGCTCCTTGGCCCCCCGACTGTGTACCTTTTGATGTTGTGTGTTTGGATTTTAGATGCCCTTTCATCCCTTGGAATCTCCAGGGTTAGCTGATGCTCTTCTTCTATATTTCAGACTGTTTTTGAACATGCACGTAGTTATGTATAGAGGCTACGTGGCAAGAACACGCGCTATCATCTACACACTTGCTGTGTGCACGCCGACACATACATATTTTAACGTTCGTAGACGGAATTCTCCAACTCAAATGGTTTCTTGTGCTCTCTGCTGCATCACAGTGGAAGCAGGAGGTATTGCACCGTATGGTGAGTGAACCAGAACTCCTCCCCACCCCTTCATCATAGTTCTCTGTAGTGACCTGAGAGGCTATATGAAGACCCTTCCTATATCCTGGAGTTCATGTTATCGTAGATAGTTTTCCTCTCCTGTAGGCCTTAAATAAGACTTGTGCGAGATGTCTTTTCTCAGGCTTTAATTAATAGTGGACACAGTCTTTGCCTTTACTGTGAATTATGCTGGTTTACATGTATGTTTGATTTGTGGAGGGAAAATGGAAAACAATAAAACTTTTCATGTTTGAAAAGCAAAAAACTATCTTAAATGTTCAGTTAAATTGTAGTTGTTACCACCAGAAATGCAACACCCACTGCAATTTACATATATAGCAAAACATTATACAACAGTTTGCAAGTTGTTGTTGTCATTTTCAATTTTAAATGTTTTGCAGCTTCAAGTTTGGTTGTATTATTGTGTTTAATTTAGTGCATTGAGTGGTAGTGATTGTCAGCTGGAGTTATCTGTGAGGTTTGCAGTGCTACAACTTTAATTTCTAGTCTTGACCATTACTCTGCCCTCTTTTTTTTTGTTGTGTTTTTCTCTTTCGGCAGTTTTCTGGTGTTGCTTTATTGTGTGAGATGCTGTGACAGCGACCTTTTATGCCCTTTTTCCTCATTCCAACCATTTTTATCTCTCCAAATATTTAAAAATATTTGCGTTTGTTAACTTCTTGCTCGGATGTGTTCACTGTTGCAGCTTGTTGCTCACGTAAAACTGTCATTCTGTTCATTTGTCAAACCAAACATGTGAACCCAGACTCCTGCGGGGGATCAGGTCTTGGCCTGCTACCCAACACCCTTTGGTGTGGATCGATAGGGAGAATCGACGGGTGTCTGAACTTTCATCTCCTTTTTTTGTTGCCGTGTCGTGTGGGGGGGAAAAAAAAGAATTCCTGCTGGTGTTTTGACTCTCAATTCAAATGTGACTGTGAGCATTTTTGCCTGGTTTTAAAAATACCACCACAATAATCCCACGGGTGCACTTATCCCAACACACTGCATTGCTGTGGAAATGATGAAAGCTCTGTTGCATAATGCACGTCAAGAAAACGCTCTGCACCTAAATATATTATTTTCTGGTTCGGTCTGGAGCCGAAGACTTTAACACAAGTGTGAGCGCAAGCCTTCTTAGTGTCCTCCCTCTACCTTTTTATATAAAGCCTCCTCATTATTCTCTCCTCCCTCCGTCTCACAGGCGTCGCAGCCAGCTCGTTCTTTACCTCAGGGAAGTACGCCATCGATCCGGAGTTGAGAGGGGCGGAATTTGAACGCATTACCCAGAACCTGGACGTCCATTTCTGGAAGACCTACTGGAACATCACCGAGACCGAGATCCTGTCGGTCAGTTGGCCGTCCGGCCCTCGTTTTACACACCTGCGAACATGCTTGCGGTGTGTCTGCGTGCTGTCCAACGCACACACTTCGCGGGCTGCTCCACTTTTTAATTTTAAAGCTACTTCAGAAATATTTTTGCCCTCCTCTGGTAAAAGCGCCATTCCATCATTATGCATTTTGGCCTACAGGCCGTTAGCAATAATGGAGTGAAATTCAATTTTTACAATAGGGCTCATGATTTATTCATCTAGTTTCACTTTCTCTCCAGTGACCTGACTCGTTCTGCACTTTTTTTTTCTGTCTCTATGCTTCTGTCTCTTCTTTCGCTCTCTCTCTCTCTCTCTCTCTATATATATATATCCATTTCTTTTTTTCTCTTTCTCCATGCATCCATTTTCCTCCAGGGTCTTGCCAGTATGACATCCACTCAGGTTAAGGTGAACCGAGCTCTTTCGGTGCCCCCTGTGCCCTTTGACCTTCCCTTGGCGGCCAACCACAGAGCATCAGTAACGATCCCTTCACCATCATCGCACATCGGCACGGCTCCTGTTCAGATGAGGCTCATCTCCTATGACTTACGTGAAGGACAGGTACTTGTATCATTATTCAACTCACACTATCATGTAGCGCACTTGGAAATTCAATGAAAAAGCCGCTTAGATGCTGAGTCTATGCAAACCCTGCCTTGCTGTTGTACTTGCTGCGCACTCGTCTCTCTCGGCTTCCATGGAACTCAACTTTGAGTTGTTGTGACCTAGTTTCAGAGCATTTTTCTTCACGGGCTGTTCTTAAGCGTCTTACAAATTGGAGCCCTAAAAGTTCCTAAACCGTTCAATCCAGCAATATTTAATGGCCCGTAGGGCTGGGCGATATGGCCTCAAATCAATATCACGGTATATTGATCAGTTCACCTCGATGACGACAAATGGACGATAACGACTCCACTGCACCCCCCTGCGCAAAAAAAATGTTTGGCCACTAGATGTAGCAGTTATATTAATAGTACGACTCCCCTGGACCTATTTATTGCTACTTTAAAAGACCGTACAACTACGCTGTCTGAAAATAAATGAAGAAAATACAAATTAAGTACTTTTAGTTAAGCTTTAATGAAGAGCTGATAAGCACAGATTAATTGAAATGAGAACAGCAGAGTGGATTACACCCGTGACTTGGTCTGTACTACACCTGAAAACACGGGATTTCTCCACAGTTATATGAAAAAAGACCTATCTAACCTAATCCTCGTGAAAGAAGTGACATATTTTGTGTGTAAAATGACTTTTCACGTCCGGCCCGACGAACGGCGTGTCGTTGCGCGGCGCTCTGCCTGCGGTGGCGGTGCGGAGTCCCGCAGCTCGCGTCACTCTGCACCCTGATTCTAAATACGGACGATTTGGACGATAGAAGAGACGTTGCTTCGATCGCTTTGATCACTTCAGCCACCACAGCAGCCGCCGCAACTTGGGGTGAAGTCACGTCTCTGACGCAGACCAGCTTCTTAAAGGGACATGCTACACACACACATTCAAAACCAACGGTTCTTTTCTTCTTCTTTTTTTTTTTTAAATACCGAATATACCAAAATGGGCAAAATGAAGTTGGTAATTTTGGTAAATTTCTGTTTATTGCCCAGGCCTAGTGGCACGGATATACATTTCTTCCATTTTCCGTTGTGTGTGAAAGACTGCATCATATCATCAACTTAATCCCCTCATTATTGCTTTCTCCGTTTCTATGTCAAAGATATCACTCTGCTTCGCTTTTGTACTCTTTACCTTGCTCTTTTTTTTCCCCCCAACTTGTTGTGCCTCTTGGGAGATTACCGCTCTCCATTTGAGCTCATTCTCCTCTTTTTAGCCTGGCACTTCACAATGCATGCTATCAGAAAACAATTCCAGCATTGATCATTCTCCAGGAAAACAACCGCATCCCTTTGAATGTCGCAAAGTACAAGTTTGCACCAGCCAAGCCCTTTCACTTCGCTACAGTGCCTCTCCTTTTCTTCTGTTAATGAATGGGAATGAGTGCGAGTTCCTCCAGACACAGGAAGCATTGGCAGCAAACTGTTGCAGAAAAAAAGTCTCTCAAAGGAGCTGTGCTACTAACACGAGCAGCACCTCCATGTGCGCACACACACACACACACACACACAACTATTGTTTTTGTAATACCTTGTCGGCATAATCACAAACAATGATGCTGATTGTTTTACTGTTAAGTCAGAAACTTAATAATTTTTTCGAAAAATAAGAAAACGGTTATAAACTGACTTGATATAAGACACCCTGAGCTGCAATCAAAACCCATTTTTTGAAGTGGAAACATGAAGTCTTGACATTCAATCATTTTCAACGCAACAGATCGTTCTGAAAATCCTCAACTCCACACCTTCAGGATGGACGACGTCCTTTGTCAGCTGCTTTGATCCTTTTGCCGTAACTCTGAATTATCATTAGAGGCTTAAAGAAGTAAAGAGCCAGTTTAAAGAATATGAGACGTAGAAAATACCTTCTTTTTTTTTTTTGTCCAGGTATTTAATGCAAGTAAGACAATCATGACATGTCAAATATGAGATCATGACCTTCTACATTTGTGTCTTTGTTCCTCTTTTTTTCTGCAGGACAGCGAAACTCTCTTGTCTCTGTCCCGTTCGGAGGGCGGGGCCATTTCTCTGTCATTGGGCTTGAAGACGAAGCGCCTCCCATCCTCTCCCAACCTCCTCGTCCACTTTCATGGAGGAGGCTTCGTGGCTCAAACCTCCAAGTCTCATGAGGTGAGATGATGCTTTCCCACTGGATCAGGCCCAGAGTCTTCCTCACTTAAGTTACATTTCTAATTCTCATTCTTTGTGTATTACAGATCTTATCTATTTATTTATTTATTGCTTTTTTGCACCCGCACCTGAAAGTCTGCACCTTTATTTCATTGTACAATGTCACATTGATACAATGACAATAAAGATTTCTGATTCTGATTAGAATCAGTCCGATCACAATATTTCATGATGCTTTGGGTTGTCTATCAAAGTTGAATTGATCAGGTGTTTATTGGGGGAAAATTCATGGTCAATGTGTCCCAATGTCCTTTTTTATTTGAGATTTCTTAAAAAAAACAACAACAATCAAACATGATATACTTTTGAACTACTGATATTTCCACTCCTCATATTAGTGGTTCATGGAGCTTATAACCGGTTTGAGGATTAAATCATCTCCTCCTCAGATTTCTATTGGCATGTCGCCGTATTTACAGGCTCATGCCACTCATGACGTAACCTTCCTCAAAAGAGATGCTCATCTATAAACCGTCTCACACTTACACATGACTTGAGATGTATTACGCAAAGTGGTAATCAAACCAAGTTAAACCATCTCGTACTGTCAATAGTGCTTTTTCAATCTTCATTATAATTTAACCTCGGTTCATTACGGTGTTGATCAGACGGGGATTGGTAACCCCCCCCCCCCCCCCCCCCCCCCCCCTTCCCCCTCTTCCTGTCAGTCGCGTGGCGTTTAATGAGCAGTTACACTAATTATTTCTATAATTATTCTCTGGAACCTTCAAATAAATTGGAGCTTTGAATTCAATTTGCGTTGTTTGTATTGGTAAGGTACATGCAGGCCTGACCTTAATTTGACATATAAATTGTTGTTTCCAGTTGCTCTTTTTAAACGAAATGTTCTAGATTACATTTTGTGCGTCACTATCGCAGCAAAACAAACCTTCACACTTAAACTGTTTCTTCGGTGTGTCTTATCAAGCTGCTTTTTAAATGGGTTTTATGACGAGTCGAGAGAAGTAACAGTCTATAATATTGTAACGGGGTGATCACACGTTTGACCCGTTTAGTGAAAAAGACTGTTTTCTTTTACATAATTTGTGGCCCGACTCCGTGTTTATCCGGTGCTGATGTGGTCATCTGTGGCACTGAGCGGTCTTTTTGTGGCATCAAGCTCCTTCGAGCTGCTGTAAGACGGGCTTCTGCGGAATTGTAAAGGACGTGGTCACCCTTGATCTGCGGCTTGCATGGCAACCAGAAGATGAGAGGAAGCAATCAGAAAAGGGGTGAGCAGTGCTGTCATGTTGAATTAACAGAGAACTGTAAAGCCCCGCAGAGAAAGATTACCCTGGGCACTAATGGAAGACTTGTCAGACTATCCTTCTCTTTTCTTCCTCTGGGTTTTGCTTTTTTTTATTACATCCTCCCCTCTCAATCTTCCTAATGTCTCACACGATCCTTTTTGTTCACTTAGTGCCCTTTTCGAGTTTCCTTTTTTGTCATATTTGGGCATTGCATACTTGGCTCCTTCCTAATTTTTTGAGGTATCTTTTTCTTTGAATCCCTCAAGGCCAGGAAGGAGAAGACGACAGAATGGAAAGTTTCTCAGACCGTTGTTACCGGCATTGGCCACCCGTATCTCAACTACTCCGATATCCTTCACTTGATCTTGTCTCTCCTGTCGTCTGAAAATAAAGAGTCCAAGCTCGGTTGCTGACTCGCAGGTGGTTGATCAATGCGCGGTGATGCTGAACTCACAGGAATGGATGATTTGACATGTGATTATTTAGCAACTTAGGCGCAGACCACACATGCATACACACACATACTCACACACACATACTCACACACACATACTCACACACACACATCAAATTATGACCAACGGCGGTATAAGAGTACAGATTAGCTGTCAAGAATCTGTAGATGAGTAGGACTACTTCCCTCATTAATTCCTGCTGTGAGAACAGATTTGGGACCCGGTGAAAAGACGTGACGGTGCGTGATAAATTCCCCGAGTCATGTAAAATTAAACGGCCAATGAAACGCACACATGCGCATCTTTTCAGCACTACTTGTGTGGGGGAAACTCAACGACGGAACAGATTCTCTTGCCGCTTTGAAAGAGCACAATGAAGTACCTCAGCTTTATGGTAACCTAATCTAGTTGTTACATTAACCATAAATCCATGCCTCCGCCATTAAACATTTTAGTCCCCACAATGAAGTTTGGACCCAAGAAGAGTGGTTTGCGCGCACGTTTCAGACTCCACAGCGACGGGGAAATAACTGCACTCCCAACCCCTCTTGTCTTCCCGGCAGGCAATTTGTTCCGAGTGTTTAGCTGCTTTTATGCAAGCGGATAATGAACTGTCTGGCTGGCTGTCAGACCTGTTCATGGACTCAGGCACATGTCGACACTTACTGTAGATTGCCAACAATGGATGTTGTTCTCATTAGTTGTGCATAATCACACAAGCATTAGGAACTACCTTCTTACTGATATGCACCAGCCGGCACTGGTGCTTGGGTGCTGCATGCACACTCACTAGCCGTTGGTCTCATGTTCATATTTATTAGAGGATTTAACTCTTGGATAGGTAAGTTGGTTGAAAGTGATCTGGTGAATTTTTTATTTTTTTTTAAATATCTTTGAGATGAAAAGTTTGTGTCATTTCACTTTGCAACTTTCCTGTTATACTTTTCTCATGCAATTCTGTTTTTTATAGAGTTGGAAGAGACATTTAAGAGTTAAAGGACAGCAGTGTGCTGGAGCTTCTAGCTTTTCAGTTGTCACGACGCGATGTACCGATACTAAGCCTTGCGTTATATTGAGAATGGAGTGATGTGTCACTTTCATAACCGTCTGAGTCACAAAGGTGCCGGGAAAAGATAAAGACAGGAGAAAGGAGTAATACCGTATAGGGATAATATTGCGTGTCACAACAACTTTTGATGTCTTTCTCACAATTCAAGGTTACTGCAGAAGTACAGTGGACACTTCAACTTACAACAATAACAAAAGAGACATTCAATATGGTGACACTGATCTTGTTTTTTTTTTTTGTATGTTGGTTGTAAAGCAACACCCCCCCATCTTGTCTTTGTCCGATTTCTTCTTGCTCTACAAAATGGGACACGGGGGGGGGGGGGCACCTTTGTTATTACGCTATGAAAAGGAAAGGAAATGGAGGTGACTCTGAGGACAGTGCTCATTCTGCTTTTTGTCTAGACAGTAAGGCAAAAAGCAGACAGATGACATCAGAGGAACATATCATTTTCATAACTTTTTATCCTTGCTCAGAGTCCACCCCATGTGCCTTTTTAAAAAAAAATTAATTCCTATGTGGATTATTTTCACTGTGGCCACTGGAGTTTCTCATAAATTCTACATAGAATATATTCACAGTTTTTTTTTATTTTCCTCTATTCCTAAAGTCACCTTTGTCTGTGTCTACTTTCTGCTGCAGCCCTATTTGAAGAGTTGGTCCCAGGATCTTGGAGTCCCCATCCTGTCGGTCGACTACTCTTTGGCCCCTGAGGCTCCCTACCCAAGGGCCCTGGAGGAGTGTTTCTATGCCTACTGCTGGGCTCTCAGAAACCACCACCTACTAGGTACACACACATGATGATAAGCTCTGGAGTGCTGGTGCTTTTATATTTTGCCTGAATTATTTTGGAGACGACACAGTTCATTGTCAGAGTACCGCAAGAGTCTGCACAGTCGCTTCCTGTGAATGAAAACTTTACGAAACATTTTTTGTGAAATTTGTACATTTCAAAGCTTTAATATTTAGTTCATCAAAACCACGAGAGGGGAAAAACACCTGGCATATTAGAGCCTTGGTTGTGCTGCGAGCCAGCACTGAACGCCAGCCCTCCTCTCAGCCAGGTGCGCTCTGGAGAGCTCTGCCAAACACAGTGGCAAGGTGTAGATCGGGGACAGCATTTAAAACAATTCTAACTTTTGAACTGTTCCCGGGAGCACAGTGGTGTCAATATTTGCTAAATGAAAGAAATTGGAAAGTGTTATGTTTTTTTTTGTCTGAATGAATAGGAATGTGACTCTGAGCTAAAAGCTCAGAGTTAAAAGCTCGTTGTCCATATTACCACTACAATTAAAAAGTATTAGTGGGAGGACTGCGCTATGGGGGTCATCAGTGAAAGGCAATAGTATACAAGGTCAGCTTTCAGACTTGTTTTTGAAGCTCCTGCGTGTTGCTGCTTCTTGAGAGGGTGTCTACAGCCAAGTCATTGCCGGTGAGGCTGTGGGACAAATCTTTGCCCTCCAGCGCCCCAGCCCAATCCCAGAACACCAAAGAGCTGCAGCAGGGAGACCTTAAGTTTACAGGTCACATCCATTCTGTTTGAGCTGTAGCAGATTTACCAGGAAAAATGGGATAAAAGGGACAAATTCTGATATGGAAGCGTGTCGAAAGTCCTCCAACAAGGTTTGAATTGCTGCCCTGAAGCTTCTGGAAGGTTATGAGTAAAGGGTGTGAATACTTTAATGGTTCTCTGTGTTTTATGAAACACTTGTTAGTGTGGAGGTAGAAATCATATTTTCACTGGGAGTTTTGATGTGCAATACAGGTCTGCTTGAATCAACCCAGAACATTGCAGTCATGTTGCATCCTCTGTAACCATTGAGCTTCCAGGGCGCTTCAGGGGCTTGAATACTTTCTGACTGATAATCTGTTTTTTATCAGTTCAGAATTAAATCAACAAAATGAATTAAGCAGGAAGTGAAAAGTTCTGAACACACACAGAATATTTTGTATGCAGTCGTAATGGTGTATACCTTAAGCAGATAAAAAAAGAGGAAGACGGTTGTAAGAATTAATGAGCAAGCACTAAAAAGGATAAAGCTCGCCTACTTCACTGTGAAGGTGGAGTGCTTCTGTAAATCCTCAACTGTGTTCGCCAACGCCCAGGCCCTGCCTCGAGGATTCATTTATCACTTTGAAACTGATCGTGCTTGCATGCCTCCCGCACCTTTTACTCGCAACTCTGCAGTGTCCCCACAAATCGTGGTGCTCGGTATTCAGACCGAAAACGGATGACATCTGGTGGGTTTTAGGGGGGAGACCGCACCACTGAAGCGCGCCGTGTCAAATTACAGTGCCGCAGCATGTTAGCGTTGTTTTTCAAGACACAAATCTCACGGCTCATAGGAAGGCAAAGAGACAACAACCAGACATAGCAGGTACACCGTGTTACTCTGTAGGACAGAGCAAACATCATTATTTTTGTCACACTCCTTTTTCTTGCAACTCGGGTGGATTTCACAAAAGTTTTTAGATAAGCCTTTTTTTTTTTTTTTTCATTTGCCTGTGAAATCTTGTTGTTCCTACCTTGCTTTTCTTACCTCTATCGTCACGCTTCCTCCTCTTATCACTCCAGGCTGGACCGGAGAGAAGGTCTGTCTGGCCGGCGACAGCGCGGGCGGCAACTTGTGTGTGACGACGTCGATGCGCGCTGCTGCCTTTGGTGTGCGAATGCCAGATGGTATTGTGGCAGCCTATCCCGCCACCCTGCTGACGGCCTCCGCATCGCCTTCCCGTCTGCTAACACTTATGGATCCTCTGCTGCCGCTCAGCGTGCTGTCCAGGTGTCTCAGTGCCTACGCAGGTAGGTGTGTGTGTGTGTGTGTGTGTGTGTGCGTGTGGCGTGTTTTATTGTTCAGTTTTTGTTGTTGTTGGGATTTCTTTCAAGCATGTCTTAGTTGTTGTTTTTTTTATCAGGAATTGTATCGCACTCGTCAGGACCAACAACATTGATAGTGACCTTTTCCCCTTATCAATAACGCTATTTATTACTCAAGTGCTTACGCTCTAAAAATGTCCTGAAATGACTTGGTAGGAGATGATTTATCCTTTATTATTCACACAATGGGGACATTGCATAGTAAAATCCACAACAAGGTATAGAGGATGTTATGGGATAGGAGAAATACACTATTGTTGGGGAAAGCTGTGATGTTATGTTCCAGTAAGATGAGATAATGCCTTCAAGTGACATGGTGTTATTTAAAATGAACTGTGTAGTAACGTTTGTTAATCATGACAACGGCCGAAGCGCAAGGTGACAATATTTGACTGAGGAATAGTATGCTGTGACAACTGTTAAAACAGTTTCAATTTCAGTAAAATTGTACTTGGATAATTTTCTGATTAGTCAGTTAATCAGAACAGTCCTGTATTTTACTCCCTGACAGTTGTGGGACTCTGTTACTTTAATCATTGCAGGTTTTTCCTCAGCTTTTGTATCTTGTCGTTGCCTCAGTTCATTTATAGTACACATTGCGAGCAGCAGACGAAAGCCTCTTGTTTTAATAGGTGACAAAACGAGCCACTCTAGCCTATTGTGAGAGCCATGAACCTGAACAGAACAAATGGTTTTCTAAAAAAAGGACACATTCCAATGTGTAACTGTGTCATGTCCTGGAAATCTCCTCCACAGCAACTGGGTTCATTTGCATATAAACCTCATTTTTCTCAGTGTCATTACAACTTGTGAGGAGCTGGAGAAACTCTTCCCTGTCTTTTGATAAATAGTTGTTTCACAAGAGGAGAATTGCAGGAAGGTGGAGGACTTGGCAAATGACACTGAATACTGACACAGTGATATTGGCAAAGCCGAGTCTCCTTTCAGTCCTAAACTAAAACACTTATCATTTTGTATTACCTCCTGCTGTCATCACTGTATATTGCTGTCTGTAATATAAATAGCTCTGTGGTAGCATTGAACCCACTCAGCCAGTGGGATTCTTCACTTCCCTTCCCTGTGATTGCTTTTGCATCTTCTATTGTTTCTCATTTGTGCTCCTGGAAGAATAACACTCATCCTGTTTGCGTGTCTTTGTTTTTTTTCTTTCCCTAACCCTTCCGCTCTGTCTCCTCCTTCAGGCGCTGAACCGCAGACTGAGAAGCAGGTGGAGAAAGTGAGCACACTGAGCCTGGTGAGGAGAGACACTGCACTGCTGCTGCGAGATTTCCGACAGGGCGCCTCCAACTGGATTCACTCTCTGCTGGATCCTAACCGAGCCTCTGCCTCTCCTGGCACAGCCGCACAGGCACCGCCAGGAGCCACAGGTATACCAGCCAGCGATACAGCTCTCGTCCGTGCAATTCAGTGGGATCATTTGGATTGCATGCGAGGCATTTTTGATTAGCAGCAATGGAATGTAAATTTCTCTATGGATTTCTATCTGCGATCATATCTCTGCTGAGAGTATAGCTCATATCCGTGCGAATTGCCTCTGTATTTATTCACCCTCCACATTTCTGGTGTGTTGGTTAAGCTAATTTATGGAAGTGTTGTGAGTCTACGATTACACGTCCTCCAGGATTCATTTGAAGCCCATATGGAGGGGGTCAGTAACATTCATCCAACAGCCAATTATCACTTTAACCCACCTTGTTGCATCACTCTCCTGCTGCTCCATTCATATCCACTCACCTTAACGGAACAGCAGTGCTTTGACAGTAATTGTTAATTGTGGCCACCGTAAACCTGGTGGGGAAATTGTAATTTCTCTGGTGTCCCCATAGCTCGGCGACACCCTCGCAGCTGCAAAACTCCCAACTAATGAGTGTGTCGTTGGTGGGTGTACATTATTTAAAGGCCATCATGGAGCTGAGAAGGTTCATTATTAAAGAGATAGCAGATCGGTAGAGCTTTTTTTTTTGAGGAGCCCAGCCGTGACGACTCTTACAGCTGTGTTTTGACAGCTTTGGGCAGGCAGATGATATCACCATGACAGCACGTTTTGAAATTCCTCCTCCTCCTTCTCCTCTTTTCTTCTTGATATTTTCCCATTTGCATTTTAGGCTTTTAACTGTTGGCTGTCAACCAGAGGACATATGATAAGTGGAAACAGTAGACTAAGTGAGAAGGATTGTGTGTTGCTGTCTGTGTTTTTTTTTTTTTTTTTTCATGTGCCCTTCAACTGCTACTCAGCCAAAGAGAATTAAAGCCTTTGTCTTTAATATACCGTGTAGTTTAAACATTGAATGATTTTCACAAGCCTAAATTTCTCATTTGCATGTCCGACATGTTGATTGTTGTCTCTTGCTCCCCCTCCTCATCGTGTTCCTCAGACGCCGTGAGGAAGAGCATTTCGGAGGCGACCATCTCCTCTCCTCACGCTGACCCTCCCATACCGGCAGAAGCCTCGGAGTTCCCCGGCAGAAAGTTATCTGTGAAGAGCCAGACTTGCCAGGACTTGGGATCCCACAACAGTTCCCCTCCCCGCAGTGCACCGCTGCACTCCGAGCGCGCGGTATGTCACACTTGTTTACATTGAGATTAGCTCGCTCTCAGCTGATGGTCTTATACAGAAGTAGTTAACAGCATTAAAGGGAGAAGAGCTGCGGCTTAACAAATCACCCGGGGGGGGGGGGTGTGAGACTTTAACCTGTCATTATAGGGAGGTGTGTAATGCGAGGCTGATTGGAGCACAGCTCCAGTGTAGAAAATCTCCTCTGCTTACCAGCTTTTTTTTTAAAGGGTCAAACACTCTTGAGTTCCAAGGACGTTATGGCCAGGATCGTACGTGGCTGTGTGTCCAGCATTATTGTGTAGAACTCGGTCTGGACTGTGTCACCCATACGTCGCACAAACAAATGGCTGTGATATGCTGGCAGAATATTTCAACTTTTCAGTTGTGCACAGGCTGGCAAGGTGTTGCAGATTATCCTCGTATGTATTTTCTCACAGGCAGACTGGATTAGTGGCTGGCTGGGAGGAAAATAGCTTGCAGAGATGACGTAAGATATTAAATATGCTTTACCTCCTTGAAATGGGGGATTGTTCAGTCAAGACGCAGGCACCCAGCCAAGGTTTTAGAAGATCTTCACAAGGACGAAGTGTTACGCGTGCGTGTGTATATAACCAAGATAACTGAGATGTTTGAAGCCTTTGTTCTTATTTCGTTAATACGGCCTCTTCCCTTGACTGCTCGCCATCATCTAACCTCCTCTACTCATTTCTTCTCCTGTGTAGCCAGAAGATGTGAATTTCTTCCTCTCCAAGGATGGAGATCCTTCCATGTACGGTGACCTGTCTTCAGTGGCCATACCACCCCCTGCTGGAGAGGACGGTGCGGAGCTGGAGCACCCGAGGGAGTTTCCTCTGGGGTTTGAGCCACTGCGGACCGAACAGCTGGCTGAGATGAAGGTGATGAGCTCTCCGGTTGTCAGGGATCCCTACTGCTCACCTCTGCTGGCCCCCGACAGCATGCTGAAAGGCCTGCCCCCTATACACATCGTGGTAAGACAAGAAACTTGGTTAAACACATTGGCTCAAGGGTTAGTCACAAAGACCGTGTAGCTGGAAGGTTGCCCAGTTGTAACAGATTTGTAGATGCTTGTTTTTCTTTTTTTTTTTGCGGTTCAGAAAGACATCACTGTGGTCTTGAAGGTTAGACGTTTTACACCTGCATAACCTCTGACTGGAGCTTCATCACAGCATTCCTTTCAATATTTAGCTTACATGAAGTTGTACTACAAAGCAGACCATTCCCAAGAGGTGAACACTGTTTACAGATATCAGTGACACTGTGCTGCGGAGGGAATGGCTGAGAATGAAGCTTGAACTCTCTTTTAAGGAGGGTGTTGATATGAAAATGAAAAAACGGGTGGTATTTTTTTTTAAGCAACGAGAGTGAGTCAGCAGATGTAGAGTGGGAACAAAAGGGACCAGGAGGCCTGGCTTCCTTTTCTTCACCACTTAATTGAGATTCTTGACATGTCTGACGGGAATCCAAATTTGCTTTTCATCATTCTCACCCCTTCCTTCGTTCGCACTCCCCTCCCCTCCCCTCTCAGGCCTGTGCATTAGACCCCATGCTGGACGACTCTGTGATGTTTGCCAAGCGTTTGAGGAGCGTGGAGCAGCCCGTCACTCTGTGCGTGGTGGACGACCTCCCCCACGGCTTCCTCAGTCTATCGCAGCTCTCCAAAGAGACGAGGGAGGCCGCCATGGTCTGCGGGGAGCGAATCCGGGCCGTCTTCACCCGGGAGGACACGCCCCCAGAGCCGCGCAAGCACCGCAAGCTGGAACGGACCGATAGGGGCGTGTCGGCCTCTTCCGGGGAGACTGGCCCTCTCCTTGTCGACCCCATTGCCGGAGAGGAGGCCGCTGCTGCGGGGGCTAAAGTTGCCGATGGGGAGGGCCCAGTTGCCGTGGCAGCCCAGAATAACACTGATGCTGGAGGTATTGGAGCTTAAATGAGATTAGATTCTGCAGTTCACACAAGGAGTGCAGAGAAAGAGACGGACTAAATGAGAACGAGACAAATCCAGGCAGTGCCATGCCTAAATGGCAGGTCAAGAAAGCAAAGTGAAGAGTAGAAGAGGAGGAAGTCGTTTAAAAGATTACTGAACACTTAAGAAATGAAAGGAAGAAAAAAAAAAATAGGTGGGCCTCTGCAATAAAACTTAGTTTGCAGTAGTTTTTTCCACTTGTCTATGCACCGATGCCTATTTGGCCAACAAATGGAACGCGTGCACTAACGACAGCCATGTTTCAGATTAAAACCATAATTTAGCTGCTACTTGGATCAAAGACCAGCACTCACCCACACACACTTAACGGAGTTGCCGTTAAGCAGCGGAGGCTCGGACATAAAGCAGCGCGGAAGATTCTTAGGACGAGGCCTGAATGGGTGATTCATCTGGGCAAAGACAGTCATTTGAGGCCCTAATCAGATCGTGGTAAGCACACTATATGCTTCTGTGTGGAGTCATCCCCATAGAAATGGCCACTTGTCCTTTAGGGAGCCACTCTAAATCACACTCAATAACTCCACATTGTGTTCTTCTTTACGCTGGTTTGGCAGTCAATACAGCTCACTTTGTGGATAGTAACTCTGTTGGTTCTCTCACAAATGGAATTATAAAGCTAAAACACAACAGACTAAAAGAGCCGGAACTGAATCAATTGAGTTCCTTCTTTGTTGAATTTTCATTTTCACTTTTCTTTTTTTTTTTTTTTTAAACCTATGCAAGATTTTTAGTTTTGGTATTTATATCCATTTTTATTGCTGTTATACTCCTCGACTTGTCTGTTGATTTGTACACTTTATTATTATTTAATGTAATCGTATGCTGTTTATTACATGTTTTTTTTTTAAATGTGCTCAGTATTTACCTCTGCTTGTTTTAGCCACAACACTCTTGACACCTCTGGCCTTTCAAATTAAGTTCACATGCTCCCCTCAGTACTACACGTTGACTCGGCAGAGTAAAATACAGGATATGACACAGGGACACCGCGTCCTGTCGAGATGTTACCTCGTGTTTTTTTTTGGTAGAGCTGATACTGCAAATACAGTGACGGCAATTTACTTGACTGCTACAGTCAATGTATGAGAAGGATTTTGGGCGCCTTTATTTGACGAGTACCAAAAACCTGGGCTCAATACATGCAGGAAAACTCTGCGAGGCAGCGAGTTTTTTTTTTTTTTTTCTTTCTCATTTTATCATTGGAAACAGTTGCTGAACATTGTCGTTCTGTAGGAATAGAGTAAGACAGAGAGGAGCAGCGAAAAGCCCGGCACCCAGCTATCAATACACATTTTAAACTTCAGTGCACTGATTTCCTCTCAGGTTGTTCCCGTTCCTCCCCGAACATTATCGCTTGCTACTTCAGTGCACAGTATGCACTGTGTCAAAGTACCACTTCTCCCTTTCCAGGGGATTTCTGTCCTGACAACCTGTTTTTACAAATCAGAGGCTTTTAGGCAAAGCTCGAGCACCCTGACTGAGAAAAGCGGTGACAAAAGTGCCACATGAAAGCCGCCGAAGTCACACTTTGGGCGAACCGAGAGTGGCTGGTGGTCCAGATATTTTTGTTCCCCGCCGTCACATTTCCGGGCCGACTTTGTTCCTGATTACCTGACGACGGTCCTCTGAGGATGGTTGCCACCAAAGCACTTTGAAGAACACCGAAATGTCCTTCAAAAGGGTCAGTCCCTCTTATCGGGTCCAACTAAATATAGATGCCAACAATGCTGGCACTGTCCTGCCCTTGCCTGGTAACAGGACTCGGGTTGCCAGGTCTGCAGAGAGGGATGCTGTGTGATGAATAGGATTTAGCTGATGCTCTGAGTGCAGGGAAAAATAAATAAATAAAAAATATCCGTCCGTCCCCCCCCCTGTTGAAGAGCAGGATTTTCGGCAGCAAAGTCATGCTGGAGGATTAGACCGTACTCAGTCCTGTCAGCTCCAAGTACTTACCGCAATATTTTTAGTCGGATTGATGGAGAGAACGAGGCCCGCGAAGAAGCAGCTAAGTTGTGCGCTCAGTCTCCTTAAGACGCCGGGCTGAAGTTTGTACTTGCTCGGCTCTTCGCTGTTTATGCTCGGTGTGCACTTTTTTTTTGCAGTTTGTCTATCAGTGCAAGTTTATTTTAAGCTTGTATACATGTCATTGTTCTGTTGTTCGCTTGCGGCGTGTGTGTGCATGCGTGCGCGCGCGTGTGTGTGTCAGACGGAGCAAGGAGCTCATTTGTGGACTCGCCCTCTTTGTTTTTGTCACGTGGTCACATAATGACACGAATGGCACTTTACAGTCGGGAGGCTCTCGGTTCTATTAATTGTCTTGTCGACAGCGACCTCTTTGATGTAGTTGAGCCTCTGTGAGACAACAGTTTGTGATGGACTGTATTAAAAACGCCTCTGCTTTTGAAGGACCAGAGGTGGCTGGTCATCGGCACTTTCTTGTATAAATCACAAATTAGACAGGTGTTTTTTTTTATAAAAAATTATTTTTTTTCATATAAAGATTGTCAAATTCATACACTTTTATATCAGCCTTCATATACATTTTAACACTAATCTGAGAACATATGAGGGACCAGATAGGTTTGGATCAAATATAGTTTTTTTTTTCTGATATGATCAGTGTTGCATTTAGATATTTTGTTTCTATTTTACTTTGTGGTGACTCGTGTTAGTTCAGGGGACCCGTGCAGCCCACATTTCATCCTCCGAGGCTCGGACCAGTGCAACACTTGCTTAATAACCCTGAAATACAAATTGTCTTTTGTTTTAGTGCAAAGAGGTATGGTAAAAAAAAAACATATTGTCAGAAAACCTGAACATTTATGAGAAAAATGATCACAGTTCCCAGTGTTAAAACACTGAAATATCCCCAAACTGTCCTCCAACTGCAGCGTTTTGCAGCCGTCAGCATGCATGTTGTCACAAATCCACCCTCACAGATGGCTTTGCTACTATTGCCACTTCCCAGAGCAATAAGGTAACCAGCTTTCATTGCTGCTGCTCGGCCTCAGCGTTTGTCTGCTGGTCTCATTAAAGCAGTGCAATTACCAGCGAATACATAAGGAACAACACTTGATTTTTTTTTTTTTTTTCTTCTCCGTCATCCTGTGGACCAGATGAGATGCTCTACTGGACCAGAGTTGGGCCGTGTGTTCGACACGCTCTTTTGTTTTGGATCCGTTTAATGCTAATATGCTGCCTGTAACTTTGTGTTGAAATAATTGGTCCGGGATCGTTGAGTGGAGTAAGTTTGTTGTTGTTGAATACGTTTTACAATCCGGAGAAAACAACTGCGACAGTACAATTCAGAAATTCCGGGATTCTCGGTTCTCACGGTCTTTGCAGGATAACCTCTTTCCACTTGAGATTTAGTTTTTGCCACAGGCTGCTTTCGATGAAGTGCAAAGTACTGTTACAAGCATGAGCTCTCCATCGTTTGAGCCACATATACAATAAGTTGACACTCCAGAGGTGCGTTGTTTGCCCATTGTTTCTGCTTCAGAGATAAGAATTGTGGCAATGCTGGTTATTGTGCAATATGTTTTAAACTTCAACTGAGCGGAAGACACAAACTTGTTCAATAAAGTAGATTTAGGCTTCTTTGAAACGTGCTCCTTTTACCAATGCAACATTATGTTACACTGACCTCAAGCACTTCTGCGTTTCCACTAGATGACCTTCATTTAGGGTCAAAGTATCAAGCTGAACCAAAGACTGCCGCCCTTTTCTCTCTCCACATGTACTGTCCTCAATGTTTAGTGTTTCCTGTTGAGTGTTTTCATTGACAATGCAGGTGCTAGTCTTTTATTGCCTGTTTCGCACTTCATATGCAAATTGCACCACATCAGTTCTGATGTAGAATATTATTAGCCTTAAAAAACAAACAAGCAAAAACAAGCCATAGACTGGAAAGAAAAAAGATGCTTAAGTTTACTTGTTTTCAACTTTCAAATGTTTTTGTTCAATACACCACAAGTGCAAACCTGTGAATAAAAAAAAAAAGAAAGCTGATTGTACAGAAACTGTTGATTCATATAGATATTTTTACCTTGGGGTTTGTTAATCAAATGTGTTGCTGAATGATTGATTTGACTGTTTTCATTGCAGATTCCGTAACTAGAATGACATGCTGGGATGCACTAAAACAATAGTGTCTACCTTTGTTGATTTTTATCTAAATAAAATATATTCTCCCTCGAACTCTGCTGTCGTGTTCAAGCTCATGAATGAACATCGTCTTTATCGATTAAAGTAAAGGTTGACTGAAAGTCACCAGGAAGGACAAATATGGACTGATTAAGTTTGACATGATGTTGCTGGGATTTCTAATAGCTTTTGGTGTTTTTATTTGCAATTATGATTTAGTATCACACCTGTGAACAACAAAACCACTTAATTGGTTTTTTTTTAATTAAACTTGTGATCCACCTTATGTATTTACAAGAGTCAATAAAAGAAATGGCTTTTAGCCATTTTCTTTGACCTACAACACAAGAAAGCTCATTTAGGATCACGCTTCGTTTTGTTTATCATGACATACCAAATAAAAGGGCATTAATCGGATTGTATATTAAGCAAGCCTGTGGATGTATATATTTTTTTATTTAGTAAGGCTACACGTTCTATTTGTAAATATTTTATTTGTAAACATACAACAGACTGTCAAAGAGTTTGAGCATGAATCCAGCTCATTACATGCTGCTGATAGGCCCTTTATGATTAGTGCTATAATAATTTGGAGCAGGCGGCCGAGTGTCGTCTGTCTGTGAGCCACTTCATCAGAGGTGTGTGACCTCTAATGAAAACAAGATTGCAATCAGCGATGGCATTTTTAATGTGTGGACGTGTCGCATTGTCAAGGCACGAGCGGAACCGGGCGCGCGCGTCACCCCCCCCCCCCCCCCCCCCCCCCCCCCCCACACACACACCCTTTTTCAAAACCTCCCCCCCAACACACACACACACCATCGTCATCATCAGGCTTCAGCTGCTGGAGGGGGGGCCCACATCCATTGAAGGGACCAGCGTGAGCGCGCCCGGCCGGTTCCTCTCTCTCCTGCGCTGTTTCTCCGTGCGCGCTCCCGCGCAGAGCCAGGCTTCGGGGAGCTCGCGGGAGCAGACGAGCGGCAGCGGGGGAGAGCGAAAGATGGAGGTGAGGGTCGGGGAGAGACTCCTGTGCCTGGCCGTGCTGTGCAGCGTCCTCTGCGTGGACTCGGTCCTCGGGAAATACGTCAGAGGCATCGTCGACACTAAAGAGGTGAGCGCCGCTCGTCTTTTATTCCTGTTCGTCTTTAATTTGTTGCTTTGGCGACACTGACACCGCCACAGACGGACAGGAGCAGGGGAGGGGGGCGGGGGGGGGGGGACGGGGGAGCTGGACTGGACTGCGTCCCCGCTCGCAGGTGTCTCTCAGTGGCGGACTCGTCGCGCGCTCAGCCGCCACCGGTCCACAAATCAAGTTGCCTCGCGCATTTTTCCACATCAGTTTACAGCCGCTGTATGAATCGCACTCACCTCCATCTCTCTGCCGCGCGCCATCTGCGCGTTTTGACAAGTGTGGCGTATATTTTTCCCCTCATTAAGAAATACCCCCTTAATGCACCCCGGTCCGGAGCTCCAGATTAACCCCCCCCCCCCCCCCCCCCCCTCCAGAACCACCATCACCACACTGGGGTTTATTACTCATCGCTTAAGCACAACGCAGCGGCACGCGCTCGGTTTGTGTTCGCCTGTGGTTGGAGGAGCCGTCACAGGTGTGCGTCATGTCTCCGGTTCGGGCTCCGGGGTTTGGATCCACACAGCTGGCCCGACGGGGTCCGCCAGGAGGAGTGTTGGCCGTGGATGGATCACTCCGGGAGGAGCCCACCTGCTGTTTCACGTCTCCGACCGACGTTCCCACGAGTTTATTTGGGATCAAGTTTGACAAAAACGAGCCGCACAGCAGGGCTCGTCTACCATTTTGTCCCGAGTTTCAACAGTACAGGCCACTCTGCTGACAAAATAAAGTAGGAACAGTGTGAACGGGGGGGGGGGGGGGTGGGGGTGGGGGTTAGATCAAGTTGTTTATGCTTGCTGAATATTTCATGCAAAAAAAACAGAAATGTCATCCGCCTTCAATCAACTTGTGCGCTTGAGAAAAGCACGCGATGGAAGTTTAATAACTTGGGAATAAAGACAACTTGTGCAAAGGTTCGACTGCTTCTGAAAATGTTCACATTTAATGCACTTCTCACAAAACCTCTTATCCCCAACATGAAATTTCTTATTTAAAAAAAAAAAAAGTGCAATCTGAAATCCTCTTTGCCTCAGCGACTCTCTTCAGACTGTTGTCGGCAATAAGCTTGTCGCTTCTTCTTCTTCTTCTTAGGCTGCATGATTTCACCACCTCACCCTCACACCACTGAGGATAAAAAAAAGAGTGTCTCTTATTATTCCACATCTTCCTGCAGTTGGCCGTTCAGCTCGCAGCCGTATTGTTGTCTTGTCTGCTAAGAGGAATACATTCAGCACAGTTGTTTTCCTAGTGTGAGGCAGGCCTCCCATGGAGGGGGACAAGGGGGGATTCAAGAGGGGTCGATACGATGCTCCGCATGATTTTTCTTTAAATTTTGTAAACCCAAGGTAAAACTGGTACTATATTAGAACAGAATGTATTATAAGCGTAATGAGAGAGACTGCAACACCACAAGTTTTGACGGTTGCAGACAATATTTAAAGTCTTATCAGATCTAAGTAGGAGGACATGAATTGTGCTTTGTATTGTCTGTTGAGCCCGACAATCATTATATTGTTATATAATAAAAAAAATAAAAAAAATGTGGCGTTCAATCAAATGTCAGTAGTTTTTGTGGGACACATGTTCTGTATGTGACTGGTTCAAAGCTCCATGACGGTGAGCTCATGTTTCCTCACTTTATTAAACCAGCAGAGTTCAGTTACTTTTATTGGAAAGATTTGCCGGTGATGTGTTTGTAGCCGTGTTGAGGCGCCTGCTGTCCCTCAGCCTGGGGTCAGAGGATTTGTGTCGTAACGCCGCCTGATTTCTGCCCACTGTGCTTCGCGTCGTTGGCGAGCCAGAGGTCGCTGCTGTGCTTCCTCGCTGAGGAAGGCGTTAGGAGGGGGGTGGGGGGGGGGATGATTCGACTTTGGGCCATAAAGTATTAAGGGGAGGCGGGGAGCCACCTCATTATGCTCGTTCAGCCACTGGCTGGGCACTCGGCTGGTAAACGGGAGGACGTGGGGTCTGCGTTATGATCATATGGACTTTCTGATGAGCCTGTGCAGCCGAGTGGCTGTGGCAGCGCCACAACGGCGACTCGGTTGGCGTTTTTAACCCACAAAGCGGGAAGCGGATAGATGGACGAAGCTTCCCACTGTCTCGACCCGCTATTGATCGAAAGCACAGCCAAGGGAACGGGCGCTTGGCAGGAGCGGCGGGGAAACAAGACCCTGTTGATTTGGACTCATTTCTCACTGTGAGCCGGCTCGGATGTGGCCTGAGCTGCAGTAATGTCCACCAGCTGCTCTCATGGTTGGCAAGAACTCCAGTGATTGATGCGCAAATCATCATATGGGAGTAAAATGCCACACTGCGGCATGCAAATGTACAAATGAATCATCCCTATTGTCTCCTAAAGCATTCTGGGTAAAGTACATGCTCGTAGTTTAGCACTTGTTGCGATGGAGTCGCCATACATCATCAGCCCAGCCCGACCTTCAGCTGCTCCCTGCAGTGATTGTTGCTCCGGACCCTCTGCTGGGTCAGTTATGGCCGGGGAGCCATATGTTCGAGACGCCTGCTGGATCCGGTAGCGAGTCAAACCGATGTCTATCCAGAATCCATCATCAGTCAAAGGTCACAGTTCAACTTGCAACAATTTGAAATAAAAAAGAAGTATGTGAAGAGCCAGAGGCTGAAGGTTGGGATTGGCGATGATGCTTGATAAATGAAAGGCAGAAGTATTGACTGGAGGTTTTTCTGTCAATTGGTCAACTGATTGCCTCAGTTCCAACATGAGCGCCTCAGCAGCTGAACGCTTCTGCTTGTTGACTAACAGCAGGGGATGCAGCTCTGCTGTTGCACTGTGGGGCTCAAGTCCACACTGTGATGTCGGGATCCATAGTTGTCGAAAGGAAACGGGGACATGCATTATCTGAAATATCACAGAGGCTATAAATACTGAGAACCAGTGCTGAATGTCATCTCAGCTTGTGTATCTGCAGCTCTTGCGCAGACTCCGAAGACGCCAGGCTGCTAAACGTAGAGACGCTTTTAATTATCACCGTAGCTCATATTGTCTTGATTCCTTGACTATTGAAACGTGACGCTTGAAGGCGCCGGATTGATTTCCCGCGATGACAATCGGTGTCATGATGGATAAACTCGACAGCAGGCGCTCGCTCACCTATCACGGCTATTGAGACGTCCTTGAATGCGGCGCTGAATCTGCACATCTGCACCTGCTCCACTGGAGCTGCTCAGTGGACGGCAGTTGGTTGCACTGGGCATCTTCCAAGTGTGTGTGTGTGTGCGTGTGCGTGTGCACATTAGTAATTGTTCAGCGCCAGGCTAAAGGGACATCCATCTACTCTGCAGTCACTATAGTTTCAGGCACCATGTTATGTAAAGCCTCAAACCTACGCAGGTGAACATGTGCAGGGATCCTTTCTATTTAAAGAGCTTGTTTACTTTATCTGTATAAACCACAGGTGTTCCAGGTGTCAGGGTTATTTGAGCCTAATGTGCAGTATACGTCTGTGTGAGGCGACAATGAAGCTCATCTTATCGCATCTGCAACCAACAGTCATTTCCATAATTGATTAATCTGAATATTTGGAGTGCAAATGAAATTTCCCTGGAAATAAAAGGTAAATATCCAGGAAGCTGCTTTATTTCGTTCGGCTTTTCATGCACTAAATAGATGCTGATAGATTTTTGTGTTGAACTAATTAATTGAGCTGCTGCTTTTTGGCTTTTCTGTGTCGTCAAACACGTTGGCATGAAGTCGGGAATCGCTTTTCTCTTTGAACGACAGCACTGTGTGTGTTTGTGTGTATGTTTACCACCATAAGTCTTACTTACATGTTATTCCAAGGTCACCCACTAACTCTACCCCCCCACCCCCCCGCCCCTCGTCGCTTAGACTCGCACTCAGCCCCTCACAGGCACTGCGAATTGACAAATGAAATGCATGACGTTGCGATGGATGAACTGGAAGGGAGTTGTGGAGTGGTTGGGAGAAATGCGGTGCAGTTGCCCAGAGGTGCCGGTGCAGCCGGCTGGTGTTTGGCTTCCTCTGCGCCGGTCGATGCCTCCAGTTGGTTGAAGTGGCCGGCGGCGTGTGCGAAGCACCGATAAAATGTCGCTCGCGTGGGGCCGAGGTGCCGTAGATCAGGGGGCAGATGAAGGACGAGGGTTTGAAATCAGCTGGGAAATTTGGGAGGATAAATAAACTTTGCCCTCCTTCGATGACTAACGGCACAGAGGCAGTTAATCTACCAGCCCTCCCCTGCAGGCTGCGCCGCTTGTGTCCACAGCGCTGTACGAGACGGATATGAAGCGTTTACGGCGGCGGAGGCCTCATATGACCCGAGGTCGGAGGGAGCTGTTCCTCTGTTACATTTTTATAGCACATACTTGCTGTGGAAGGTCTCAAAATATTGAGTTTATAAATAATCAAAATGCAGTAAAAAAAAAATAAAAAAAAAATGAAAGTTCAACTTATGCCTGGTATTGGCGTGTGTCATTCTCTGAGTGTGTATTGGTCGATGACTTGTTGATCTGAGTTTAAATCCCGACGTATTTTGGATTAGGCTCATGTATTGTTTTTGTAACTTGCACAAATATAAAAATAAAATGCTGATCGTTCTTCTCAAGATTCTCGAGATTCTCAAACAAAAAAAGTACAGCCGACTAATACTTGACTCAGAAACTCAAAAGCTCAAACACCAGCATGGTGGGACCCAGTAATGCAGTGGTTAGCCCTGTCGCCTCACGGTGAGATGTCAGTGGTTTGACTCCAGGCTTGCAGATTTTGCATGTTTTTCAAGTGCATGTGTGGATTTTCTTCTGCAGATGGATGGAGAGACGGATGGCTGCATGATGCAGTGCAGGGGTGTCAGTCATTTTATGTACATACAGCTCAGTTTCATCTGAGTGGACCAGTAAAATAGTGCCACAATAACCTTTAAATTAAAAATGCAAAGATAAAAAAGGAGTCTATGTGATGAAAATGTCTATATTAAATAACAATTACTACAGAAAACGAGTACAATTTCAACATAAAGCCAATTTTAATGATCCTTTCATCACAAATACAGTGCAATGTCCAAAAAAACTTCTCCTATAGCTGTTGCATTATGGGTGTTTTTAAACAAGCTCACCCTGACCGCAGGTCTCAGCGTTGTGTCCACTACTCTTAGAACATTTGTCCAAAAGCAGAATCTGCTTTCTTTGATATTTTTTACCATTTGCTTCCTGGTTTAATGGGCCAGTTTGGAGCCATTGGCAGGCCGCTTTTTGCCCACAGGCCTCGTGTTTGACGCCTCCAGTGGAGTGTGTTTAAATGTCCTGGTCCTCCCTGCGTTGTCTATTTTCCCCTTTGGACCCTTTCTTCCTCCAGAGACAAATGTGCCAGGTTAATTTGTGACTTTTGAGTTGACTGAGGGTGGCTGTTTTTTTCAGCTCTGCGATCCAGAGAAAACTCTTGCTCTCGGCTCCAGTTCGCTGAGATAGATGTCGTGGCAGTAAAGGTTGTGAAGGATGCTGAATGTTAACGAGACGCCAACAGTGAGCTGAAATTTCTCAACTATTTTCAACAAAGCGATAAGAAAATCAAGTGTTTTTTTTTTTTTTTTTTTTTTTTCCCCTTCTTCTTGGATCAGTTGTTTCGATTTTTTTTAATTTGGAGCCAGAAAACTCTCAGTTCAACAAGTGCACTTTCAAGAATGTGGCTATTGACGGGTTTAACAGTCTTCTGCCTTCGGCCTTGCGGACTTAATGAAAACATGTGGATGAGACAGGACAGGTCTTTGGACTTTCCTCCTGTTGAAAATGAAGGAGAACGAGCAAACGCTCTTCAAAGTTCCCTTTTGTAATTTAAAATCTGCCACCCATATTCATCAGCCTCTCCGTCGGCTGATTTCGCCTTTCTTCATCCAGAAGTCAGCACCTCACACAGGGAGAAAAACACGTGCGTATTGAAGCAGCCGTTTCAAAAGGAGGGATTTAATCATTGTTTGCAAGACGTGCCAGGATGACGAAAAACAAAACACCACCAATGTCAGATTTTAATATCGCATGAAAGAATTGGTATTATTCATTTGAATATTATAATAGTGACTGACAACTGCTTCCCGTGTGACTCTGAAGGCGGTTCTGGAAGTCCTGGAAGCACAACCTTTTCAAGTCCGGCCCTCAATCAGTTTCCCTTTATCTCTTTTTAATGAGGACATTGTGATTAGATACAGGTGGTGTGTGTGTGTGTGTGTGTGTGTGTGTGTGTGTGTGTGTGTGTGTGTGTGTGTGTGTGTGTGTGTGTGTGTGTGTGTGTGTGTGTGTGTGTGTGTGTGTGTGTGTGTGTGTGTGTGTGTGTGTGTGTGTGTGTGTGTGTGTGTGTGTGTGTGTGTGTGTGTGTGTGCAGGTGACTGCATGCGAGGAAGCCTTTTCATGTCCATATGCTCGCTCTAATGTGTTGATGCGTGCATGTATGTTCGCCTGTGTACTGAGGCTGAGAGACCCCAGAAGGACAGTTTGGGACGGAGCAGAGTGTGTTTGTGTGCGTGTGCGTGTGCGTGTGCGTGTGCGTGTGCGTGTGCATGTGTGTGTGTGTTTATGCCTGGCAGGCTTGTGTAACCCTGACTAATGAATCATTGAGAAGCCCAGCGGTCCAGGGGTGACTTGACTAGCTGATTGGTAATTAATTGTTAATGAGGCTTAGCAAGCAAACAGGGATCTGGAGAGGAGTGGGAGAAGATGCAAAGATGAAAGGACCGAAACTGGGAGGGAAGAAGGGGAGAGAAAGAAAGAAAAAGAGGAGAAAAATGAGACTGCGAGGCGCTAAATTGACCAGATACTGCATCAGGGCATCGCACTTGATTAATGGGGTACACAGGCACGTGTGCTCTCTCACACACACACACACACTTTGGGAGGTGGCTGAGTGACTCTGCATCACAATGCAGTGGCCTCTGGGAAATAAGAAGACTAAAAGGGGAATTAAGGTAGACACCTCATCCACTGTTGCTGTTCTCGAGGGCTCAGTCTCTTTTCCACTCTCCACCACACACACACACACACACACACACACACACACACACACACACACACACACACACACACACACACACACACACACACACACACACACACACACACACACACACACACACACACTGCGCCATCCCAGGCTAACTCGTGACCACTGAGTTTAGTTTGATGACGTTGGTGGAATCGGTTGGCCCCATTGATGAATTGTGCTAACGGCTACTAAACTCCATAAAAGCCTGCTGTTGATGCCGACACAGTTTGGTTGAACTTCACTCCCTCCCTTAAGTTCGGCGCGGTAATGAGTTCAAGCATCCACATCAATAGTCAGGTTTTATCCATGAAAATGCGGTTTTGTACTGATCGAAAGCATCTAATGATGCTCCTAATGTTGTTCATCATAAATTAACCTGCTGCTAAACCATGAAAAATGGTTTTGCTCAAACACAGAAAAATAATTAAATGGCTGTCTTCAAATGATTTATTGTGTACCAGAATCTTCAAGGGTCTTTCAGATTTATTTTTATTAGTAATAAAACTTTGAAATATCCAACTACTCATCATTTTGTAGACTTTTACAGAAAACAAGCTCTGTAAACTCTACTGGGGTCACAAATGAACAGATTCTGATTTAGAAGTGCTTCGATCTGTGTTTTCACTTGTTTGAAGTAATAGAACTCATAAATGTAAAACTACTTCACGATCTACTTTGATTCACTTCTTTCATCTCTTGGATTCATTTTGATACGGCCATCAGGTTCAATTTGTGCATCGTGGTGTTTTTTTTTTTTTTTTTTTAATGAAATGTAGATTTGGGATTGTAAATATCGCTTATTATCAACTGTTTTTCATGATCAAACACATTTTAGCACTTCAGACTTCATCAGTTTTCCTTCTAAATAAATATAACCATGTTGTGATGTAAATAAATAATCAATACCTTTAACCAAACATAATCTCCACTCACCTGTAAGGAAAACTGAATACATAACTCGTTATTATTTTGTGCTTGGCCAATTACGCCTGGTTAGTGACATATTTGTAAAATAACAGCAGCTATAAATCAGTTTCAGCAGCTGCTTTATTCGCCATCAAAAACAATTGTTTTCCCGCCACTGGATCTGTACATAGTGAATATTTAGTCGTGGAACAATAAACAACTCGTAAATCGTTCACTTTGAACAATTTACTCAACAAAATGTGAAAAAATAATTCTGATGAATTACTGTTGCTCGTTACACCGACTACAATTCATATGCAGAAACAAACACAGAAAACCCAACACTGTGTCTCAACACTTGAACATGTGAAATGCAATACTTTTGAAAAGTCGAAGCATAAATTACGCCCTTATGCCGTCGCTCTGATTTTCAACGGATCCCAACAATGGGATCGGTTGGGATCCGATCCGGTTTTTAATCCCTGCCCCCGATCAACAGTCCAAAGCTCGTTTATTGAGTTGAATCTGAAATGAAGGTCCAGCGTGTATCAGACTGTACCCATTTTCTTTTAAAGTTTGTTTACATGGCACTCTCCAAATAATAAAGCTAATGGTGTTTCACATCCAGAGGCGAGAGTGCAGATCACAGCTCCTCCGTCCTCCGCACCGTCACCTTGTCCTCCGAGGGGCATCAGAGAAGCTGCGTGAAGCATCAAAGGCCTGTTTGCTTTGTTTGTTCTGAGCTCTTATGGAACCATGATGGACTCAGACACACTCCTGACGGAGACACGAAGGGCCACATTTCATGAAACCACTGTCATGTAAATGTGTGTGTTTCTAGTGTTCTATTATGTCTGTCAATTATCCCACAAAGTGCACGCATAATCATTGATTTTATGTTGTTTTTAAGTGTTTCAGCCTGTAAGATTACTGAAATCGATCAAAGGAGACCTAAATAATCACAGTTAAAATCCAGTTGAAGAAATCTAAACAGGAAACTTTAACTAATCTATGTTGATATTTGTTTATTTGTTTGTCACTTTATAAAGGATTTTATTGCTTTTTTTCTTTCTTGGAAATACAATGAAATTAGAAACAAATGCACATATTTTCCTGGACATTGTGGGAATTGCAGAATGCAATGGCCTGAAAATATGCAATGTTATCCTCGGTATAATACATTTGCAAACTACCAAAATTCACCGAAAAATGATTTTCTTCTATTTTATTCACGACGACGTTGTGTAGTTTTATCACGAAGAGGAAGGGGTTGACGTTTCTATTGTGTAGCGTTGCATTAGATTGGCATAAAAAAAATAAAATAAATCGATCATCTAAATATTACCAATGAAACACAATAATATACAATTGGATGAAGATATAGAAGACAAAAGGAAAACAGTGACTTCAGACACTTGCATCACTTGACTCCAGCAGGCTATTGAAACAAAGAGAAACAACATTTCCATCATTCCACATTGTTACAACCTTCAAGTCGTAGTAGTAGTAGTAGTAGTAGTAGCAGTAATAATAGCTTATTCGGTCAACCAAACACAAAATGCAGCAACAGAAAATACAACAATATAAAGAAATGAAAAACAGAGGAAGACCGAGGGTTTCAGGCTGACGTTTAACTTGTATTGCCTAACCCTGGTACATAATAAACATAAAGCTTCTGCAATTGGTGTGACAGAAACCAAAAACGACAACAAAAGCTTTCATTTTCTTTGCCATTCTAAAATTCCCAAACAAACGAAAACTGTCCTCTGAGGGAACACAGTTGCTTTCTAATCTCGTCTATTCTGAGCTCGATATTTTTCCAGAGTGGTGAGCTTTAATCGCATTTTTAATATTTTGAGGGTAGCCGATTTTTTTAAAGTTATCGTCCAGGTTGTTCCAAAGGTTAACCCCTCTTATGGAAATACATCTACTTTTTTTTTTTTTAATTTGTTCTTGCCATATTTTTTGAGCCCATATTGACTCTCCCTTGTGTTTGAATAGTTTCTGGATATGAGGTGGAAGGTCATGATGATGCGCCTTATACATAAGAGCTAGCGTACTAAGGTTGACAATGTCGTGTATTTTTAGCAGGATTTAAGATCTAAGAAAAACCTTCTTTTTTTTTTGAGATTCGGATCATAACAGACTTGATATTTCCCAGCCCAGAAAACACACTGTTTTGATTGTGCCGCATCTCTGGGTCGAGTCTCTCCTCTGTTTCAGCCTGACGGAGCTCGGCACACGAAGCCAGGTCCGTCAAGGAATGGCTCTGCCAGTTTGCTGTGGAAATACTCGACTGGCCCGCGCAGAACCCCCGACCTCGACCCCATCAAACACCTTCAGGGATGAAGTGGATTGCCAATTGCAAGTCTGGCCTTATCGCCTGACATCAGTGTCTGACCTCGGTAATGCTCCTGCAGCAGAAAAGGAGCAAATCCCCGCGGCCTGCTTTCAAAATGTTATGGAAAAGACTTCAAAGCACGTGGGTTGGAGTGGTGGCATATTAATACCGAGGACTTACTACCAGCACACACACCCACACACCCACACACACACGTTTTATGTCTGCAGCTTTTGTTCAGAGAAATTAAGTGGGTTTATTTTTTGTTTGCTTTTTTTTTTTTCTTGTGGTTCTCTTCAGATGTGTTTAATCGCATTAATCCAGGAGAAATAGACACTAAGCAGGTTGGTTGAACCCCTACGGGCGCCATACATAAACTACTGAAAGGAACAGTGATTTGTTAAGGAAACAAAGCTGAACTTTACAGTGGAATGTGTGTTATGAGTGGAGTCGGCTCCAACATGCAGACCATCTGTGGTGGCGAAGAAAACGTACACTGAAAAAGTGTTTCTGTCAATTGTTGGACGTTTGAGGCAGGAAGGAAGAGGAGTCAGCTGGCTTAAGCTCCATTTGTACTCTGTTATGATCAGAACACCTTCGTTTATTTTGACTTAGCGGCTGAGAAAATCATTGGGACCACGCTACCTCTCCTTAAAGACGGTTCCGGCGGCCACCTCCGTCTCCAACGACCCCACCCACCCTGGACACCGCCTGTTCTCCCCCCCTCCCCTCCGGTAAAAGATATCTGGCGCTAAAAGTGAAAACAAACCGCCTCAAGCACAGCTTCTACCCGCAGGCTGTGAGAGACCCCCCTCCCCATCTAACCTCGGACTGACCTCCTCTCCACATATTCTGCACTACTTTGTAAATACGTCTTGGTTGTACATATTTTAGTATTTATATCTTCCCTCTCTGTTTTTACTGCTGCAACACTGTGTTTTTACATTGCTAGAGTAACAATAAAGGCCTTCTATTCTATTCTATTCTATTCTATTCTATTTTACAGCCGTAGAAATGTCCAGAACTGTGCACTAAGTGAGTGCCAGGCAGAAGCTCGGGTGACAAACGTGTGACAGGTTGGTAAATCGTAACTGTGATTGGGCGCTCGTACTACGGAGGTCACCGTGATGGATAGTATATTGGGTTTTCATAAACTGTCGAGGAGTTATGGTGATGCAAAATCCTGTCGGCGTTGACGGGGCAGGAAAGTGGGTGAAGCACACTCGGCCCACCTCAACAGGTTAATGGTACTCCGCTCCGACCTTCAGTACCTGCAAAGAAAGCAGCCACACTAGACAACAAGGCAGATCAGGTTATTCACAGTCATTATTGCCTGTAATTCCCATGGATTCACTTCATTGTTTAGCCCGTTTCATGCTTTTATGCGAGTCAATTAAATCCTTGAATCTTTTGGATTTAGGCCAGGAAATACTGTGCAAATAATGTGTTTTTTTGTTTGTTTTTAGTAGTTCTATGTGTGTGTGCACGAGAGAGAAATGGAGATAAACTGATAGAAGTGGTTCATATAGCATCAAGCCAATTATCTGCTTTGGATGTCATTGTTCAGAGCTGCAGACGACTGCTGGTTTATCGAGTGGGAAATCTGAGGGACAAGTGTACAAGAGCGAGACAAAAATAAAAATGTTTGTTGTGAATGGATTGCTTGTCCTTTTTATGTTTCTATGGCAGCTGCAAACGGAGGTATGCTGTAGTTGCTATGGCGTTAATGCGATGGGGGGGGGGGGGGGGGACTTGCATCGGGTGTGTATATGCAGTAAGCAAGTGTGCATATCTCAGATCAGCCTTGGTATGTTGTAAAGTGTGTGACAGACGCTTGTGGGTTATTCTGTGTGTGTTTCACAAACAAAGGGGTCTTTCTCAGTCCTGGACTGTGTGAGTGAGTGAGTTAAATGACCCCCCCCCCCCTCCTCCATCCCTCCATCACAACCAGACCACCCCTCTCTCCTCTCCCAAGAGACTCATCCCTGGGTCAGTGCTTCTCTCTGCTGGCCCCTGTTGTCATGGATACAGCCGTAAGCGTCACCCGGGACGACGCGCGCGGAGGTGGGCGCGAGTCTCGGGCTTCAGTGACTTTTGGAGTTTGCCATGAATTACAGCCCAGAGGCTCCAGGGGCTGAAGCTGGCTGGCAGGAGCTGAAATATGGCTGCGGTTTTGTTTGTTGTGATATATGGAGGCAGCGGCGGCGCTGGGCGCGCTACGCTGCGCCGGCTGCACTTTATTTCTCGGCACAGAAATTACTGCGCTTGTTTATGTAGGGGGAGCGCGGGGCCGAGGTAATTACAGCATAATGGTGCACGGGGAGTTTCGTTGGTTGGTTGAAGATCAGTAGTTCATAAGAAAACCAACCCGAAGGCCTGTTTTAATAGGGAGGAGGGAAACTGTGCTCTGGTCCTCCAAGAGGCTGAAGTGTGCAACAGATAAAGTGTGGCCATAAAGTGAGGAGTCGACGTGCGAGAAGTTTGGATCTGTGTATTTTAACATTTTAAGGGCACAATTGATTTTTAAGGAAAGCAAACATAACCTCGAGGAGAACTCTTCAATATCACATCCCTACATATAAGAGACTTATGGGATTCTGCTATCGTCCATGTTGTATTTTTTAATTCTTTTACAAGGATTTCAAAGACGAGAAGAAGGGAAGTGATTCAGCTCTGAAATGAGCATCTCTCCCTCAACTGTCTTATCCACATGAATAATTACCTCTCATCAACACTTCATGCAATATACAGCAACACAGGAGGGCTGTGTTTTGTGCCTCGGCGTTTCTTCAGTTCTGTCGGTGAAATTTGCCTCAGAGTTCATGGATGACTAAATTCCTTTCACGTATACACCTGCAGCTGTCTACACAACCAACAATTCAAAGTTTATAAGAAGAAATCAGGATTTATGTTTAGTTTCGAAAAGCAAATTTTAGGGTTTTGCAACAGGTCCATGTTTTTGTGTTGATTTCCCTCCTATTATAGGTGCAAATTGAATTATCAGTGGTAATTATTAGCCTGATATTAGACAATAACGACCTGATGAATCTGATACTAAAGTCCACATTGCTTTGATTTAGCTTATTTGAAGTCTAATAGGCCAGTTCTGCTTCATGCTGATGTTTACACCTCGCGTTATATTGATCGCGCCACCTGAAACACAGGTGGTACAGATTTTTTTTTTTTAATGTATTTTATTCTCTGTTTTTAAGTAATCACAATGCCACTGCAGTGCGCAACTGATGTTCAGCTGGAGTTCATAGATGAGATAAAATGTCTTTTAACACTACTAATTGAATTAGTCCCCCAACAATTAATCATCAGAATGACATATTCCCAACCCCAGTTTTTAATTTCGTGTTGACAGTGATGCGCTTTAATTTTTCACCAAAGTCATAATCATGAGTGAAATCAGATGGCCCCGGGTTGCACCAGCAGCTGGGTTTCGGCTTCTGCAACTGTTTCCCCTTAAGGAACACTAACATGCATGCTGAATCCATCAGGACACATTATGAAGAGCTAATCCACCATTATGAAGCACCAATATGCCACTAAAAAGAATCAATATACCATTATAAATAACCAATAGGCATTCAAACGAACCAATATATCACTAAAAAGAACCAATATACCACTATAAACAACTAATACACCACACTTAAAGAACCAATATACCATTATAAGTAACTCTCCACTAGTGGCACTGCCTGTTCTTCCATTCGCCTCTGCTTCAGCCTGCTACTGCCTCTTGATAGATTAGTATCCAGGGAACAGTGGTGATGGCTGCAACATTATAAAGGGTTCTTTAGTCCCTGTTGCTTGAAAAAAACAAACAAAAAAAAACTTAAATTGTCTCCCCAATATGTAATTTGTGAACCCCTCCGTTGTGCTTTGTGCTTATTGCCCCCTCCAGCAGCGACATGGGATTTCTGCCCTTGTCTTCTATTTATCTTCTTGATCTTTAATCTCCAAAGGACTTGCTCGGTTTAAAAATGAAAACAGTAAAGCTGTAATTGCTAAGATGTCAACTTTTGATTACATATTTTATCTGGTTTATAATGACAGCTCCTTTATTATACCTGATATGATGTGGAAAGAAAAGAAAAGAAAAGAGCATCCGTCTATTCACAGTGCAGCCAACAAAACACATATTATTTAGATAAAGAAGTCAGTCAGTAATAATTGTGAGTTAGTTCCCTTACCGAGGGGCTGGAGGCGGGCAGACGGCTCTTCACGTGAAATCCTCACTGAGATGAGCGGAGAAAATATTCTGCTACCTGAACATCGGCTCGGACTTCTGAGACAAAACATCCTGCTGCCTCTTCCAGAACAAATGTCTGTATTGGAAAGTAATTAGTTACTATAAAGGTGGTAAACCGTTTGGGTCCAAGCTCTGAATTAAATATGAGTTTTAACCAAATTTCATGTGTAAAATTTAGTTTTATCACACCGACTCGTGTGATAAAACTCTCTAGAATATTGCTTTCGTACTTTTGTCCTCTTTTTTTTTTTTTTTTTATTGACCCTGTGTTCACTGACTTTTCTGTCTTTACTTATTTTGTCTTATCGGCTCATCATTCATTTGGAAATCTCTTTGAAGGTGATCAGTTATTGAAGTTATGTTGTTGTACAATCGTTAAAAAAAAGACAGAAATGTATGTTCGTTCATGCGCTCCCCTCAAATACTGCACGCTGCTGCAGGAAGGATTTTTTTTACTCCTTGTTCATTATGTCAGTCAGATGGAACTTGACTTTAATCGCTTCTTTTCAAGTTGTTTCATTTATGCCATTTTTGTCAGAAATTACAGTTGTATTGACGCCTTATTGTGTTGGAAATATTTAGTTTAGTATACATTTGGGACGCTGAGATGGCAAAAATATTGAGCATCTTTTAAAGTCAACTAATTTTTCTCAGAAATTTAAAATAATTGCGAAACTTCCACTATTTTTTATTCATTCATTAATTCATTTATTGAGTTAAATATCCCCCCCACTTTTTTTATTTTATTTCACTTTCTAACTTCAAAAACAGTCAAATCAACAGGACAGCATCTTATTAGAATATTTCACATCGTCAGATGTTCTTCTTGTTATTTTAAACCGTAGGCCATAATTTTCATCATTAAAATCATCCAAAATCCTTGAATGTAGAAAGAACCGTCAAAATAATCAAATGTTTTAACTTAATAATCTCTCTTAGGCGCATCTGCATGATTTGTAGGAGAAATTTGTTACGGCTCAAGTTTAAAACTTATTCGGAAGCTTCAAAAAAACTTTTAAATGTTTTTGGAAGACTTTTCTTTATTGGGAAAAACCCAGAGGACATTGTTGATCGTTGTTTACAACTGTAGCTGTGATGCTTTTATGGCGACACTTTATTCAGTCTTTTAGTTTTCACTCCAGCGTCAGTCTCCTTTCTTGTCATTTGTATGAACGTTGCACAAAAAGCAAGAAAATAGATTCATGTTTGGTGGATTGTTTCTGTTCAGTAGGAATGCTCTTGACATTGGATCTCATTCCAGGGTACAGCTTGATTGATTGATGCCCATCCTACAAATACAAGTCCTCCTCCCTGAGAATCCTTACAGATGTGCCACCGTTTGATTTAATGTTATACACTTTATTGATCCCCTTTGGGAAATGTTTTTTTTCCAGCATGTAATATGTATCAAGTATTGTTACAACGAAACAAATAATCCTCCCGACACAAACGTCCTTGTTTTTATTGAACTTCTATCTTTTTCGTTTTGTCGTACCGATGACTGCCTGCTACTATTTGGAAGATTTGATGTCTCTCTCTCTCTCTCTCTCTCTCTCTCTCTGTGTGGTTGAGATCTTTTCATTTATCGTCGCTGCCACAGTAAGAGCTCCCTGAACCGGGCAGCCATCCAGACAGAAAGGTGTGTGTAAACAGCGTATAACGGATGTGGTGTGAGTGCTGTGTTCAGCACTATGATCCATATCTCCAGGATGTGTCCACACACACAGCTGTATAACACACTCGCACACGTATATATCTATATCTATAGGCCACCTCTCAATGCCGCAGTGACTTTATGTAAGCTCGGTGAAGTACACCATCAGCACTATCATCTGGTCTCATGCTGCCAAGCTTATGGCTGAATTATATTAAGAATGAAGTTTTCCTCCGTCTTCCTGTCTCCCTCTCCTGCTTATGAATGCACTCAATAGCCCTTAAATGCCCTCTGTATTTACCCCCTCTCGCAGTTTACCCTCTCCTTCCCTTGACACCAGCTCCTCCCTTTATACTTCTTTCTTCCCTCCAACCACCGCTCTTTTGTTTTTCCCACTGTTTTTCTGCTTCTTTATCATTCCCAAAACTAATCCCTGCTGTTGTAACTCCACTTCCCACTTTTTCTGCTCTGTCTCCTTTATAGCCTCGTTTATGTTCTCTCCACCTCCTATGTTCTTTCTTCTCTCCCCCTACGGCTTCCCTCAACTCATTTACATCTTTAGCTACCATGCACTACCTCACAGACTTTTCCTCCTGGTTTTCGCAAAGTTCATGTCCAGACAAAAATCTCACAGCATCTACCGGATGAGCTGATTATATATCCCACTGAGAGGTTTTTTATTTTATACTAAAGCAGCACCTCAAAATATATGGTTGGCACAGATTTTTGCATATATTAATGCTGCTTTTAGTTTTATGGCCCCGTCACTTATAGCATTAGAATTACATCTGTGCCTTTGTAGGAAAATGATTCAAGAACAAGGCAGGGTGGAATTAACCTTTGACATCCTGTGTTACTGTTTTCTGTCCTATTCTCTTCCATCTCCTCACCTCGCGTACAGTACTTCCTCATGTGTGACTATTGCAATTGTTGTTATTGATATAAAATCATTTAAATTCAAGTGTATTTGATTGGATTTTTTTATTTATTAATTTTTTTTTAGGTCTCTCTTCGTTTGTGGATAACGTTTTATTTTGACTTATGAGAGGGGCCTGGACCCCCGACTGGGAATCTCTGCTCTTGCGCAACCATCACTTTCTCCCTTCTACTACCTTTTTACTTTAATTAAAGTTTTACGTGAAATTACAAACGTTTGCGTGGCTTTGAGACAAACCTGCATTTGGCTCATCTGAAAGCCGATACCGTCCTGAAGTACTGCCTCTTGTTCTCTTCCAACCACAGGCTGAAAGTTTGCCTGATTATTGTTTTCTGAGAAAATACCTGATGGGTTCTCCATCTGGCGCAGCTGTACTTTGCCGTCCCTGCTCATTAGTGGATTGTTGGCACGTAGAATGAACACGGTAGAAATGATGTCCAAGAGTTGTCAGCGTTGCATATTTATGTCATCTGGTAGCCCAGGAAAGTACGGCGGCAGACTCCGGGTTTCAGTAAAGGTGAATGTTTGTTTTCTCTCCGCAGGACTGGGTTTTCCTCACACGCTTCTGCTTTCTCACCGACTTTGGCCGCTTGGACTTCCGGTTTCGTTACCCCAAGGTAAGCTTGGCTTTGGTTTGGATCGTGGATCGACGTTGCTTCATAATTACTTATTATCGTTCGGCTCTGCCACGCTCCTTTGTCTTCTCACTTCATCTTTCTCCTTCAGCACTCCTGTGTGTTTCTTTCAGGTGGCACTCATGTTTTGTTTTCTTTATCCCGTCCTCTTGCCTCATATACACTGTGTCTTCACACTTCTTCCTCAGGCTCTTCCTGCAGAGCCTGCCTTGTCCTCTTTCTCCACCTCCTCCTCCCCCTCTGCCTCTTTGTATGCATCTGTTTCTTTTTTCCCTCTCTTTCATCCCTGCCTTGCTTCAATGTTTTTAGCCTGCAGACTTTGGAAACAGTTTTGTCACATAAATCTCAGACGGTCTCACTGCCTCCTCTCTGATCTATGCACATCCCGATGCAATCTCTTTGTTTTTGTCTCTCTCTCTCGTTCTTTCTCCCTGTCACCTCCTCTCCTCCGTGCAGTCCCGCTGCTGTCAGAATATATTGCTCTACTTTGACGACAGCTCTCAGTGGCCAGCTGTGTACAAGAGATCCGAAAAGGTGAGATGCCGGCACCCTCTGCATCGTGTCATGTGACAAGCTGCTATTAAAGCGAAAACACTGCCCCGTTTTGCTTGTTCGCACGTCCGCGTCGCATTCAAACCGTCTTGTGGCTCCGCCGCTGTTAATTCTAACCCGGGACTGCCGGATCACACAGCTGCTTGGAATAAAACGAAGCTGTCCGTTCCTGAAAAGACAGAAACGGAGGCTTTTCACTCGCAGTCATGTATTATTGATGACACACGCAGTGATCAAGGATGGTACAAATGTGTGACGCGAGAGAGATCGGCCTGAACTCGAGCTGCTCCTCCGAAAACGACAGCTGAAGAAAAGATTCTCTTCAATAGATGCCTCTCCTTGAAGATACTTCAACTTTATAGTCCAGTTCTCAAAATATCTGGAAGTATGTGGGCGCAGCTTTTATAGTTTGGGTCTGGGGCTCAAAATGAGTTGATGATGTTCGCATTTGTTTGGGTTGAACGATGGCCAGGGTCACAAGTAATGGCTTATGTAGGAACACGGCGATGCAATTGCGATGAGAAAACAAGCAATTTATTTGTTTAAACCCATTTCCATTACTGAAATTGCTTAATGCGAGATATTACAATTACCGAACAAGTGTCACAGTAATGACAGTTGCAGGCCGTGTATTAAAGCTAACCACATATCTTAAATTAAAATCTTCTGACGAGCACAACAAGAGTTCAGCTTCTGTCCCTGTGGATCCTAACAGCTGTGAACAATGTTTTATATTCAGCCATAAATTACAACTTGGCATGAGTCAAAATGTATGCCATGTGAGTCGGGGGGGGGGGGGGGGGGGGGGGGGGGGGTGTACATGTGGTATAGAGAACTAATCAAGCCTCTACTTACCATATATTTAAATTAGCTGCCGCTATGCACAGAACATTACAATACTTTGTTGCTCGTCACGTAATCCCCAAGACACCGGCCCATGCCTCCACTATGTTCATAAACGGGGAACAGTCATTAGAGCAGCAACTACTGCTTCACCATTTTATTTATTTGTCCAGTATGACTTTCAAAAAAGCTATTATTTTGTGGTCATGTTTTAATTCGTAATAAAGAAAAGTAATTATTTCTTATAATGTTTATTTAGAGAATACATTTATCCCATTGATTGTCCCATTTTGAGTAACCTCTGAGAAGCCTATATGAATTTGTGTCTATATACTTTGAATATATTAAAATCATTAGGAAACTTTGATTACATATTGGATATTATTTATATTATTGTCAGTCTGTTGTTACTATATCACTAAAGTCCCAGTAGCCATAAACTAACTACTGACTGCAGTATTCAAAATATAGTACAGTTGGTATATATATACTATGTAGCTATTAGCAGGCTTAAATAAGAGTTGGTTTCCCTTTTTAAGACTTTTCTGCAGATGTATCACCGCATTGATGTTGGTCGTTTATCTAAACATGCAGATCACCCAATGTCCTCCTCAAACTAACTTCATCTGAACAAAATGAAGTCAATCGGTCATTAATCTGACCCACCAAGAACTGGTTAATCAGCTACTGTGTCACAGCAACACTACAATAACACAACAATGTGCAGATTAACAAGACCTCCGTGATTGAGTGGGACAAAAGTCACACTTGAGTTAACTTTCCAATTAACTAGTTCTTTTGGGTCAATAACCATTAATGATATCAACATGCACAACGCTGATACAACACTTTGTGATCCTGCCATTGAATCTTTGTATGGAAATAGAGGCGCTGAAGGCCAAACACTTCAAAAGTGAAGAAGCTCACTCCCTACATTTCAATGTTGCGACTGCTGTTTTATTTAAAAACCCAATCTGCTAGAAGCCAAGGCCAAAATGGTTGAAAACACATTTCTCACCAACATACCGAGCAGACTGTGCTGCATGCCTGCAGAGTGATTCCTGCTTTTGGCAAAACAGGCTCTGCTCTCTCCACTGTCCATACATTTACCATTAGATTGATTCTATAATGGAAAGTCTTGGGTCTGAAATCGCTGCCTGCAGAGCCGGCTGATTCATGCCAACTCGTCTGTCCCTCAGCTGTGACTCGCATGAATTCTTAATCTTTGCATGTATACGGCTCAGTGTGCTGGTGCTGTGAGATCCAACATTATCTACTCTATGAAATCAACATTAAGTCGCTCTCACAATGGCTGAATAATGTATAACAAAGCTATTTATTGCAGGCAGGCATAATTACCTTTCGCTCAGCATTTTTTTTTTCTCAGAGTGATATTTTATCAACGCACATCATTCAGTGTAACGGTTTGTGTTATTAAAACAGCTTATGCTGAAAAATAGATTGCATGGCTATTTTAATTTGCAAGTTGTTTTTTTTTTTTTTTTTTTTGCTAGGAAAAAAAATGGTCTGGCACTGTAATGAGTAAACATATTGACCCGAATGCCTTATATTTCTCAGCTTATGTACCGAGGTGATTGGCGGCGTATTCCTCTGCCATCGCTGACATCTTGTGAGACACAGATGTGACATCATGTAGAGATATTTCTGGTGCAGCGACAAACGGCCCATCACTCCTCCACCCTCTTTCTCGTGTCAGATTTCCAGATTCAGATACTGCGTCTTCATTCTCCTTTTCACTGCTTTCTGTTTCCAATAGTCGGCAATCGGTGAGGAGAAAAATCCATCAGTGAAGAGACGAACAATATCAATTCTAGTTTTAGCTGCTTCGATAGACCAGCAGCCATTGCAGACACAATTTCAATTAAATTTCCATTAAACACACCTCGCATTTTACACACTGCGAAATCCCACCCTGCTATGACTGGATATGTGCGTGTCTAAATGATGGGTAACGACTCCAGCCGAAGCAACAGCTTGGGGCACATTTTGCCTCCAGCTTTGTTGAATGGAACTGACTAAAAGACTAAAAATAGAAATTTACTAGAAAGACTTAAGACAGTGTAAATACAGCTACAAATTCAGGTTTACTAAGCTTTGGCGTTTTTAAACATTGTATTGATTTTGATTTTTTTTTTTTTTCCTTTTTTCTCCTGTATTTTTCTGACGACGGAAGAACTGCTACCAGAAAGAAGCTGTACTGAGGCCGGAGAACAACCAGGTCATCAACCTCACAACACGCTACACCTGGTCAGGATGTGTGGTAAGAGCACGCACTCTCTTCACATGTATAGTTACTGTATATACGCCGATCAGCCTTAATGTCACCATATTTGGATGTTCACATAAATGACAACATATCTGATATATTCAGAAGCAGCAATAACTTCTGTTGGATGGCACCGGTTTTCACACCCCACCTTGATCAGTCATGCTTGTTCACTGCTTTTTCTTCTTGGGTTACGTCTCGTTGGCTTGTGTAATATGTCAGTGGTCAAACTTTGCTCAAATGGCCTTACCAATTTTCTGCTTGTAAGACATCAGCATTGAAGACGGTGTTCACTTGGCACCAACAACGCCATACCCGCTAACAGCAGCCATGATAATGATATCCTGCAACGGACCGAGGGGGATTGGGAGTGATCTTCCTCTGGTGGAGGCTCACGTCACAGAAATAGACAGCTAAACACGAGCAGTTCACTCACACCTAAAAATAATTAATAATTAAGAGTCAACATGCATACTTACCCCCTCACTTCACCAGTTGGTGGTCGTATTGTTATGGCTGATCTGCACTCTGAATTGCATTGAGCCTCGTTTTATCGCTGAGAAATAACAAGATCTTTAAGAATTCAATGCAGGGACACTTCTCTGTAATTTAATTTGTGCCTCTGACCATACAGTGTGATGAAATTCACTTTGTGTGTGTATCACATTGTTCCTCCTAGTCATTAGACAGTTGAATATATATTCATTTTTTTCCCATTGCACACTCACTCCTTTGTAATGCAAAAAGAGTCCAGAGATTTCCAGAGGAGCAAAACAATAAACATAGGCACAGAGAGGGAGAGCGAGCTAATGGCCTGTAATATGTTTTCATAACATTTCACTGAGTTACACTTTCCCACTGATGATGACGCATCCCAGTCAATCAGAGAGGGTTTGAAAAAAAATCTTTGCGTGTGCATGTCTGTAACACATTTTCCAAAAAAACAAAAAAAAAAATCCATGTCTCTTTTTTTCAATCAGCAACACAATGTGTTTATTTATCACATCAAGAAGTGTGATTGCAGTGTGACTCTGTGTTGGTTGTTAGCGGATCGTACTGTCACATTTCAGGCTGTACTGTGGTGTGAAATATGCTCGTATCTTGACATTGCAGGCTCCTTCTGCTCTTCTGGGACAATTCACTGTGTCTCAGGAAGTAAAAAAAAAAAGCACAGTGCCTTTTTTGAGGGGGGGGATGTTGTTTTTTTTTTTTTTAATCCACACCCTGTTCCCTAACACACGTCTTTCCTCCCTCAGGTGGAAGGCGACGGGAACGACGAGGTCCTGAGCTGCGTGGGTGGCCGCAGCTTCCGCTCAGTGAGGGAGAGATGGTGGTACATCGCTCTCAGCAAGTGTGGAGTAAGTGCTGACCTTTGACACCGCCCCCCCCCGCCGTCTGCGTGTGTCTCTATGGCGGCAGCTTTTCTTACCCGCTGTGGTGACGCACTGCTGCTCTCATGCAAACAGACTGGGAGGGCTCACATGTAAACCCGCTCCCTGTGTGACTTTGTTTGTGTTCAGATTGTATCCCAACAAACAAACGTCATCATCTTCATCACCGTCGGCGTCATTATTGTCTGTGAAAAGGAGGACGGATTATTCTCCAGGATGCTTGTTAGAACGGAGGTCCTTGTTGTCCTGAAAAGCAGCTCTTTAACTTCGAAAATAGGAGTTTTTTTGTTTTTTTTTGTTTTGTTTGTTTATTAACCTGAGACCATGTTTAAAATGTTTGCTTTCAGACAAAAACAAAAAACCTCCAACAGATTTGAGGTGTGAGGCTGCAGAATAGAATATTAAAACAAAATCGCTCTAGCAAAAAGAAAATATACCCAGCATACCCTGAAGAAGGTTCTCGGAACACATTGTGTTTTAAGAATACTTTTCTGTGCTGCTTCTTATAAATTATAACTCTACCTGAGCATAAATGTTGTCTCGCTACAAAAAAAAACAATTTCCCCCAAACATATAACTTCAGGAAAATATATAGTTTTACATTTAACAATAATAAGAATAAGAATAAGAATGAAAGGTAGATGTGCCAATTATGTTTGCAAAAAAAATTACAAATCATCCATGACAAATTTACAGCCTCTTTAATAATGATTGAGTCCATGTTTACATTGACGGACAGGCAGAACTGTGTCGGAGTCTGAGTGAAGCAGGATGAGCAGAGCAGGATTACTTACAGTAGGTAGCTGGTAGTTAAACACCTATAAAGGCTTTATAGTTTAGTAGTATGCTGTAGTACAGCACAATACACAGTAGTATTTACACATTTGTGTCAATGCCGCAATATGATTCAGCTTCTGGACTGATTTAAGAGAGGCTCGGTTTTATTACAATTACTGTTGTATTTGTGAAGCCGAAACATTTTCAAGATACCAGGATACTTAGTCCTTTGTGGCCGAGATTACAACCTGGAGAATTCAGCAGTCCTTCACAGGAAAAGCACAGAGCGACCCACACGCTCGCTTTCAAACCTACGCTTAGTTTACTAATTTACTAATTAGCCTCAAATGCATTTTGACTGGGAGGAAGCCGGAAAACACACGCTCACACACACAGAATATGCAAAGGTCTGAATTAAATTCCCACTTAAGGTATTGTGTCTTTTCAAACTATAAAATATTAAATATTTGCATGGAACCCATTCACACAAATGTATTTATAAAGCTATACAACTATAAGGATCGTAATGTTCTATTGGGGGATTTCCATTTCCATCCTTGATAGAACTATAGGTGACAGGAGTTAATGTGGTCATCTATATGTATAACTTAAATGTCATCGCTCAATAGAATTATGTTTCATCCAAACTGATGCGTCTCTCGAAGCACATACACACCACATCCACGGATCAAAACCGAAGCTTCTCGCATATTACCACTGATCAGTTATCAGTTATCTGCCTCCGGATTGCCTCTGGACTCTCTGAAGCGCCTTATCTGGACCTTCGTACAGCAGCGCTCACTGCGACGAGGCAACCAAACTCTCCACATGCAAATCTTAAGCCGTTCTAAACATGGCTTTACATGCACTGCACTGCAGCCTATTGATTATTTCTCTTCAGGCCGCGTGAAGCATCGTATCATGTCATTATGGCGACTCGGTCTTGTGACAGTAATGGAAGAAAAGGAGCAAAGTGGTAGTTGCTGTGTGTTGTTTGTTGATGCCAGTCCAGACTGGGGCAGTTACTGAAGAAATCATGAGCTTGGATAATGATAGGTTGGCAGTGATACATCCTCCTACGCGGAGGGCTTCAGTCAAGGGCAAATCCTGTGTGTGTGTGCGCGTGTGTGTGCGTGTGCGTGTGTTGTTAGTGTGCAGTGTTCTTATGAAAGAAGGCAGACAGAGTAACTGCGTCCCATTCCTATCTGTATGTGTATCAGTATATCTTATCACTGACACTACTTCAGCAGAGTCATGCTCCTGAATCTGTGTGTAATTGTGTGTGAGTGTGTTCATCTCTTGTATTTTGGGGCTTTTTTCGATTGTTTTTTTTTTTTTTTTCGGGGGCTGTTTTGTGTGCTGCCAGTTGAGAGCGCAGGCTGAAGAGGGATATGATTAGAATGGATGCTTCCCGCGAAGTGTGGTTTAGTGTCACGCCAGTGTCCGCTGAAAGACACGCTGCCTAATGCTGTTGGACTCGAGTATAAAAGCTCGCCTCCGCTCCCGGCGACATATGCGCGCCGCGTCCCACAGCCAATTTCCACCCCTCATCTCTCGCCACTTGCCTTCTCGCTTCCGGGTTTTTTTTTTGCCTCCACACCTCTTCATCTCTCCTACCTACCGTCGCTCACAATCTTCCGCTCGTCCCGCTCTCTTTCAACTCTCCGTCACCACGCTGTGCTGTGCTACACCCCATTTCATATCTATTTACCTCTGCACCTCACGCTCCTCTCCGTCAGCCTGTCCCTAATTGTGTTTTCCCTCTCCATCTTGCCATCTCACTGGTCTCATTTCTTCTTCTTCTCTCGCTCATTTGATGCGTTTTTCTGTTCCCCGGCACCCTCACTTTTATCTGCGACTTCATATTTCCCCTCTTTGTTCCTGTTTCTCTCTTATCCAAGTTTTCCTTTCATCTACTTTCCGTCTCACTTTTTACCTGAGCTGAATTGGGCACAATTCCATATCAGCCATTCAGACCTTAAACCCGAAGGGTGTCTGCTCTCCACTTTCTCCCCGGCAGGAAATAAGTGGAGCTTGTGGTGGTGTTCGTTATTTACGATTTCTCGGCAATTTTACTTGATTAATCACAGCAGGAATCCTTTAGGCAGCAAATAATTATTATTTCATCAGGGGGAAATACCGGTGTGACCTGTGGTGACCTCAATTGTGTTTATAATGACGGAGCAGAAGATCTCTGACAGTTTACTAGTGTGGAAAACCTTAATTCCTTCTGTATATGAAACATACTGTGCAGAAGTCTGAAGCTTCAAGGCTTTCAAAGTTCTCAAAGTTTTGATCGATCATTTTTGTCCTTGAAACTGATGCAAATATGAAGCGTAACACTGAAATCAGTAATTGCTGCATTCGCCTTCAAAACATCCTCAAATCTTCTGAGAACTTGCACAAAGTTTTGAGAGGAACTTTGTAGAGCGCTTCTTCCACGTGTGTTCAGTATTTTTTTTCTTTTCACTTTTTTTTCTAGTCTAAGCTGATGTAATGTAATGTAAGCTGACTCCATGACGTTGAGATCCGTACTCTGTGTGGTCCATACAGTCATTTAACAAAGTCCTCTTTACATTAACAAGATTTTTTTAATGTCACTCGCTTGAATGTTATGCAGCAGAGGACAGCAACTTTCAATAACTTCATATCCAATCAGATGTTCCTTGATGATATTACCTTCTGATAATTGATGTCAAAGAATACAGATTTGTATAGTATATGGCTTATATTTGCACATTTCTAAATCTTGCATGCATATGAGGTTAATTGATCCATCAACGTTGCCAAGTTACGTGAGAAACGTGCATGTGGCCTGCCTTTGTTCGCGGTCTGTGACTGTGTGGCTCGAACGTGGATAAATGGAAAGTTTGCTGGAAAAATAGAGTATAATAATAAAAGCAAACAACTTTGTATGGCCAATAAAATACTTAAGCAGAAGGACTTTTTCTGCGTCCTTACATTTCTATATCAGTGTGCAGTTGAAGGTTTTGAATTGGAAAGCATCTGTACCTCTTTATAAAACTGTTTTGACGTTCCACAATACAATATCCTGTCAAGTAGCACGGATTATAGACACTGTTAATTTCAGATAAACCAAAATAGAGGAACTCAACAGCATAGCTTCATTACTTGCAATTGACCTGGGAACTGTTGTGTAAGTGTTGAGTTTGTGGGGCTTACAAACACAAGTGAAGAAAAAGGAAAGCTTTTAATTGCTCTAATCAACTTCTGCCTTATTATTCTGAGTAGAATTGTTGTTAATGAAAAAGAATTACCTCAGTGGGGAACCAAGAAAGAGCTGAAATTAGACGGGCTGTTAATGGGCCTGGGCCAAAAAAAAACCCCCAAAAAAACAGCCTAGATTTTGTGGTGCCAAGTGACTCATCTTGATAAAAGAATTGGTGTAGAAACCCAAACACAGAGCCACTGTATTTTATCCAGGTCTAGTGTGTCTTTTATGAAGACTTGCATCAGTGTTACAAACAGGAGTTATCTTCTTCTGTGGCAGATGGGGAGCCAGTTTGAACTTGAAATGCTGAACTACTTTAGTGCAGTAAATAAGAAATAATGAGATTTTTTTTTTTCCCCCCAGCTTTATGAGTCTGGTGTGGCGGCGGCGGCACAGTGGGGCATGGTCTGCAATACAAACGTGTCCAAGTTAGAACCCGAGCCACATTTTCTTGTGGATAGTTTGCATGTTCTCCCTGCGTCTGTGTGGATCGACCTCCCACAGTCCGAAGAGCCGTTGATGCCGAAGTCGGCGACGGTGATTGTGTGCGTCGCTGTGTTTGCCTTCTCAGGTGGAACACTGACTTTAAAAAGCTGAGATTGTGGTGATCCAGGTCCTTGACCCTCGGTGGGTCGTCCTGTGACTCAACGACGACGAAAGATACGAAAGTGAATGAGAGTGATTGTCTCTCTGAGTCGACTGTTGGCTCCTCAGGTGTTTCGCATCTTTTTTAAAAGGCTGTGAATGTTACCGAGTCGCAGTCTCTGTTGGGATTAGAAGATGGATGGATGAATCATGTGGGTGATGTTTTCTTCACCCATAAGGGAAATGAACAGGTATAATGGTTTATAGATTGCAATGCTCACAGTGTGAACACCAAGCTCACGTCGTGTGACAAATTACATTTTTCCTTGATTTGAAATTGCTTTCTTTATTAGTTTACGATGTCTCGCTTGTAAACTATTACAGATTTTGTTGAGGGGAAAAAGCAGCCATTACGGTTCCTTAAAGTGCAAAATGATGTCTCTTCAGTTTTTATGTTCAGTTCTCCAAAACTCAGAGAGGAAAAAAAAACCCAAGGTTTATTACTGTGGTTTTGTAGTTCAGATTAATTGTTGCAGCCATATAAAGTAAGTTTAGAAATATGCACAGAGGTGCATGATCATAGTCTTGAGCTGCATTTGGACGTTAAGGGTTCGACGCCTTTGCTTGTGCCGCGAGTAAGTGGCACCAGGGCAGCTCAAGTCGTGTCCCGTTGGCTGTTGAAGCATTTCACTGGCCTGCACTGACGTCTGACCTTAGGCCATTTTGACGACAAGCTTGAACACCGACTGAGCCGCACCTTTTCACCCAACACCCAATCGCCGCAGCAAAAGACTCGCAGGACGGCGTTCCGAGAAGCACGGCTGTCATAGCTGTTTATGAAGGGACATCTGTTGTGAACCACCAGGTGAGTTTATGAGTCGAGGTTAGCGCTTCATAGCCCGTGAAAGCAGCCATTTAATTCTGTGCACTCGTTCAGGTCACGTGCTCCGGAAGAGGCATGTCTGAAGGTTGTACATGGCGTGAAGGCAAACCGGAAAATGAGATGGTGAAGTCTTCAAAGATTTGCTGCTCTCCCCGTTGTGTCGAGAAGCACTACGTCTCACCTAACCAACCTTGACAGCCGCAGATAGACGTGATGGAGAAATCTGACTTGTGACGGAGCCCGGAGATATAAATATGTATTTTAATTGATGTTTTGCGGAACTGCAGAGCACATAATACATTCAGTGATTTCACATTAGAGTGACAGGCTCACAGTCCTCAGATATATTGGAAACAAAACAGGGACAATAACAAGACGTGGGTGTCTTTCAAAGTGGATATCCATTAATGAAAACAGCAATTTAAGAAAAAAAAAAACTTGAGTACTTTATTGCTCCAATTGAATCGTATTTACACATCTTTCAGTCCAAAAGGTTTCCTCTAAAATGTTTCTGGTCTCTGCCCACTGATGTGAAAGAATTCCAGCGTGGCAACACTTTCCTAAGCCTGTAGTTTCAGACAATCAGATCCACTTGTCTTTTCCTTTAATTGGAGCTGGAGATTGAGATTTTGTTGTCTCCTGCATGTATTTTTTGGGATAGTCTGCGTTTGACGCAACTCAAAGCCACGACTTGAGCAATTTTCAGTTCTGTAGAAAAGTAAATAGTTAATAAGGCTATGACGATCTACCTGTTGAATTAAGAGAAAGAGCTAATTTATTTACCACATTTATGGAGTCTTGGAGCGAAACGGACTAATCACAGCCGTGATGCAATCTGCATTTGAATGCTGCCTTTGGAGAATGGAGACCCTGAATTAAGGTTACTGTGGCTTTGACACGATGTTTGGTGAGTGTAAGTGAATATACTCCCAACCTGATGGATGTATCCCCACTTGACTGATTTTTTTTTTTTGTCCACTCAGAGATATTAAAACTAAATCACAAGCAGTTCAGACGGATTACATCAAATCAGCGTCATCCAGAGTGAAGGTCACTAAACTCTAAACTCACGCTAAGTTGTGAATTTTGGATGAATACCAAACCTCCTGTGTTTCCACATTAACAGATGTTGTCAGCATCTGATCCATTGACATTAAATGACATTTGCTGATGGGTCATAAGCAGAGCTTTTTTCCTTGAAAAGCTAAAGTGTGAGTGTATTTGACATGTGATTGGCACATCTGTGACATTCCAGTTGGTCGTGGATTTAAACATTTCTTTGCATCAGCTCAGTTATTGTTTTAATTTTGATACAGAATTGTGTTTTGTGGTTGGAAAATCTTTGCTCGAGACAAAAATGTATGTCGATCTTTTTTAAATGCATCCCCAGCAAATCCTCTCGTCTTATTTAAATGCTGCTGATTTAATGAAGCACCCTTCTTTCACTCCGTGGTTGTTGAATTACATGCCTGCCAATCACTTTTAGATTTAGTATCTGGGTGGTGTCGAGTGCAACGCAGCCTCAGTGTAAGTTTTCAGAGCGTGAAGTCAATGGCACTCGGCTGCACGCCATTACCAAACATTTATGTCCGCAAGTCACACGCCGCCGACTCTCAGAAGTCCCTTTCTTAAATGCACTAAGCAGCTCCCCGTGAGGCTGCGAGATGTGTTGACTGTACAGATGTTTAAGTGAGAACACCTCCGGTGAGTGATATATCAGTAGAGTACATCGAAGTGGGTGCCGTTTACACCCACGGCAGCCTGAAGCTCAACTTGCGACTCCCCATCTGTCCTGCAGAGAGATTTCCCGCTGTGAAACTGCCACTTCGTCTCTCATCGCTCCTTCCTCCCACTGCTTCCATCGCTCTCTCCCTCTTTGCATATTCTCCCCTTTCCTTCACGCTGCCTTTCTCTCCACCTGTATCCTAAACTTTCTTTCTCTCTGCATCTATCTCTCTCTTCATCTCCGTCTCCTTGCTCTTTGTGTCTGTATTGATTTTGTGGCAGTGCACGCTCCATGCTTCTCGCCCTTTTTTGATGGAGGGAGTGAGATGGAGTCTCGGGCTGCCAAATGAAATCAAAGTCTCTTTTTTTTTCTTTTTTTTCCTCCTCTCACTCCCTCTTTCTGTTCCCTCGCTCCACCGCAACAAGCGCAAACTCCATTGGCTTTGAACTTGTGTGTGTGAAATGAGCTCTCTGTGCTCTGATTGTCAACCCGTCTCTGAGCCCTCTCTCTTGTCCCAGTCCCCCCTTTTTTCCTCTCCTCTCAAATTCCCTTTAATGTGAGTGTTTGCGTAACCCCCCCCCCCAAAAAAAAAAAAAAAAACCTACTGTCAAAACGTGTATATAACTCCAACATTGCTGTACCAGCAAGGTAGTTCCATGGGGCTTCTCGCCTGTTTACATTACCCAGATATTCCTTCTGTGACATCTTTCATAACATTGCAGAGTAGGCCAATTATATCAGATTGACACGTAAGTATAATGAGCCTAACAAATAATTGATGTGTCACGCTGTTAATAATTAAAAACAAAAATTAAGTGAGTGAAAACTGTTGCTATGGATATGATCCATTCATTCTTCCTGTTAATCTGGGTCATTCTGCACACTTTGCAGCACAGTAGGCGAAGCAGCCCAGATTCCTCTTTCCTCCCTTCTTTCTCCACCAGCTTTTTAGCCTCACCTGGGGGATCCTGAGGTGCCTTCGGGCCAGCTGGGAGATCGACTGCATGACACAATTACACTCAGCAGTTCAATCCAGAGCCGGCTCTGCACCAAAAACCATGAGGGCATTTTAGTCCCACTGTCGCAGGAACTGCTGGAAGAAATCTTGGGCTCTGTTTTTTGAAGATGTGTGGGCCTCTTTTTGTGTGTGTGTGTGTGTGTGTGTGTGTGTGTGTGTGTGTGTGTGTGTGTGTGTGTGTGTGTGTGTGTGTGTGTGTGTGTGTGTGTGTGTGTGTGTGTGTGTGTGTGTGTGTGTGTGTGTGTGTGTGTGTGTGTGTGTGTGTGTGTGTGTGTGTGTGTGTGTTATCGCAAACATCTCATCTTCATTATAAATGACATCGCTAAGCTGCAAGAGAGACGAGCAAAGGAAGATGCCACTCCCGTCAGTCACGTGGCGATCTGGTGTGGAAAATGGACATCAGTGCTGCACAAAGTGATTAATCAGGCCACAGTCTAATGATCAACAGCAAGCTGACTCCATTAGATTTTCTCATCATCATTGTAGATGATTGGTAAACAGTTTGGTTTGAAATTACAGCTCGCTAATGTGTTGACGTCGGAATATGGGACATGTTTAAATGGCCTTGAATACGATGAGCCTCCATGGTGGTTCGTACGCTCACCTCATGACAAGAAACCTCAAGCCCATAGCTCTCCTGTGTTGTTTGCGTGTTCTCCCTCTGCAGGGGTAAATTTTTCTGGGAATTTGAAGACGAGGTGTGTTCGCTGGATTGGTGACTCTGCATTTGGCCCACAGTCCAAACTCTGAGGTTCAGATGATAATCATGACATTGTTTGGAGATTGTTGTTCCTAATCTTTCCATAGACGCACACTTTCATTAAAAGAACAGCTCATAATGCAAAAAAACTCCGAACTGAATTGCAGATGGCAGCGAGGCGCCCAACAGTGATGCATCAGTGAAAGCGAGCTACCTTATCATTAGCGAAGTAGCATTTGCTCTCATGTTCCATCCCACGAGGGTGAGGTTGTGAGAATAGTCATGCTAAAAACTGCAGAAATGGAAAGGCTTTTGCAGACATTTCACTGGGGAAAAACACAGTGGCAGATATGATTTCAGTTTGCAAAAACATTTCACATTAATAAAAAACAAGTGCATTGAAAAGGGAATATATTTGAGGTGAATTGTTTTTTTGTTGTTGTTTTGTTTTGTTTTTTCTTTTTTACAATAAAACCCTTAAAGTATTGCTGCAGCTCCTGTAGCTCTGAGTTCAATAAAGCAGTTCTAGAAAAGGCAACATCCTCACCTCACAGCCAGCAGCCTCGGTTTAATCCCTGAATGCATCCCATTCTGCCCGTGTGGCGTTTTGGATGTTCTCCTTCGACATCTGTTTCCTTCAGGTGCTCCAGCTTCCTCCCACAGTCAAAAGACATTGCATGCGAGGTGAATTTGTGACTCCAAATTGCCCTTGCGTGCAAGTGATTGTCCGCATGAGTGTGTTATCGACGTGTTCCAAGGTCAGGTCATGGAGCCAGCTGGGACCAGTTCCAGCTCCTGCAATCCTGAGTTGAATGACACTGTTAAAGAAATTACACTGTTAAAGAAATTACACCGAATGATCACAATGCCACACGGTGGTGTCGTGGTTAGTACCCTCAGTTTGAGACAAAGTCTGTGGTTGGAATAACACCAGAGCCGCATAGTGCTACAGTGGTTTTTACCTCCCAGAAGCTGAAGACATGACTGTTAGGTTAATTTCACCCTGGGTATACCCCGGCTTGTGGCCATTGGTCATTGGGATTGGCTTCCTGGGACCATAAATTGCTTCAAGCTGGTGTAGTAGATGAGTTGTTCAGTGGTGTAGGGGATACCCATTTTTCTTTCCAACAATCTCAAGATATGCATTGAATTGGAGAATTTCCCATAAGAGGGAGAGTGTGTGTTCACGCGCGTGCGTCTGACCTGCCTCTCACCCATCCCCAGCTGGGATTGGCTGCAGCTCCCGTGCAACCGCAGCTTGGTGAGGGTGGCTATTGAAGATGGATGGAAAGACCACATTGCTATCTATTTTTTTTTTTTTTGGTGAAATGATTTTATGGGCATGAGCATTGTGGGGTAAATATTTATATAAAAACCAAGATGCTGTGATATTTGATTTTGCTGCTAAAGTGCAGCTCCGAGTAAAATCCTTTAATGTTAAAGTACTTATCCCATCTGGGTGATCCAGAACTCTGAGGTTTTTACACTTTAACTTTGAAGGGGCTGCTTTTAAGTGCAGCCCATCATTTTTTTTCTGTCTCTCTCCTAAAAGGTCCTGCAGTTCTCAGTTTTATCTTCAGTGTGATAATGAAAAAGCAAAATGTCTTGAGGATGATGTTTAAATATAAATCTGAGCAATCATTACTTCCCTCTGTCATTTCAACCCACCGAGCTGTCCACTGCAGCATAAAGCATTAATGTGCATTTTGTACAGATCACAAAACCTTTAACAGTGCAAACGAATACATTTTTAATCTCACCTGCCATCCTCCGCCTCTTCCTTTGTCTCCCTCCTCTCTCTCTCTCTCTCTCTCTCTCTCTCTCTCTCTTTTGCAGGGCGATGGCCTGCAGCTGGAGTACGAGATGAAACTGACCAATGGCCAGTCTTTCTGGACGCAGCATTTCTCTGCAGATGAATTTGGTAAGAGTGATTAGACAGACAGACGGAGATTACAGAACAAATCGCTGACGGCACAAGCCAACACCACTTAGCACAGCCAATAAAACACAGTGGACTGAACAAATTACAATAATGAAGGGACAGCTGAATGAATTAATGATGATAGATGAACTGAGAGGGAGGGATGAGAAGAAGAAGAAGAGGTTGTTGGATCTTCTAAATGAATTATTCCTACTTTCCAGTTCTTCTGCTTCCACTGCAGCTCCTTCTATCTCTGTTTCTGAAGTAATCCGATATTCTCATCAAGTATGTGCCCCCCCGGATGTTTCATCTCTTTTTCTATTTATGTTCTTGCCCTCCTCGATTGTCCCTTCTTTCCATTGTATTGACTTTTCGTGAACCCCGGGACTCCCCTGCTTTCCTCTTGTGCATTGACTGCGTGTCTTCTCTCTCCCTCTCTTTTCTATAATCTTCATCAGTTATTCCGTTCCCTTTATATCTTTTTCCTTTTGACTCCTCTTCCTCCATCTCTTATTTACAGGAATCTTGGAGACGGACATCACGTTCCTGGTCATCTTCTCCCTGGTGTTCCTCCTCTCCTGCTACTTTGCCTGTAAGTACTCTTTCTGCTTTCATCTCCTTTTTTTCCTGACATATCCTGACTTTCACAGCCCGTGGCAATCATTAAGTGCCCCCCTTTTCTTTTTATACCTCCAGTATAAAATCTACATGTTTCCTGATGGATTAGAAGTAAGGTCTCATGTCTTAAGTGATGGTGGAACATGTGCCAGTCTGCACTGGTGAGAGCTGCACTGGGGTTTCATGTAAAGGGGAACGGCTGAGCTGAGAAGGTCGTGGTCGCAGTAAGCTTATTGAAGCGAGGTCGTCACACGAAGGACAGAAGAAAAAGCCCTGGAGCGGCTGAGAACAATAACTACAAGGAAAGAGTTGCCATTCAAAGAAAAAAAAAAAAGAGTAATTCTTATCCTTCAACATGATTTTTTTTTCTGTGCAGCGACATTTCTCCCTTTAAGAAGAAAAAAAAGACTTATCTGTCATCTTTTGGCTCTTGAACTGCTGCAGCTGGGTTGACTTGGAGTGAAATCTGGGCTTTTATGATATGTGTAGAGAGCACTTCAATTTGAAATTAGTTTCTTTTCTAAACATTTAGTTTCACAAAAAAAAAAAAAAAAAAAAAAAATTGTTGAAAAAAGTAAAAACAAAACTTGGTGCAGCCAAACTTTCTTCTCTTAATTTCTCCGACCTCCTGAGATCTTACAAAGCTGATCGTATCAAATGATCCTCCACAGTTGATGGACCTGCTCAGCCGCCATGCAGTGAGAGATAAAGCCTTGAGCTCTTTGTCCATGAAATGCTTCTGAGGAGACTTGAAATAGTTTTATCTGTGGTCCAGAAAGTAACTCCAATTTACTTTACTGGCGAAGCCTCTGAGATCATGAGCAGTTCTGCAAAGGGAGGCTTTTGCCACGGTGGCAGCATGGACGTCCAAAAAAATACACCATGTCCAGTAAAACATACGGATTATATATAAACCACAAGATAACACTAAGACATCTAAAGCACTTTAAGAAAAGCAACAACATTCCTCCTACAGAATCTTACAAATAGGGTGCATTTGTCAACAAATCTGTGGTTGATGGCTCAACAATATTTTTTCAAGTTTTTTGCCCCCAATCAGTTTTAATATATGGTACAATAACAGACAACCAGTTTGTGAATTCAGGATATTGGAATCAATCCATCAGTTTTTTTTATTGGTAATAAAAGGAAAGCAGATTTATTTCAAAAGTAATTTCAGTGGTTTATATCTATATTTTTATATATATATAAATCTATAAATCCTCTCAGGAGTGATGCAGTGTCATACAATAGGCTGGCTTGCTTCATTTGATTCTGCCATTGTTAAGATCTTAGAGAGTGAATGAACTGCTGTGTTTACTCTTCTAAGTATTAGACGGCAAGTTTACTGACAGATCTTGGAATTTAAATGAGTTCGTGCGAGTTTTATTAAAAATAATCGAGAGGAAAAACTTCAGATTTACCTCTGCCTGGAAATATAAAAAAAACTGCTTTTGTGAAAAGAATGAAAAGGTGGACTCGAGACATTTTTTTCTCGTGTTGCTGCTTTCTGTGGAGGTCACGGGAGAAACCATCAGCACTCGGTGAGCCGAATCAGTGGCGAGACGGGCCAGCTGAGAGTGTGCGTGGACGTTTATGACCCGTCCTCCCCCTGTAAAATTCCCTCTTGGGCCGCGGCTGTTTGCCGACATGTTTATGTTTTAAAATAGGTTGCTTACATACGCATTAGGAATACATCCTCGCAGATTAGGTGGCGAGAACGGAGAAGATGAATAAGGCTTCATCCAGAGATGGGCATCACAAGATGGATGCATACTAATGATTGCTTCCCCAAATCATCCATCCCTTGTTCTTGTTTTCTTTTTCCTTCTCCCTGTACCTCTCGCTCTGCTCCACCATCTGTTAGCATATCTGCATCCTTTTTATCTACACACACACACACACACACACACACAAGCACACGCACACGCACACACATGCGCGCACGCCCCTCTATCACCTCTATCTCATTCTTACTTTTTTTTCCCTATACAGACAATTTGAAGGGAAGACAGCTTCTTCACACCACCTACAAAATGTTTATGACTGCTGCAGGTGTGGAGGGTGAGTGTTTAACACACACACGCATGCACGCACTCACACACACTCACGCACACACACACACACTCTGGAGATGACAATGAGCCTTTTGCACGGCTGCTGCAGCATCTCATACCTTAATCCCCACTTCAAGAGTGGAGATATTATCGCCCTTATTAGCCTCTGAATAGGAACCATTGCAAACAGCGGAGCCGAGTTCCAGTGTTCAGCAGAGCATACTGTTGCTGATGAATCCCACCACCCTTCTCATCCTATCCAATCCTCTTTCTTCTTCCCCCTTATCTTTCGTTCTTGTTTCTCGCTCACATGCCCCCCCCCCGTGCCACCCCCCTGAAATCTCCCCTCGAGTCTCCTGCCACCCCCTAAATTCACTTTCAACCTCAACCTCCCGCTTTCTCCAGCCTTCTTCTGCTCTTCTTCATCAATTCCTCTTCTCTTCTGGCTCACTTTTCTCACCCCATTGTTCTCCCCCTTATCTACCCTCATTATCATGTCCTCATCACTGCTTCTCTGTCTTTCCTTTACTCCCTATGTCCTCTTGTCTTTTTTTCTTCTTCTTGTGTAATTCTTGCTCACCAATCTCTGTCCAGCACTCCCCCCCCCCCCCCTCCCCACACACACAAACACACACACCCACACCCCCTTCCCCACTACCTTTTTCCCTAATCCTCTCCTCTCTGCATCTTTTCCACTTGGCAGTGCTCAGCCTGTTGTTCCATTGTGTCTTCTGGGGCCTGTATGCTCGAGATGGAGTTGGCACTGGCAGCCTGAAAATACTAGGTGAGTTCCTCTGGTGCATCGGTCACCGACTGAATGACTGACACTACCACTGCATTAGAAATTCACTCACTCACCGCCCGAGCAGAATCAGCAAGTGGACAATGATGGATGTGTGCATGGCTGAAGAAAATTAATAGCCGGTTTCATGGGCACAGGCAGGATCACACATGATTTTTCTTTTTTCTTTTCTTTTTTTCTTAGAACCATGTGTGTCTAATATGTGTGTGGTGACCTGATTTTTATCATTCCCCTCTGATTTTGCAGATTCGGAAACCACAACCTAATTACCCCTTCTGTTTTCTCATTCTCATTTTCTCTCTCTCTCTCTCTCTCTCTCTCTCCCTCTCTCCGTCCTTCTCCAGGGAAATTACTGTTCTCCGTCAGTTTCCTGGTGTTCCTTCTGATGCTAATATTGTTGGGCAAAGGTTTCACTGTCACCAGGTGGGAGGGATGCACCTTTTATTTATCTTTTTTCTGTGTGTCTGTGTGTGTGTCCTTGAATGATTCCTCTCTACATTGTTGGTTCATGCAAAAATGTCACTTTTGTTGGAGTGTGTTTTAGCCGTCACTGTGTGTCACTGTCAGGTCTGCCTGTCATTGTCTCATAACGCGACAATGGTTGACAACGCTCTGTCAAAACGTCACATCGCTCTGGTCAGGTGGAAGAACCCTGTGATGGGTGTGATGGATGATTGCGACCCACACCAATCAGCCAAAACAATATGACCACTGATGGGTCAACTAAATAACATTGCTCATTCATTCATTCTTTCTCTGTACCTTGTTCCCGATACTTGCAGCCCACGAATTAGCTGTGTTCTCGGTTACGATTTGGCCCGCTGATATTAGAGATGTTTTTCATTTGTGCAGCGAAAGGGGAACTTATAATGTTGTGGTATTGCAAGGGAAGCAATACATTGCAATACTCGCACGGATGTGGTATAAAAAATGCACAACCATATGCATAAAATATGATTGTGTGTCATTACACGTCAGTACAATATATTTTAAAACTGACACAGTATCATAAAAACTCCTATTGCGGTGCTCATGGATTGTTATTTTCCTTCGATTGTATTTGCTCTGATGTAAAGTGTAGTTTCTGTGTTTTACGTGCAAAGCCTGCACACAGAGTTATTTGGGGTTTACTGTTCTCTGAGCAATGTTTCATGGACATTTGTACGTGACGAAGCAGTGAGACTGCATAATTGATGATTTACAAATGCTTTTGTTTGCCCGGAACATCAGTGTGTCTTCGTCCCACACCCGACTGGACCAAGTCTATACTTGTCCAACAGTCATTGGTCTGGCTAGTTTTCTAATTCCAGTTTCAAATTGCTGTTTAGAAAAATTGTGCTGTACTTGACAATGATTTTTTTTTTTAAAGGCCCTTCTTTTGAGAAATTGGTGTTACATAGTCATGCCCACTGAAAACTCCTGAAAAGACTGTTTGTATAAAAGGCATTTCATGATGTCTTGAGTTTTGACTTTTCATCAAGCGTCATTCAAGCTTTATGAATTGGTTCTGCTTTAGGCTTAATTGAATCCCTGTGATTTTTATTTATATTTTATTTTTTTATTCTTCTAAACTGAACTTGGAGCAAAAACTGAGTTTGCAGAATTTATCTGCTGGCTTTTTTGACTCCAGGATTACACTCTCCTTGGGGTTTAGTAGACTCTGTGATCTCTAGTTATTAAACCCTCTTAAAACCCAAGTGATTAGACTTAAAACTGCACAATCATCAGACTCTAAACAGGGCTGTTTATCTGCAGCACGGTACCTGACTCGTTGACAGTATGAAGAAACCCAGATATGTTTATTTTTCTTCTGGTGTGAATAAGCTGCTACGAACGGATCTTTGATATACTGAAGAAGGCTTAGCTCTGAGATGCTGCTTTTTGTCAGTTGCATAGGAAAACACATTCATTTCTGTTGCTGTTGGAGAGCCTGCAGTTATTTTAAATGTATAAACAGTCGTGAGCTGAGTGCTCAGGACCCTTTCATGCCGTGTGCTGTTCAAGAGCTGGCTCCTAGACTGAGGTAAAGAGCCAAACGCTTGGTTATCTGTGTGTGTGTTTGTCTGTATTAGTGTGTGCTTCCCCTCCATTTGTGCAGCTGTAAGTGTGTCTGTGTGTGTGCTTCTTATCTTCCTCCAACTTGTGTGCGACCTCTGACCCTGCTGGTTTATCCGTCTGTCTCAGGGCGAGGATCAGTCACAGTGGGTCTGTTAAACTGAGTATCTACATGACGGTCTACACAATCACCTACGTCATCCTGTTCATCTACGAGGCAGAGGTACAGTACCGCTGCACTACGCTCAACACTTCACAGCACTCCAGACTATTTCTGTCTTTATCACTGATTAATCTATCACTATATTTTTCCACCATGGTAGCAGTGTGAAATGACCATTATCTGTAGTGGGAACATGATTGTATTGATTTTTTTTTTTGAGCCGTATTGACGCCCCTGACTTTTCTACTGCAAACAATGAAGCTGGCTCCCGTGGAGAAGTGCACCTCGACGGCTACCAACTGCGCTGCTGTAAAATCTGGACGACGTCCAATGAATTTTGATGACAATGATTTTCTGAGTGCTCATCTCGTACCGCCATCTGATGACATTTTAATGTGTTCAATATTTGGTCAGTGACCAAATATCAACAGAACAATGACTACCAAAAGCTTCAGCTGCACTTTGTGTTTAGTACCTTTTAACAGGGCCGGCCTGGGGTTGCGTGTTCGGGAGGAAATTAGATCCATCACAAAGCTGTTCAATATAGTTTTTCATTGATAAAACATTTAAACAAAAGCATAAGTTAAACAGTATTTTACATTTAAGTTAACTGAAGCTTCCCCAGATCCCCTCACGGGCAGGGTAACAAAAAACAAAAAAGTATTTCACTTTTACAACTTGTTGATTTAGAACTGAAATGACGAACCTAAAATAAGAATGTAGTGATGCATGTTAGACTATCTTTTATACTGAAAACACCTCCCATATACTTCATGAGTAGTTTATCTACATCAGTGCTCACCCACATAGCGTGTTTCATCCTCTTCCTGCTTCAACCAGGTGTGTTGCGGCAGGGAAAAACCTAAAACAAGTGAAGTGCTCTGGAGTCAATGAACTTCCTATCCTGCTCACAACAAACCTCAAAGTTGAGAAACGTCTCACACGTAACCTGAGTGATGGAATGCGTCATAGAAAACTTGCAGACTTATGCTGAGGAAGAATGAAATGAACACGTTTTGCAAGAGCAATCTGCATTCTTTTCCATTGGTTTCCTTTAAAAAAAAAAAAGAAAAAAAGCTTTCTCTGCTCCTCTTGGCCTCTTTCTGCCATCCAGGCTCATTTACGCTCAACAGAACTAACACGAGATACCTTTATAGACTCCATATTTAGACCAAACTCGTCCTGACAGATGTCGGAGGAGCAATACTCTAATGGTACGCCCGATCTGATCTACTGCTATGCATTAGGTGGTGTTTCCCCACACAGAATGCAAAATGCGTATTTAATAATGTTATAAACTTAAGGCCACAACTGTTACATTAATTTATTAATGTAATCCCAACCAGCTCGGATTTGAAGCAGCCCGCAGGGAATCCAGCCAGTCCTCCAGTTCACTTTCTGCCTATTGCAAATTTGTTATCGCAGTCGTGAACGAGGTGAACGTTATACTTGCTGATTTAGACATGCCATTGCATTTGCTCAGAGCACGGTGGGATGCGGACGTTGGCGTTCGGCTCGGTGCCAATTCACAGTCTCCCGATGACGCTAACGTGGCTGCAGACTCGTACAATTGTTTGCCTCAGGGGACACCTTTACATTGTTCATTCAGTTTGAACAACAGTCCGCAACCAACACTAGATATTCAGTTCATAATATAAAACAGGGAGCTGAAAACCCCCACGTTTGATCAATACCTTGATTTATTTACTGACCTTTTCGACACAAGTTGACAAGGATTGTGTTGGTTTGATGCCAAAAAGATCTTCACAAGGGTTAAAAAAAAAAAAAAAAAAAGCTTAGCTGCTGTTTCATCAATTGCTTTAGAGATGTAACACTTAAAAACAATCCAAATGATAACAGTAGGCATTTTTCATTGTTTTCAGGGCACTTTATAGATAAAAATGAAGCAGCTTTAATTTGAGGAATGATTAACAGAACAATTACAGGTGAAAATAATCTTTAGTGACAGAACCAATTTTCATACTAATGAAATCATCTGCGCTGTGGTCCCTCAGACGCGTCTGCCATTTCTGATGTCAACACTTTCAACTTCTCCCTTTTGAAAGCAGCTTGTGAAATGCACCCAGGATGACTGGGTGAGAGATTTCTGACTTGACAATGCTCAACACAGAGTCTGCACTTGTGTTATTGCTCTCTTCGGCTTCTTGAATGAGCTGATAAATATTCATGGAGGCGCTGCGCCCACAGATCCGCGTAGGCTGTAATGGCTTTTTCTGTCAAGTCACTCATTACTCTTGATACATTGCTAATTATGAACATGCGTCAAGCCGATTGTAAAAAATAAATACAATTTGGAAAAACTCAACCAAAAGAGGATTCGAGAACTTCTGTCCTGACGGGGGAACAAGAAGGCAACTCCAAACTGCAAAAAACAACTCCAGATGTTGATGATGCTTCTACTGTACCTGAGAAAATAAATCTTACATCAGTCGTGTGCAAGCATCCTGGGACTATGGGAAGGTTTCCTTTATTAATCAGCGCACCATGAGATCCCCACTCTCATTAATTATACTGTCTGGGCTTGTGAAGACAGAAACATCTATGATGTAGAGCATAGCATAAGTGTATGAGCTTATGAATTAATAACACACTTGGGGCTGTTATAGCTGCACGCAAGCACAGTCTAACGTGAAGGTTGGTACATTTATGGACAGTGGATTATAGCCTTTGAATACAGCATGGTAATGACCCAGTGGGAAGAGTGCAGTGGAAGTATCCGTGTTTTATTTAACACTGGAGCCTATAGCCATCTCTCACCCGGCAATATGGAGCTCTGAAGCGGCATAATTTATCTGCCGCCTGCCCTCTAACATGAGCGCCACTGTTAAAGAGCTCAAAACTCAGGGGAGCCCGCGCTAAAAATAAGCCAAACTGGGTTACAATTGGAACTGAGAGGAGGACTTGAAGAGTGTTCCTGCAGCCGGGAGTCTGTCAGGCTCCGGTTGGCCGCTCGGATCTGGAGAAGCTCTTCAGCAGGCCATCAGACCTATGCATTATGTAGCAACAGTAACCCGGTATGGCTCATGCCGTCCAGCCGCTGGACTGTGAAATGCAATCTCGTGTCTGCACCTGCGAGCACACAAGCCAAACGCACACCCGCAAAGTGGCGTGCGCACATGTGCTGGTGACCCAGTTGAAGAGAAGAAGTGTCAATGTCAAAAGGACTCAAGCAGGAAGGGACAAGCTGAGCTTTTGGCGCGGTCAGTGCAGCGGATCAGCTGAACCACGGGCCATTCATCTTTGTAATTAGGACACGGGCGGCATTATGATGCCAAGTCAGGAGACACTTTAGTCCTTCTTGTGTAAAAGTTTACGTGTGTGTTTTCTTGTGCCAGTTCTTTGACCCAGGTGAAGTCCTGTACGCCTACGACAGCCCGGCGGGCTACGGCCTGATGGGCCTGCAGCTGGTTGCCTACGTGTGGTTCTGTTACGCAGTGCTGGTCTCTCTGAAGCAATACCCTGAGAAGCAGCCCTTCTACATCCCGTTCTTCACCACGTACACATTATGGTGAGACCGGCACACCTTCACTCACCCCCTGCTGCACAGAACGGCGCCTTCCGTTTGAATTGTTTATACCGTGCTCAGTAAAAACATGCAGGAGAAAGATAATGCCTTCACTGTCCGGGAATATATATACTTGAGTGAATGATTGTTCAACAAAAAAAAACCCAAACAACAACTATCTATTTTTCTAAGCTCATGAAATTACCTCCATTACAATAAATTATGCTTTTATAGATGTGTGCTAAACAGTGTTTACGCATTTATTTATTTTTTTCCCTTTCACTCAGCCCTGGGAGAAGGTCCCATTTCAGACACTGTTTAGTTTCTGTCCTTCATCCACTATGTATCATAGGAAGGTTTTGAAATGAAGTGTTTATCACAAAGACCAACGTGATCTCTGTTGTTGTTACTCATTGCAGCTACTATTTGCAGCCTCATTATCTCCAGCACACTTCTTGTATATCTCTATGTGCTTTACAGCTCAATCTACTCTCTCGCTCTCTATCCATCTATCTCTATCTATCTGTTTTTCCTTAATTGATATCCCAAATCCGTTCACTCTTTGTGCTCAGGTTCTTTGCGGTGCCTGTTATGGCTCTGATCGCCAACTTTGGGATTCCTCGTTGGGCTCGTGAGAAGATTGTCAATGGCATTCAGCTCGGCATCCACCTCTACGCTCACATCGTCTTCCTTGTTCGTACCACACACACACACACACACACACACACACACACACACACACACACACACACACACACACACACACACACACACACACACACCCACACTCACAGGCCTGCTCCTGGACATTCTTTCACTTGAACATAGTTCACATTATTCAGCCGTCATCATTGCCACTGTCAGTCATACATTATTCACTAGGCTTGAGTCGTAGCTGCTTCATGCTGATTGTCTCCTCCACACATCATTATCTACATCTTTCTCACCTCCGACACATTGTTCTTTGCTAATGGGCTGTACCACTCGTACAAGTTCTCTTTTATGTTGCTGCTTGCTGGCTGCATTGTACTTGTCTTTTATGTTAATGTGTTGGCCACTGCATAATACTTCCATTGTATAGGTGAGATCAGTCCCTTTCTTTCTCTTTCAGGTTATCACAAGGCCTTCAGCCGCCAATAAGAACTTCCCGTATCATGTTCGGACGTCCCAGATCGGGATCCTGCTCTCCAGTCCAAAAGGAGGCGAGGGGGGCGAGAGTTTCCCCCATCATGCGTACGGAAACAGCTCTTTCCTGGGGGATTCTCAACCCAATTTCACTGAACTTTTCTCCATCCAGTCAGTAAGTACAGGTTCAAATGTTCATATTTCTATTGTTTAGTTATGGATTGTTGTTTTCCAAGACACCTCAGTGCAACAAGTGATCATCACAAGTGTCTTTCATTGCACTCTAAAGTAACGAGACGTCAAAACATTGACAAGAACAGAAGACACAACTGGAGTGCAAGAACAATACCTACATGTACGAAACAAGACAAACATGAAAACACTATAACGGCGCAATAGAGACCATTAATTAGTTATGCACTTCCAAAATTGCTGCTACTACTACTTAATATTATTATATTTGTGTTGGCTATATGGGGGGGGGGGGGGTATTTCTGTTAAAACTGGCTGGAAACCTAAACAATCCAACTGTAAATGTCTTTCTCACGTCGGAAAAGTCTAAAATGTAGGATTTCTATATTTTCGCGTATTAAGAAATAACGTGAAACAAAACAGCATCGTGACATTTGATGTTGAAGGCGACTGAGGACATCAAGATAACTCGCTCACCACAGCGAGTCCAGTCTGGCAGATTAAATAGTAAACACCATCAGAAGCTGGAATTGCTCCAAAAAACAAAGTGGGGAAACACTGAAAGAAATGGACCTTTTGGCGAGACCCCGCCCCCCCAAACACAAACAAGCGAATAGCGTTTGACGACCAACTGTCCAGAAACGCCAACTCAGACATTCTCTCCATAGAGAACCATTGGAGCTGGCGACACTTCTGATGCTTTCTGGGCTGCAGATCAGTTGTCTGTTGTACTGAAGCACACACACTCTATATATCCACTTTAAATGCTGCCTTACTTTGTACCACTTGCTTTTTGTGATTAATAACTTCTCAACTGCTCTCATTGTGTGAATTTTTTTTAATGAGCAACCCTCCCTGCCAAGCGTAGCTTGAAATTAACTCACGTCTCATCGAGGAAAGATGCTTCAAATTAGAAGTCGTGACTTTAACAATGCAATTTGTGAGGGAACGTGTTTATGGGGATTGTTTTTCTGTATCGTCCTCGGACTGTCAGATAGATAACAGTAAACACTGCACAACGCTGTACAAGCACTGATGAGATACGAGTTGGGAACTGTGAGATAATGTTTAAATACAAACTTTGACGAGACCTATTTTAAGCATCGTGTCGGCAACGGAGGGAGAGCTCATAGTCAAACCTTATGGATGAATGAATGACTTCATTTCAAACCGACATGTAAAGCAAAGTGATAAACTAATTCAAAAATATCCAACAATGGGGAGCGACGAAAAGTGAAAAACAGACATACAAGTTTCACTTCTGTTCACTCAAATTTGTAGCACAAACTCTTAATTTGTACATTAGCTTGACTTATTTGCAGATTCTTATTTATATTTACATTTGACACACAACAATCCTCGCCATTTCGACAGCCCAAAATGTGCAATTATCTTAGATTGTTCAAATAATCACTCATATTATTCAGCTTGTGATAGTAAATGTATCCAAATGTCCCCACAGCAGCCTTTCCTCTCCCCACTTCATATCAAGGGTTTGTTGTTTATACAGTTTTCAAAAAGTTTTATGTTTGAACTTTCGTTCAGCTCATCTGCCAACTTGTTCCAACGATCTGCTCCTCACACTGAGGCACACTAACTTTTTCTTGTTCTGTTTTCTAAAGTGAAATCTTCTCTCTCTAATTAAAACCCACTCCTTCTCACAAAACATTTCCTGGACAGTTTCATTTTCTGTTTCTGAAATAAACCCAGAAACAGAAAATAGAATCATTGATTAGGTTGCAGGTTATACATACTGTGTATATTTAAAAAAGAAAATCTTTGAATGAGGTTGGGTCTAACGACCTTGAGGTTTCCTGTCATTTAGAAGTTGCATCTCTAACTTGAAACCGTTGTAAAGATGCTTCATCTTCCTGGCTCCCGGCCGACACGCTTACCTCATTTGCTGCAGACATCTAATTAAAAGACACTGTGAAGCCACGGTACAAGTGTTACTGTTGAAAATCCAATAAAACATAACGATTTTCAGCCGAGCTTTCAAACTTTATAGCCTGAATTTCAAAGAGGGAAATTCGGTCTCCCTTTTCTGTTGCCAAAGAGAATGCACTCTTGTTTTGTTTTTTGTTTTTTGTTTTTTTAATTTAAATGAAGATAACGGAGCTGCAGTCGACTTGTTGGATACAACAAAATCACTGCACATGAGTCATTTGGTGGAAGAGCCCAGAAATCCTCTGTTTTCCTGCTAAATTCATATCGGAAAAGGTAGCAGTTTGTTGAATCCAGAGTCTTTCTGTCACAAAATATACTGTCGATGACTCATATAGATTTATAACAATACAGTGTGGATTTTTAGCACAACAACACAAAGGACACCAGTCTCTCGTCTGATTGGATAGAGCTGTCCTCACAGTAAATAATAGAGATCCCTGGAGCCAACGGTAATGTAATAATGAACATGAAGTAATGCCTGCTATTAGTGTGATGTCATAACACTTTGCCATTAATAGTTGGTTAATACATAATTGAAGTAGCATCAGATAAAAATCCTTTAAAAAAATATATAAACTGCAGCCAATAATGTAATCCTACATAAATAAGACCATATTCTAGGAGGGTTTTTTATGGTTGTGACTTTTTTATTACAGTTATTACATTATAGGCCATTATTACATTATTGGCTGCTATAGTTCCGCAAATGCGTTTTGGTTTTTTTCACCTCCCACAATTTTCACAACTGATCTGTGTCGGGATGTTGTTGCATGTAATGTCATCAAGCCACATTGTATCACACTCTGGAGAAACTGTCCTCTATCCTCAAACATAAACCAAAAACGATATTGCAGAACAGTTTATTTGAGTCGATCACAAAGTGGTGACAAAGTATTTAAGTGTTTTGTTCTTGGTGTAACATTGTAATGGAGCAGAAGCCAAGTTCTCTCTGCTAAACCACCTCTACTCTGGAACAAAAAAAAAACTGCTTAACAACTAATCAAAACCTCAGAAACTGTGGAGAATACTAAAAACATTATATACTAAAAAAGGAAGGATCTTCCTGTGTGTGTTTTGAAAAGGGAGGCAGCATTTCTTAGTTATTTCAAAGAATAAATCTGAAACATTTTCTTACAATGTGTTGATCATTAAAGCAAATTACAGTTATCAAGTTATCTAAACACAAATACATTAAAATTGTTTATATCAGTTGGTTTAATAGCATTTGTTGAAATTGATTTGTGAAAGAAAAATCTGAAAAAGGATTCCGGAACACTAACTTTGTTTTCACAGTAACAAAAAAGGTTGATGAACCTTGAATTAAAAATGTGAGACTTTAATGGAAATGTGCTGGTCATTGGAAGTCAGAAACCCGTAACGCGTCAAGATTGAAACTTATACCAACTGTGAACTCGCGCTTGTGCAGCACTCTTGTTTCCTCACACCAAACAGTCTCATCAGTCTCATCCGACACCTCAAATTAGTTGAAGCTTTGAGGTCAAGAGACCCGATACGCGTCCAGGTCAGCGTGACACATTAACCCAGACCGGTGAAGAGGAGAGCAGGTCAGAAGTGTAAAAGTCTCGTCTCCCTTCCAGGATCCGGTGAAGACGGTGGAGGAAACGGTGGCCCGTAAAGGACCGGAGGTCCCGAGGAACAGCGAGCAGAAGATCATCACCACGGCTGCTGACCTCACCTCCATATTGCCCCCGCCCCCGATCCCCCCTCGCCCGGCCACACGCTCCCCCCCACTGCCGCCGCGGCTCCCGTCCTTCACCGAGTACTTCAGTATGCAGGGCGGAGGAGGAGCGGCGTTCGGTACGAAGGCGTGAGGAGGAGAAAGAGAAAGAGAGATGAGAAAGCGAGAGAGAGCTGGAGAGAGACGGGACAGTGGGAGACTGGGGGACGGCTTCGGACAATACAAAGCAAAGAAACTGATTGTGATTCCACTTGTTCAAAGACAAAAAGGTCAGCCAAAAAAAAAAAAAGAAAAGAAAAGTTCTGAAAGATAACGGAAAGAAATCGTCACTAGTGAATCCCTAAACGGTTCCCTTTTCACCCGTGAGGGGAAATGACCAGAATGGAGGCGTGAGAGGGGGGGGAAAGGCCGAGACACGAGTGCTGAGCTTGTTAGGAATAAAGAAGCAATAAATATTTGATGTTGACCAGTAAAAGGCACACGGGGAGGGCGATGACAAAGTGGATGATGGCTGTGCACAATGCGGAAATGAACAAAATTCGTGAAATACTTTCAGTCAAAAATTCATGAGGCATTGATGGTGTGCCTGTGAGAGTTTGTAAATAGCAAAAAAAAGAAAGAAAAAACTGGTGAGAGCTACTTCTCTATATAGTTTTGTTTAAAAAGAATAGAGAGGGATTTTACTATTCATGTTTATTTCCATGTCATTAAATTCCAGTTGGTGCTGTGACCATAGAGAAAAATCCATGCCATTATATGTATTGCATTTATGTAAAAAAATCAAAAAAACAAAAGAGTAATTTTTCTTTTCATGTTTGACCCATTTTGATAAATCCTAGTTCTACTTACTCTGTATGGAGTCTGTTAATTTATACTCTTATATGCCTTCATTGCAGCTGGTTATTCTGGATTGATATGCTGATGTGTAACTGTAAAATGTCACGTTTACTGTGGGCACTTCTAGGTACAGTACTCGTAAAACACGCATGTTTGTATTGTATTTCCTGTCCAAACAGCTGATTATATGTACTCCACGTGACCATACAGTATTAGCTTATTGTGTGTATTGAAACCTATACTTATATAGATACATACAATAGGCTGCAGTATTTTTTTATGATTTTTTTTTTTTTTGGGGGGGGGGATGACTCCTGCCTATGCCGTCTGGAACGCAGTATGAAACCAATGTTTTGGTTGACTTTTCAAAAATGTCATTTCTGTGTATGTAGACGTTGGTGAATGTACTGATGCAATACAGCACAAGAACAGGGGTGATTTTCAAGTTACTATAACATCTCTGCCGACTTTCTATTCCCAATGGCTTCAACAAATCTATGATTCAATAGTAGGGAGGTTTCTTCTTTCTGTTTTCATTTTAAAAAATTTTTTCCCAGAATACAAGTAACTTCAGCTTCACCCCCTTGTCTTGTACCTGAAACGTGAATATTGAATTTGTTGGCTCCGTACACCTGGATGTTTATACAGGGCGAAAAGCTGAACAAATACTACCGGTTTTTGTATCCCCAGATAGAAAAGAAGAAGAAGAAAAAAAAAAGAAGCCTTGTAGATGAACTGTGAAAACGGCAACACAACTGTACATTTCGTCTGTCCTGCATGGAGCACTTTAATGTTCCTGGTCTTAGTCTGTTTGTTCGTGATGATGTCACCTTATAGGACTGTTTTCAAGCCTGCATCCACACACACACACACACACACCACCTTGCATCCGGTCGTGTTCCACACACCCACGCTGTAAATAACGTTCAGGAATGTCCGGAAATTTAAGGCAACGTGTCATGCTTCGTAATTTGACACCGGATCCCATGAAACCGGTTTACCACCAGTCAAAAACTGGAAAACTGCTGAACTTTACATGAACAAATTCAGTGGTTTTGTTTTGGGTTTTTTTGTTTTTTTTTAAATCAAGATGTGATCATCAGCTTATCGCCCACAGATGTGTCAGCGGCAAACCCGCCGTCATGGAGTTCTTCAGCTGATGTTTCGGACTGTGGTGTGTAACTTGTGCGAGTGTAGTCAGAGGTGTAACTTAGTCTGTGAAAAACCAAACGATACTTGAATTCGAGTGCTTAACTTGTTTTTTCTGATTGTGTGTCCGGTTTGTATTTGGCACGTCTGCCATTTCGTCCGCTGCTGCCATGAACCCGAGTGAAAAGAATTTTGACGGGCTTACTGATAGTGTGTCACTGCTTTAACCTTGTGTGTATTGATATTTAATTACAGGATTGACGTGAGGACGAGCAGGAAAGAGATTATTGTATGCATGACAGAAAACAGCACAGCTTTTAGGTTACTCAGAGCGATCTGGTTAAGAGCACATCACTAAAGCACTGTTCCAATGCATTTTAATGGCGTCTAATAATGATTCTAAATACGCTGTACATATACACCTTTTTTGCCAAAATAATAATAAAAAAAAAAAAAAATCTATGGTTTTATTAGAGGCCTCGTCTGGTTGCGTGTGTTATTTGGATCCGGGGTTCATAGTGGAGACTGTTGTGATCCAGTTAGGGCGAGGGCACGAGTCCAGAGTAGTAAATCTAATATGTGGGAATCATATTTAGAATCTGTTCTCATTACAAGAGTCCATTAAAGTAAAACACCACAGGGACAGACTCCAGCCTGGTCACAATCTGATGTAGACTAGTCTAATTGTATTGCAGTTGCTGCCAAAAAAAAACCCCAAAAAACTCCTGGTCTGTGTCTCCCGTAGTGCAGACGACCCAACAAACCGGGTCTCTCTCTGCGACGGCTTCCTCTCCAGCCTCAGTCTCTCAGGCAGACGTTTTCTGACTCGTAGCGCTTTGCATGTCCAGATAATGACTTTATGTCTGATATTTCCACCTGTCTGCTTTAGGTTTAATATAATCTCATCCAGGAGAGGAAGAAAAGCACCAGGTTTTATTTTTTTTTTCCTTCTCAATCTTACTCTGCATGTTTCATACATCCTGCTACAGCGTATCTCTTTTCTAGAGAATTGCTTGTTATCAGGCTTCTGCAGAGCTTCATGAATACCTATTAATTTCAATGAGGTACATTGGAGCAGGAAGATGCCTTAAAAAAAAAAATACAAATTTGCAGGGCGGCGCATGAGAACCAGGATTGGGAAGCACTGATATACTCTGATCCACCAGAATATTATAATAATGGGGGGGGGAGTCCATCCAGCAGTATGCCTTCCGTTAGTTAGATCTCTGGCGAGTGGAGAAATCGATTTCAAGCCGAGTAAAACAGGATTTTGAAGGTCTTGTGTGTTGTGTGCGTGGCGGTTCGTACTTCCACAAAGTGGCCGACTGGAGGATGACCCTGCGAGCCGCCAGCAAGGACGCCGGGGCGCGACGCTCACTGAAGTGAATGGAGACTGACAGCCGGTCCGGGGCCGAGTCATTCGATGTCGCAGAAGAGCAACCGTACTACAAACTTCAATCTTGGTTTTGATAGAAGAGAGTGTCAGAACACCGCCTGCGGGGCCCGAGCACGTCTGGCTACAAACAAAGAGCGAACAACAGTCCAACACGAGTTCACGCAAAAAGAAGAAAATGGCACATTGGGTTAATTACAATTTTCACGGGGAAGGGCATGCAGCTTCACAATGAACAACAGTGCAAATTGTTAACACGACATTTTGAAAAGGGAGCAACTGAATAGACAAGTGCTGAGTGTCCAAGACCTGGCACCTGGGGGGGGGGTTGCTGTGTCATTCAACACTACATTAAAGTAGGAAATGCACACTTGTTCAGTGCAACAGTACTTTTCTGATGGGAGAGGCGGATGTTTCCTCCTCGCTGCCCTGCAAAGAATAGCTGTGGAATATTTAAAAACACATGACAGACTTCAAAGTGCAATGCATCTGGAAAATATTGCGCTTTTTGCTTGTTCCACATTTAGTTTTGTTCCCGACTTGAAAAATCTACACAATATCCCACAATGATGAGAAATGTTTAGTTTTTTTCATGTTTGCAAAATAAACTAAGAAATCACATGGAATATCCACAGCCTTTTCCATGAAGCTGCGACTTGAGCTCAGCTGCTTCTTGTTTCCACTGATCATGCCTGAGACGTTTCTCCAGCTTCAGCGGTGAATCCAGTTGATTGGACGTCATTTAGAAAGGCGCTCACACCGTCCTGTAGTTCTCAGAGCACAAACCAAACATGAAGTCAAAGGAATTGTGTGGTGGGTCAGCGTACAGAAGGAGGTGACCAAGAACCCGGCGGTCTTTGCTCCAGTCATCGTCTGTGAGGAGAAGAGAACCTTCCAGAAGTTCGGCGAGCCACCAGTCAGGCCTGTATTACAGAGTGACCAGACGGAAGCCACAGTAACATGTCAGGCACCTTTTCCACCACAGCTTTTCATTTCCGATATATACAATATATATATACGATGTGATGTATACACATAAACCTGTGACTTGTAGCAGAGGGGATGTTTTCGAGTGTGGCACCGTGTACAAACAGGCTCCGGGTTTCACAATATTATTTACATCCTTGCTAAAGTTCAACATCCCGACAACAAAACCAGTGTTTGTGTCGTTTGGCCTGTGAATTAGCGTTGTATTTGACACGTCTGACATTCGTCCCCTGTTGCCTGCCGCTCTGGTCGTCTGGCTTGACCGAGTGCACACTGGTGATCTGACAAGACTCTCTCACACTGCTGATCGCCGCTCCTCCCTCGTGCGTATTGACATTTAATTAGCAGAATGACACGAGGACTCGGGGAGAGAAATGGAGGAAAGCGGATAATGTGTCAGGAGAGGGGGGGGGGACAAGACAAAACATGGCAGCGGAAGTGAAACGAGTCATGAAAATTAAACCTCAGCTGCACAAGGACAGAAGTTATCTCAGCCCTTTTGGCTTGCAGACATTTTTTATTATCCCATACAGAAAATATACCGTGAGTCAATGGCCTGCCTGTCAGGAACTGTAAATAAGTTTAACAACGGCATCCTTCGCTGAAACAAATTCTGTCCACACTGAAATTATTTCTTTTCCCCCCCACAAGCTTTTAACGGTTTTAAGTAGGCTATTCAAAGATGATTTAATAGCAGCACAACAGGCTTTATTTAAAAGGTGTTTACCAGTGTTCACTGGTGACGTTTGCAGTGTTGGGAATGACACATCAAATAATTTATTACCGTCGTGGCAGTAACACATTTTTGCACAAAATTAACAATTCAGTTACTGAAGTTTTACTGAAATTGTTGCATTTATTTTATTTTTAGATGACTCTCGCTGTCAGGGGGTCTACAAGTTCAAATGCAAGACATTTTTAAGACCCCCTCAGAAGAGAATGTAATGTCCATTTCAAAGCCTATTTCATGGTCATATTGGCAAAAAGGAGCACCGCCTTGATTCCAATTGTTCCCAAGTTGAATTGATTTCTTGCTCCCAGTGCAGCGAGCTTCAAACGCGCTCCCTTCTACTGCTGGCAACCAGGTCCAGAATGACGTTTCCTCCAACCAGGAGGTTATTAAATCTTCACCCTATTAAATCTTCACTGGCATTTTCATACCAAACCAGTGAAGACGGGAGCAAGAGGAGCGGCTTTAACCAGCAGTGTGGAGAAGAATTGCTTGAAACCAGGTGAGGTTTGAAACGGAGACCTATTTTATAAGATGGAGTCTATTTTTATAAAACCACGGCTCAACTAATACAAAGTCTGCACATTCTTATCACCGATTTTTGGAGACTACTTGCTGCAGCTCTACAAAATATCAAATTCACCTTTTTTTAAAGGTATGAAATGCAGATTTGTAAATTCAATTCTTTTAAGACTCCGTGGTAACGCTGCTCTCCGCGGTGGCTGTTGGTTTCAGAACTAATCAAAGTTTTTTTTTTATAGAATTCTTCCAGAGATCAATTTGCAGCTCCTGAATAATCTGAAAAACAGTTTGTCTTTATCAGCACTGCTTGTTGGTTCATCTCAGCTGTCCTGTTCAACCATTTCATAGAATATACAACGGGTTTAGGTGTTTTCTTTGCTTTTTAACACAAGATCCAAAATTATCCGTTTAAAGAATCTCTGAAATGTTTGTCACAATTGTAGAAATAATTAAATCGACTCATCAAAGATACACCCACGTACTCAAAAGTTGACGTGGTGCCAATTTAAAATTAAATCCTCACTTTTAGCTCTTAAAATCTTGAGATGAGGAACAAGGTATTTGTTTTTAAAGCTTGTTTAGACTCGACATATGTACAGATACATGGTGTAAACTCCACTGTCGAGATTGTTTAATGCATCGGGATGATCTGGGATTCAGTCCACTGCCCCGCTCTCCATCACCAAACTGGCCAAATACCAAGAACAAGCGTTTTTGTTATTGTTTTTCCTAAAGATGTCAAAGTAAGATCGCGACAGCAGGAGGTCGAACGAAAGTTAAGGTTGACGAAGAGGCTCAATTGCTTGCAGTCAAACACATTGGTGTGGCACACAGTTGCTCTTCACTTTCATTTCTTAATCTCGACACTGCTGGTGGTTTTGCTCCATTAGTCAGTATCTTAAAACTTCCCGGAGACGAAATGCACACAATGAAGACCACGTACATCTGTGAGGATGAATGAGATTTAAGCTGAATCCGTCTGGGTCGGCGGGGCCGACCCGGATCATGAATGAAAAACACAACCAGTACTTTTTGGTGAGAAATACTTTTTATGAACACGCTTATTTCACAGAGCTGTCCTTGGCTTCTGAAGAGATGAAGTTCTTCCAGTCGGCAGCCTCTTCAGAAGCCTTTCAGCACGGCGCCGTCGGCCTCCGTTCACCGCTTGCCTGCTAACTGTTGTGCTCTGTCTTCTCTGTAGCCTTTTAGCAGCTGGTTTATAAGAGTCAGTTCATTCTTTCTTTTCACAGGGTAGAGCGGTGGAAACGGGTTGCCTTTGTATTCCAGGACGGCCATCTTGGCTCGGTCCAGGTTCTGCCTGTTGGGGAGGCGAGCCATCCCCGTGTAGCCGTGCGATTGATTTTCAAACCGGGGCGCGAGAACCTTGAACAGCTTGGGGACCAGGTCCTTCTCCTGAAAAGAGGAAACGGAGTCAAACGTCACCTCGACTGTGTTCCAAGAGTGGCGCTGCACACACACACACACACACACACACACACACACACACACACATACCGTCAGCCAAAAACTCGCCATTTTCATCGCCTTCTCATCGGTGTCTCCCTTTTTGGCATAGTCAACCAGCTGGGAACAGAAACAAGGAAACGGCTTCAGTCAGAACCACTGAACGAGGGGAAAAACAGAATGTGTAATCGGAGCGAGGTGCAGACTTCTGCACGTAAAACACGTTGGCGGCGGACAAATACACTGAAGTTAGGCTTTCAGAACAGAGAAGAGCAAAATGAATCTTTCACAGTGTGAAATAGTTGCAACCACTTATCCCGAAGAAGCTGGATCGTCCCGGAGGAGGAAGGGAAGGAAAAGCAAAACCTGTCCTGTTAATGAGCGACGTGTATCAACGACACTGGTCACAACCATCTACAGAATGCTGCTCCATCCAGCTTTGGCTTGGAGGATGTTGGAGACCATCTGACTATGAGAGAAGGCAGCAGGGTTACCTAACGTTACCTAACCGATGACGGACCACCATAGGTACACGTGTCGGAAAGAAAAAAACAAAAAAAACACAAACCAACTGCAACTAAAATGACTTTTTCAAGAAATGCTTGAACTGTCACACATTTCCTCCATTATTCAGTTTATTGGTCTTGAAAATGGCAGTGAAATCAAACATTTGTCAATATTTTCAAAAGGTTAAAATATCTGAAATGTTGCCAAAGGAAATGCAATTGCAGCTCATTTTCAACTAATAGGGATTGGGCATTAAAATCTGTTGTTTTTTTTTTTTTTAGACATTTGGTTAATTGAATAAGTCTAGCCTTTTATATAAAGTATTCCCCCAATGATGTTTTATCTTCATTATATTGCATGAGGGCCTGTTGGATTGTCTGACCTCTTCACACATGGCGAGTTCAGATCAACTCCAATGACCTGCAACACAAACTTGAATGAAAAATATAAATGTTTGCCTCCATGTCTAGCTCCTCTCATGATCTCAAAAAAGAAAAGTGAAATATTAGTGTATATTCTCTTCCTGACGTGTAATCACAGCTCTCCTTGTCATTTAATTGACTTGCAGTGACTAAATTACTCCCCCCCCCCCCGTTCCTCATTACTAAATCCTTTTAGGAAAAAGTTTCCTTCTCTGATGATGAGTTAGCATTCTTTAACCTCAAGTTGCCAAAGTCTCATTTAAAGCGCAGCAGGGAAGCAGAACCTGCCGGCTCCATGTACACAGCAGAAATGACTGCAGAGCAGTTTGCCACTAATTGTGTTGTTGATGATTTTACGGAGGGCGCTGCCCATAGGGTGAACTCTAATTGCTGAGTACAGGGTTTCTGTCTGTTAATAAAGTGGAATTGAGGACTTGAATTTTCCACAGTGTTGCTTTTGAATGTGTGAACCTTCCCTCATGAGAGACCGCTGTGCCCTCATCCATTCATTCAGTCCCTTGGAACTTTTTCATGGTTACTGGATCATTGCTTTCTTCCAAACGTTGTTACCTGCCTTATGTTGATTTGTTCCTGCAGAGTGACTTTGGATGTGTGTGGCAAATTGGTGGATTATTTTATAGAGTTAGCCAAAACTACACTGTGAAATGTATTACTGCTTAAAACTCTTCACTGTTAACAGTTTCCGTCTATGAAGACGATCTCTATTTAACAGAATCCTCTAATACTTATAGATTAAGGAGCTCCTTCAGAAATGGTACAACACATATATACATTAGTTTTAAAACAAAGTCAATAACCATATCCCCCATCCAATGACCATATACAGCTCCTAATTGTACATGTGGGTATATGTGTATATACATTCACATGCAATTCTATACAAGTCTATTTAAAGTAATTTATATATGTACATTTTTGATATGGCCAAACATCACAAGTTGAAGACCAAAAATAGAATTATTTTGGGTATCAGTACTAATTTCATGTTTTGAATAACCTTCTATAATCATTATAGCTTTTATATATTCTAAATACAAGTTATTTAAACATTTTTCATCAATTAGTGTTCATATAATACACACATAAATATTACATATGGAGAGAGGTACGAGTCAATCACAGTTAAAACTTCTTCCTGCTCCTTTTCGGACATTCAACCTGATCATATTGTTCTTCTGTACTTATTCACTGTTTGTTTGGTAAAATATCCCCGGCTGATGATAACCGACAGCTGGCATGCTGTGTCCCCCGCCTCACAGTCCCACCTTCTCGGCGTAGAAGCGGACCTCGTCGGCCCGGGCCCAGGTGGTCTCGATCCGCTCGTGCCGCACCAGTCCCGTCAGAATGTTCCGCAGCATGTTGATCCGGGACTGCGGGCCCAGGCCCATCCTCCGGGCCACCCGCCCGTGGGAGATCAACAGACCCAGCGACAGGCGCATCCTGGCGGCTGAGATCGAGCTCCGGGAGCGCGAGACGGGGAAGACAGAACCGGTAGAAACCGAGACCAGAAGGGGGTTTATGAGATGATGCCTCGGAGAAGGAGAATAAACCCCGAGGTCAGCTGAGTTAGTTCTACCTCAAGACAGGCATGACATTGACGGTGCACCGTCAAATGCGTCCGACGAGTTACAGGAACCAAGAGGCGATAGTTCCGCATAACTCAGCATCAAGAACAAGAGAGGAACTCCAGGGGGGAAAAAAACCAAACGGTGAAAATGCACCGAGATTTCAGTTTTTCACAAAAGTGACGAGCTTCATTCTCTGAAATCAGGCTCACATGAAGTTATTTTCTTTTTTTTATTTAAAGTTGCTTGTTTTTATCCGTTGGAATTATAAAACTCGCTACCACTGTGTTTTTGTGAATTGTGAGAGGTTTAAGGTTTGTCAAAGAAATTTTTAGAATTCAGTTTCATTGCCATTGTCCTATGCATGAATGATTTTAATAATCATTCATGCATATCTCAATTGTTTTCAATCGAATAGAAAGGATAATACTTTATTGATCCCAGAGGGAAATGCTTTTACAGCATTGTTTCACACAGACTCGAATAGAATGGAAAAAATATCAGAAGTCAGAATATTTAAATGAATAAATATTATGTACAAGGTTTACAGTGACTATCACCATGAAATAATGTATTGACAAAAGCATGCGCACGCACACACACACACACACACACACACACACACACACACACACACACACACACACACACACACACCTTTTTTCCACAGGAAGGAAGGACCTCTTGTGACACCTTGTACTGCGCTTTGATTGTATGATTTTGTTGTTTTACTCTTTTTTTTTGTCTTATCGTCACTTTATCAGTTCTCAATGAAGCAATTTAAACTCAGAATCACTCATCCTTCATAATTATTTAGATAATTTGTGTGATTCATTCATTACTCCTTTATTTTGACACTATAGACTAAGGATATGACATACCAGACAGAAAAGATTGAGAATGTTGCTGCTTTTCCCCCACTTTATTTCTTCATCTACACAAGAGATTACAGTATGGAAAATGCTTTAGCAGGCAGAGAATTGGAGTGAACTCAGTAAGAGGCCATGGTGCTCTGCAGCCAGTCTGTGAAAATGCAAGTCTGATGCAAGAGAGAAAGAAACGTAAATGAAAAAGGTAGAAAAAAAGTTTAGGCTATGAGAAAATGCATTTGTCATAAAACACAAAATAAATTGTTGCAGAGTAAAACTTTTTTTACTCACCTTTGCATAGACCCCAGGATGGTTCTTCTCAGCGCATCCAAAACCCCAGGACACGACACCCTGCAGCTCACCGTTACACACAACTGGGCCGCCTGAGTCGCCCTGCGAGATCAGATGAGGAGCCAAGACGGTGAGTGTCAGAAAAGTGTTGAGTGTTGTACACATGAAAAATGTTGCAATGTAAAAGCACACCTGGCAGGAGTCCTTGCCTCCCTCCAGGTATCCAGCACAGAACATGGCCTCTGTGATCATCTCAGGGTAGGAGTTGTCACAATCTTCCTCAGACAGGATGGGGATGTTCACACACTGCAGCTTGTTACTGTCAGCAGCTGTACGGATGAACACAAGAAAATATATTGACATAACCCGGGCCAAAGTAGATATTCTGACTGGAGACTTGGGGTGCTTACCGGAGCTCATGGTCACTCCCCATCCAGAGACTGTGCACATGGTGCCAGCTGGGGCACAGCCGGTGGGCAGAGCCACAGGATGAACATACTGGTTGATGGTGGCGGGTTTGCTCAGCTTGATCAGCATGATGTCATTGTTGACCAGCCACGACTCATAGTTAGGATGTGGGATTACTTGGGCAGCAGGGATGATCTGCTCATTGCCATCCATGAACCAGCGGTTGTGATCTCCAAGAACAATATCCATTTTACTGAAGGAAAGGGTACAGCTTGAGTAACACAGAAAAACAAATAAAAGACTCTCACACATGATTTGTCTGCTTTGTTGTTGGGGATCACTCACGACTTGTAGCAGTGAGCAGCAGACACGACCCAGTTCTCATTGACCAGGGAGCCACCGCAGAAGTGGTAGCCAGAGTTCAGAGACACCTGATGGGGCTGAGAATGAGGCACACACTCGCGCCCTCCAACGATTTTGTCATCTTCTGTGGCACCTGGAAAACAAATTGTTGCATCTCGGCCTCAAAGAAGTCATACCCTTTCAATTTTTGTCTTGTCTGTCGCGCAAACCCCATATCTTCCACATCAAGACCTCTGTAAACATGACGTGTGATACTTCCTAAAAATATGGCTGGTAACTTACACACAGCTGCAATGAGCAAGGTAACAACCAGAAACCTCATGACGGATGATGGGTGATGGAGTTGCAAGAATTGCTCTGCACAGAAGGCACGTTTATGTTGACGGCTTTAATATATGTTCACTGTCAAACCCCCCCCCCATTTCTTCTGACGAATGGAAATCTTCAAAATGTGCTGATAGGAAAACTGTCTGCCACACATGCATACCAACACACCTGTCAGTGCAAATACTTGTGATTTTTTTTTAATGCATTTTTTTTGTCATTATGAATTTATATTCAGCTCATTTTAATAATTGTAACACACCTTAAAATAGTGTATATATTCTTTTTCTAAGATTAATTGCTGCACGGCATGGTTTTGAGTAAAGTACACGGTGTGTTGTACAGATCATAAAGAGTATCGTGACCTTGAGCAGCTGCTGTGCCAGGTGGAGCCTCTCTCACACACTGGTTCACTGAGTCAGTGAGTGAGTCTGGACTTCACAGATGAAAACTGTCAGGGGAAACCAATCTGTTCTGAGTAATTACTGCAGTTTTGTATAAAAATTGCACTTTGTGAGGCGATTAGAGATTTCATGATTACAGTGGTTTAGAGTACAGCAAATCAGAAAGTATTAGCCACAGCCAGTGGGGTGTCACTCCTCAGTTTGCAGACGCAAATTACATCATTAAAGCCTTGATACCATTTTTTTCTAACGCATTCAATTCTTGGTTTATATTTTCGGGTGAAGGGCAGCATTGGAAACAAAGTTTGAAACACAGATGTCTCTAACAGGTTGAAGTTGCCACCAGTCTGACACAACTCCAATTTAAATGATCTTGTTATGATACTAGTCAACATTTATAATCCTAAACATGTATTTCTGCTTATATTGACTCATTTCTTTAGCTATGAGTGAGTGAAATTGAATTGACTTCTCAAAAAGCTGAAAAGGGAGATTTTCCATCAACCACTGCGGCCTTGGAGACAGAGAAAAGGATTTCTGCACCAGCAGCAACTTTTGAAGGAGTGTTGATATTATGGGTTGGCACTCTCAGAAGGTCATGAGTTCATTTACTGACTACAAGCATGTAGTCAGTATTGCATGTTCTCCCTGTAGATGTTGGAGAAGCAAGATTGTATTTGGAAGACCACGTGTTCAAATCCCACTGCTGACAGGTTCCCACTGGGGATCTTTGACCACCAGCAGTCCCCCTGTCAATCCACTGCATGTGCACTTAATATGATGAGTTAAATGCATCAAAATACGTTCCTTCAAGAGGATCATATTATGCTTTTCTTTATATTTTTGGCATGACAAATACATTCTTTAGATGCTGCTGTTCAGTTTACTTTACCATAATGAAAGTGTACCAATAAGTGAGAGTTTTTGGTTTGACCAGTGATGGTGCCAATAAATGTCTTTCAGGTGACAGCAGGAAGTGAGTGCAGCTTGTAACCTAAATAAGTTTCCTTTAACTGCAGAGAGCAGGAACTGCTGTTTATGTCCACTTGTGGATTGCAACGTCAGCCGACAAATATCGTCATCTGTTCGTTCACATAGATTTTCAGATTTCAGCACAGCTGAGAGTGAATAAGCCTGAATAAGCCTGACACCATTAAGTCTGCCAGATTCATTGGTATGATTATGTTGTCTGCTTATTATTTTAGCTAGAAAATATATAAAATATTATTATTGAGTTGATGCATCTTAAGCATATTGAAAATGTTTACGTCCACCTTTTTTAAAATGTATCTTTAAAGATTTGTATCCAATATCTTTGATTGAATCATGCTGCAAAAAAGGGTTCAGTTTCATTGTAAAATGTTGGAACCACTAGCTCCAACATGGTAATGGTGCAATTGTACATATAGTAGGTTATTTTCTACTCTCTATGAAATGATGATTGAATAACATCCTTCACTTTAACAGTGCTGTGATGAAAGTATCAGTATGAGAGAAAACAGAGGGAAAAGATGAAAGGAAACAAATGTTAGGTTTAAGATTTTATTGTTTGTTGGATGGGAACTGGCTGCACATTAGTCAGGACTCTACAGCAGTGGAGTGACGATGTTATAAGAGATGCAGCACAGTAGGATGAAGACCGAAGGTGCTAGTTTTAGTAGCTGGCCATGGTGCTCTCCAGCCAGTCGTTGAAGAGGCAGACCTATGAATAGAAACAGAATCATATTTGTGTATGTGATGGTGCAAATAACAGGGAATACCGAGTGCAGTTTAAATTTAGACACTAATTTTGACAAAAGAATTGGCTTTACCTTGGCGTAGACACCAGGGTGGTCCCTCTCAGCACATCCATAGCCCCAGGACACAACACCCTGCAGCTCACCGTTGCACACAACGGGGCCACCAGAGTCACCCTGACAACAGAGAGCGTGGAGTATGAAGTAACAACATTCAACTCCATATGATGCTCCATGTCCTCCACATTTGATGCTTTAAATCTGTTTGAATTCAATGACATACCTGGCAAGAGTCCTTGCCTCCCTCCAGGTATCCAGCGCAGAACATGGCGTCGGTGATCATGCCAGGGTAGGAGTTGTCGCAGTCCCGGTCAGACAGGATGGGGATGTTCAGACACTGCAGCTTGTTTTTGTCAGCAGCTGGAGAACAAGAACAGAGTCATATGAAACTGAAGCTCCTTGTCAGTAATAACAGTTCAATCTGAGCACAATGCTGTTGTTCTAACTTACCGGAGCTCATGGTGTTGCCCCATCCAGCGACTCTGCACATGGTGCCAGCAGGGGCACAGCTGGTGGGCAGAGCCACGGGCTGCACGTACTGGTTGAGGGTGGCGGGCTTGCTAAGCTTGATCAGCATGACGTCATTGTCGATGTTGTAGGAGCTGTACCTGGGGTGACGGACGACGCGGGAAGAGCTGATGAACTGCTCGGATCCCTCGTTGACCCTGATGTTGTGCTCTCCCAGACGCACCTCAACGCGGCTGAAAACATTTGAAAGAGGGAATTAGTGCATAAAACCCCACAACTGACCATCAGATTTAAATGTGTGGCCTTCAAGAACTGAATCAGACTGAAAGAGTGGGAAAAAACCCTGGAAGAAATATACTTACGACTTGTAGCAGTGAGCAGCAGAGACAACCCAGTTCTCGTTGACCAGGGAGCCACCGCAGAAGTGGTAGCCAGAGTTCAGAGACACCGTATGGGGCTCAGAATAGGGTTGGCACTCGAACCCTCCGACGATCTTGTCGTCCTCGGTGGCGACTGAAAACACACAACAAACAACCAACATCTGTTTGTGTGCGCTCTAATTTACTGTCGACACCTAAATCCTTTTGCATTAGAACGGCTGTGAATCATTTTCATTGTGGCATCATAAGATTTGAAGTTATGTTGGATGAAGTTGCAATCTGGGAAAAAGACCAACAGACTGTTAAACAGAGAGGAAGAAATCTGCGAGAAGGAAAGTTCACACTCACAGGCAGCTCCGATGAGCAGAACGAAGACCAGAGACCTCATGGTTGCTGTGTGATCTTGTGGATGTAGAACTTCACCTGGAGCCTGGATTTATACCCACAGGAAGAGCTGCGCCCTGCTCTCTCAGCATCCTCATTGGTCAGTGAGCAGCCAATCTCTGGGCGTGTTGGTGGCAAATAGGTGACTTATTACCAAAGTTGCTCATACGTGGATATCTTGTGAGCAGAATTTCACAAAATTGAGCAGAAGTGCGGACCTAAAATAAAATTGGCATTGGTATAATTCTTTATTATCAATGCTGATATGTTTTATTTTGTCAGGTCAGACTACTTCCAGTGCATTAAATGAAAGTTAATTGCTCCATCAGCTGTTTCAAAGTACAACATATGAACTAAAACATTTCATACATTTGTTTCTATATTGATTGTGATAATTATGATCTCTGATAAAGAAAACATTAAAAACATCTGTTCTCATGAAATATTCTAACACTTTAAAAGACACATTTTTATGACTTATATGGTCAAACTAGAGAACGGAAGGAAACAAGATTGGAATATATTGTGTGAAGTTATTCATTTAGTAATACATGAAGAGGTTTTGCTTTTTGAATTGGATCATGGAAAAGTTAACTTTAAAAATCAACTAGGCATGTAGTTCATGCCGAGAGGAACAGATTTGCAGTTGGCAACACTTTTGGCAGATCCACAGGAAAGTTGCCGTTTTGGGTTGAATTTTCAAAATAAAGTAAAATAAGGTAACGCAAGGACAGAAACAGAAACAGCTGTAACTTTACTGTACATTGTTCAATCGTCAGTAAAGATCTCAGGACTCATGAAGGCTCTGAATTAATACATATGGAGATACGTTTCTATAGTGATGGTGCCACCTAATGACTAAAAGAATTTTCATTTTGATAGAGGCATTGGAATGTAACTGACGCTTCCAAAGGATTTAATCCATTCAACTTGAAAATTGTTGTAAATCATTGAAGGGTGTTGATTATTAAAAGCTCTACAAATCTTTACTTTTATTGAACGGTATGATCCTGGCTTTCTGAACGTGATGTGGTGAAACTTGATGTGTTAAATTGCCTTGTTCTGGGTCTTTTGGGACCTGGTACATTGACCAATCCTCACCAAACTTCTCAGAATTCAGGAGGGTCCAGCCCTGAATTCATCCAATTTGGTAGGTTTTGATAGTGATGGCGCCACCTAATGGCAAAATGTATTTCTTTTTTTTCCAATTTTAGCCATAAATCTGAGATATTTACCCAATCAGCCTCGGGATTGGTGAGCACAGCTTTGAAACTGTGAGATATGACATAATGTGAATAAGGTTGGTGTATGTTCCAGGTCGTGTGTCTGGTGGCGTATTGATTTGTGATGTGCTTAATTGCTCCTTGGGGATCTGAATATGTTTAAAAACTCACCACAATTATCACAAAAATCATGCCTGCTGAACATTTACATATTTCAATGGTTTCAGACACGGGCAGAGAAAAATGGCTCCACGGTGCCATCTACAAACTTGTAAAAAATCATGAAAAATCAATGGTGCGATGTAGGAGGACTATTGATACGTCTTAAGCGTACTGAAAATTTTTAATGATACATTCTTTTAAATTTATATTTTAATATTCACATCAAGTACCTTCTTTGATTGAATCCTTTCTTTGCAGCATGATTAATTGCCTATTTTCATTCTAAAATGTTGGAACCAGCAACTCAAAAATAATGATGTAGCAATTATACATAAAGGGACTTATTTTCTAATACTTCTATAATATGATATGATGATTGAATAACATTCTTCACTTTAACAGTGCTATGATGAAAGTATCAGTATGAGAGAAAATAGAGGGAAAAGATGAAAGGAAACAAATGTTAGCTTTAAGATTTTATTGTTTGTTGGATGGGAACTGGCTGCACATTAGTCAGGACTCTACAGCAGTGGAGTGACGATGTTGTAAGAGATGCAGCACAGTAGGATGAAGACCGAAGGTGTTAGTTTTAGTAGCTGGCCATGGTGCTCTCCAGCCAGTCGTTGAAGAGGCAGACCTATGAATAGAAACAGAATCATATTTGTGTTTGTGATGGTGCAAATAAATGGGAAAACCAAGTGCAGTTCAAATTTAGACACTATTTTTGACAAAAGAATTGTCTTTACCTTGGCGTAGACACGGTAGAGATGGATGGATGGATCAATGGATGGATGGATGGATGGATGGATGGATCATTAAAGTTTGCAAGCGAATAATCAAACTTGACTCAAAAAAGTTGCTTTAAATCATTTATTTGTCCAGTATGAAAGATGGAAAATAAAGAGCAAATGATGTTAAACTGCTCGACTGAACTGCTGTGATTGGATCACTTAGTAGCTGGCCATGGTGCTCTCCAGCCAGTCGTTGAAGATGCAGACCTATGAATAGAAACAGAATCATATTTGTGTTTGTGATGGTGCAAATAACAGGGAATATTGAGTGCAGTTTAAATTGACACACTATTTTTGACAAAAGAATTGGCTTCACCTTGGCGTAGACACCAGGGTGGTCCCTCTCAGCACATCCATAGCCCCAGGACACAACACCCTGCAGCTCACCGTTGCACACAACGGGGCCACCAGAGTCACCCTGACAACAGAGAGCGTGGAGTATGAAGTAACAACATTCAACTCCATATGATGCTCCATGTCCTCCACATTTGATGCTTTAAATCTGTTTGAATTCAATGACATACCTGGCAAGAGTCCTTGCCTCCCTCCAGGTATCCAGCGCAGAACATGGCGTCGGTGATCATGCCAGGGTAGGAGTTGTTGCAGTCCCGGTCAGACAGGATGGGGATGTTCAGACACTGCAGCTTGTCACCGTCCGCAGCTGGAGAACAAGAACAGAGTCATATGAAACTGAAGCTCCTTGTCAGTAATAACAGTTCAATCTGAGCACAATGCTGTTGTTCTAACTTACCGGAGCTCATGGTGTTGCCCCATCCAGCGACTCTGCACATGGTGCCAGCAGGGGCACAGCTGGTGGGCAGAGCCACGGGCTTCACGTACTCGTTGAGGGTGGCGGGCTTGCTAAGCTTGATCAGCATGACGTCATTGTCAATGTTGTAGGAGCTGTAGTTGGGGTGACGGACGACGCGGGAAGAGCTGATGAACTGCTCGGATCCCTCGTTGACCTTGATGTTGTGCTCTCCCAGACGCACCTGAACGCGGCTGAAGACATTTGAAAGAGGGAATTAGGGCATAAAACCCCACAACTGACCATCAGATTTAAATGTGTGGCCTTCAAGAACTGAATCAGACTGAAAGAGTGGGAAAAAACCCTGGAAGAAATATACTTACGACTTGTAGCAGTGAGCAGCAGAGATAACCCAGTTCTCGTTGACCAGGGAGCCACCGCAGAAGTGGTAGCCAGAGTTCAGAGACACCGTATGGGGCTCAGAATAGGGTTGGCACTCGAACCCTCCGACGATCTTGTCGTCCTCGGTGGCGACTGAAAACACACAACAAACAACCAACATCTGTTTGTGTGCGCTCTAATTTACTGTCGACGCCTAAAGCCTTTTGCATTAGAATGGCTGTGAATCATTTTCATTGTGGCATCATAAGATTTGAAGTTATGTTGGATGAAGTTGCAATCTGGGAAAAAGACCAACAGACTGTTAAACAGAGAGGAAGAAATCTGCGAGAAGGAAAGTTCACACTCACAGGCAGCTCCGATGAGCAGAACGAAGACCAGAGACCTCATGGTTGCTGTGTGATCTTGTGGATGTAGAACTTCACCTGGAGCCTGGATTTATACCCACAGGAAGAGCTGCGCCCTGCTCTCTCAGCATCCTCATTGGTCAGTGAGCAGCCAATCTCTGGGCGTGTTGGTGGCAAATAGGTGACTTATTACCAAAGTTGCTCATACGTGGATATCTTGTGAGCAGAATTTCACAAAATTGAGCAGAAGTGCGGACTTAAAATAAAATTGGCATTGGTATAATTCTTTATTATCAATGCTGATATGTTTTATTTTGTCAGGTCAGATTACTTCCAGTGCATTAAATGAAAGTTAATTGCTCCATCAGCTGTTTCAAAGTACAACATATGAACTAAAACATTTCATACATTTGTTTCTATATTGATTGTGATAATTATGACCTCTGATGAACAAAACATTAAAAACATCTGTTCTCATGAAATATTCTAACACTTTAAAAGACACATTTTTGTGACTTATATGGCCAAACTCAAGAACGGAAGGAAACAAGATTGGAATATATTGTGTAAGTTATTCATTTAGTAATACATGAAGAGGTTTTGCTTTTTGAATTGGATCATGGAAAAGTTAACTTTAAAAATCAACTAGGCATGTAGTTCATGCCGAGAGGAACAGATTTGCAGTTGGCAACACTTTTGGCAGATCCACAGGAAAGTCGCTGTTTTGGGTTGAATTTTCAAAATAAAGTAAAATAAGGTAGCGCAAGGACAGAAACAGAAACAGCTGTAACTTTACTGTACATTGTTCAATCAACAGTAAATATCTCAGGACTCATGAAGGCTCTGAATTAATACATATGGAGATACGTTTCTATAGTGATGGTGCCACCTAATGACTAAAAGAATTCTCATTTTGATAGAGGCATTGGAATGTAACTGACGCTTTCAAAGGATTTAATCCATTTAACTTGAAAATTGTTGTAAATCATCGAAGGGTGTTGATTATTAAAAGCTCTACAAATCTTTATTTTAATTAAACGGTATGATCCTGGTTTTCTGAACGTGATGTGGTGAAACTTGATGTGTTAAATTGCCTTGTTCTGGGTCTTTTGGGACCTGGTACATTGACCAATCCTCACCAAACTTCTCAGAATTCACGAGGGTCCAGCCCTGAATTCATCCAATTTGGTAGGTTTTGATAGTGATGGCGCCACCTAATGGCAAAATTTATTTATTTTTTTCCAATTTTAGCAATAAATCTGAGATATTTACCCAATCAGCCTCAGAATTGGTGAGCACAGCCTTGAAACTGTGAGATATGACATAATGTGAATAAGGTTGGTGTATGTTCCAGGTCGTGTCTCTGGTGGCGTATTGATTTGTGATGCGCTAAATTGCTTTTTGGGGATCTGAATATGTTTAAAAACTCACCACATTTATTACAAAAATCATGCCTGCTGAACATTTACATATTTCAATGATTTCAGACACGGGCAGAGAAAAATGGCTCCTACAAACGTGTAAAAATTCCTGAAATATCAATGGTGCGATGTAGGAGGACTATTGATACGTCTTAAGCGTACTGAACATTTTTAATGATACATTCTTTTAAATTCATATTTTAATATTCACATCAAGTACCTTCTTTGATTGAATCCTTTCTTTGCAGCATGATTAATTGCCTATTTTCATTCTAAAATGTTGGAACCAGCAACTTAAAAACAATGATGTTACAATTATACATATAGTGACTTATTTTTGACTACTTCCATCATATGATATGATGATTGAATAACATCCTTCACTTTAACAGTGCTATGATGAAAGTATCAGTATGAGAGAAAACAGAGGGAAAAGATGAAAGGAAACAAATGTTAGCTTTAAGATTTTATTGTTTGTTGGATGGGAACTGGCTGCACATTAGTCAGGACTCTACAGCAGTGGAGTGACGATGTTGTAAGAGATGCAGCACAGTAGGATGAAGACCGAAGGTGTTAGTTTTAGTAGCTGGCCATGGTGCTCTCCAGCCAGTCGTTGAAGAGGCAGACCTATGAATAGAAACAGAATCATATTTGTGTTTGTGATGGTGCAAATAAATGGGAAAACCAAGTGCAGTTCAAATTTAGACACTATTTTTGACAAAAGAATTGTCTTTACCTTGGTGTAGACATGGTAAAGATGGATGGATGGATGGATGAATGGATGAATGGATGAATGGATGGATCATTAAAGTTTGCAAGCGAATAATCAAACTTGATTCAAAAAAGTTGCTTTAAAACATTTATTTGTCCAGTATGAAAGATGGATAATAAAGAGCAAATGATGTTAAACTGCTCGACTGAACTGCTGTGATCAGATCACTTAGTAGCTGGCCATGGTGCTCTCCAGCCAGTCGTTGAAGATGCAGACCTATGAATAGAAACAGAATCATATTTGTGTTTGTGATGGTGCAAATAACAGGGAATATTGAGTGCAGTTTAAATTGACACACTATTTTTGACAAAAGAATTGGCTTTACCTTGGCGTAGACACCAGGGTGGTCCCTCTCAGCACATCCATAGCCCCAGGACACAACACCCTGCAGCTCACCGTTGCACACAACGGGGCCACCAGAGTCACCCTGACAACAGAGAGCGTGGAGTATGAAGTAACAACATTCAACTCCATATGATGCTCAATGTCCTCCACATTTGATGCTTTAAATCTCTTTGAATTCAATGACATACCTGGCAAGAGTCCTTGCCTCCCTCCAGGTATCCAGCGCAGAACATGGCGTCGGTGATCATGCCAGGGTAGGAGTTGTCGCAGTCCCGGTCAGACAGGATGGGGATGTTCAGACACTGCAGCTTGTCACCGTCAGCAGCTGGAGAACAAGAACAGAGTCATATGAAACTGAAGCTCCTTGTCAGTAATAACAGTTCAATCTGAGCACAATGCTGTTGTTCTAACTTACCGGAGCTCATGGTGTTGCCCCATCCAGCGACTCTGCACATGGTGCCAGCAGGGGCACAGCTGGTGGGCAGCGCCACGGGCTGCACGTACTGGTTGAGGGTGGCGGGCTTGCTCAGCTTGATCAGCATGACGTCATTGTCGATGTTGTAGGAGCTGTACCTGGGGTGACGGATGACGCGGGAAGAACTGATGAACTGCTCGGTTCCCTCGCTGACCCTGATGTGGTGCTCTCCCAGACGCACCTCAACGCGGCTGATAACAATCGAAAGAGGGAATTAGTGCAACAAAACCACAACTGACCATCAGATTTAAATGTGTGGCCTTCAGGAGCTGAATCAGACTGAAAGAGTGGGAAAAAACCCTGGAAGAAATATACTTACGACTTGTGGCAGTGAGCAGCAGAGATAACCCAGTTCTCGTTGACCAGGGAGCCACCGCAGAAGTGGTAGCCAGAGTTCAGAGACACCGTATGGGGCTCAGTATGGGGTTGGCACTCGAACCCTCCGACGATCTTGTCGTCCTCGGTGGCGACTGAAAACACAGAAGGTCAAATACTTATCCATCATTGGTTGTTTGTATAATTCGGTCGTGTGTGTGGGAGGAATTGTTCTTACAGGCAGCTCCGATGAGCAGAACAAAGACCAGAGACCTCATGGTTGCTGAGTGATTCTGTGATGAGAGAACTTCCCCTGGACCCCTTGTTTATATAGAAATGAGTCAGTCCCATCTGATGCTGAGGTTACCACCCACTCTTACTTTGGACCAGTCACAATCTTGGGGGGGGGGGGGGTGGGTGCTATTGGATGCTGGGGGGAAAAAAAGGTTTTGGCTCACATTAGGTGTACATTCCTTACAAAACATGCACTGGGGTACCCTGAGCAAGACCCTTAGGCCCTCGGCCCCCCTTGAACTCTGCTCTGTGTGGCTGTTACTGATGAGTGAGTTTGGGATGGAATTCCCCTTTTGGGGATTAATGCAGTTTGATAAAATAAACAAGAATAAATTCCATTTTGAGAAACTTTTTTTCAGCAGTACAGTCAATATTCAATTGCGCTTTATCACATTATTTATGCTCCAACTCTAATCTCTGACCTTGGTCTGCAGCAGTGCAGATGGCTCCATTCACAACCACACTGCCTGAAGGTGATCAAGCTACCCACGTGTCTTTAGATACAGTACTTCAAAAATAAACACCAAAGAAAGTCACAAGAGGCAAATCTTACTGGGCTGACAATTGCTTATATGGCCCTAAAATGTGCTTATGCTCCAAATGTAAAGTCACTTTTCCAAAAACACATTAAATTAACATATCTGTAATCATTAAATGATAACCCCCCCCCCCCTGCAAGTAGAGAAAAACAATGCTTTAAAATATTTACATTTGCTGACAGTTGGTTTACATCAAAGTACTGAAAACGGAAAAGTGTGAAAAAAAGCGGTGAATTTATGTGTATTCTTGAACTAATTAAAAAACAAATTTCAATGATAAATATCAATTAATTAAATCAAACCGTATGACATGTTCTATATCGTGGATTAACAAACGTTGATGGGATACTTGGAACACACGTTTATTTACTATTTAAGTTAAGATCCAATGTGCTGCTTTTTTAAATAACTGCAGTTTTTTTTCAAGATAATCAGTTTAATTGCCCAGTAGGTGTATGTGACAGTTAGATGCCCATCACAGTTAGATTAATGCTGTGGATGTCAGTGTTTTTGGCCAATCCTGGTTTTTGCGGAGCTTGAAGAAAAATAAATGTTCCAGTCTTCTAGTCAATCTTATATAAGTCTTATATCAGATTTGTTTCCATCCAACTCCTCTGATCCGTGAATTGGCCTTATGGCATTATGTTGATTAACACTTTCACCCAAACTGAGGCGGTATTATCAAACCGTCATCGTGAGATACCGTGACCAAAAGGAGGACAAGATCATTGAAGATGAGAGTGCAGCACCATCGGAGACTCAACTTTCAGTCCACAGTTGTTTGGTCATCCGATGTGAAAATCAGTCATTAAACCAGCATGGGTTTTTGTTTTATTTGTATTTACACGCTGTCAGTCTATTTGTGATACATTGGGTTAAGTCTTGATCTGGAGTGATGGGGACTCAGGAAAGGGCACCCAGAGTAAAACTACCCAGATCTACAGTGCAAAGTTTCAATGACTCGCTATGGCAACCAACCCCTGTGAGAAAGAAGCTACTGAAGAGACACTTTCTGTGAATGAATTGAGATGAATGCACGAGACAATCCAGAACCAGTCATTCAATAAATACACACTTCCCATTGGCTTCATGCTGCGATATCTGAACACACCCGTTATCGTCAATGTTTTTGGCAGTGCCACAAGTTTTCTCCAATAATTACAATATCTTCAGATATCGTCGAACCATCTAAATGCACTTATGAAAATCGTATAACATTTCAACACCACTTCTGTACAATGCCTTTGCTACAGCTATTGACAGCAAACAGCTGTGGAATGAGAGCTGCCACGGTTCCAATTCAGACATGCTTATCAACACCATTCCCTGAATAATATCTGAAAGGTGGTACACAGGTAATGGAGCCATGCGAATTATACCTCCCCCCCAAAAAACAAAAAAAAACCCACCGAGCCACCGTTTAAGTAATATTTATCCCTTTCTCTCTGTGTGGTTCAGGCAGTGCTGCTGTGTGTCACAAGCTCCACTGTTTTGTGTCCAGGGGCTATCAGTGTGTTGACAACCACCCTGGTGTCAACTCCAAGGTAACCATGTGAGTGTTTGAAAAGAATAATGCAACTCATAACAAATGTCACACTCCTCACAGCCGTGACACAAACTAATGTCTTTCTTTGTCTATAGCTGTGTGCTGACTGTGTGCCTATTTGAGACAATGACCCACTTTTAGCTTTACCATTCAACTCCACAATATTAAAAATTGACTCATGATTCATTTTCCTCGCCTCCAAAAAACAAAAACAAAAACTGAACTAAACGAACAGGAATTATTTTCAAAAATCACCTTGTGCATCTATATAAAACTCACTGCTGTGGTTAACAGTTAATTTCTTTTTGTTTTGCTTTAGCGTCACATACAGACTGTGAAATGACAGGAAGATATATCACTTGTCTCAGTTATACAGTACCGGTATGTATATTTTGCCTGAGGACAAATCATGTTTTCTTTTTCTTTTCTTTTCTTTTTTTCCCCCGAATCCTGTAAACTTGTTGGATGTTTGATTGTACCACTTAATTTTGTTCTCCTTTTGCCATATTTTGCACTGATGGGTTTAGTCTTGTTCTATTAATGTTCATCTACATTGGTATTCTACATGAGTTTTATGACTGTACAACTATCCTCAGTTACATCTGAAAGTTACTTCTGTTTTTATTTTTTGGGCTTAATTCATATTGATTGATATCCACATGCAATTTGATTTTTACTAAAGATTAGTGCTCATGCACAGTTAGATTTGTGGATCAACATGAGGTCAGATCTGAAACATGTGACATTGGAAACTGTTTCACATCAGACTGAGACTTTTGGACACACTTAACTCTTTTGCAGGTGGCTGCTCACAAAATACCTGTTTATTGGTAATTTAGATCAAGTTTACTGGTAAATCTTCTGAAGCTTTTAAACTGTACAATTACATAGTTTGAGTACATTTTAGGGCATTTTTGGGTGTGGAATTTGTACAAATGGAGACTAAATATTTTAAGAAATAATATTTATATCGCGGTAGTTCCAACATAACCATTGTGTGAGTCATTGACAGATTGACAGGAGAGAGACAGAGAAAAGAGAGGAAATGTTAAAATGCCTGGCTGTCTGGAAGTTGGACAAAGGCCAGGACTCGTTAAGTTTACTCACTAACATTTCTGCAATCGCCTCGCTTATACCATCTCCTGGATTATTGCCCAGTTTGTTTTATTAAAAGACTTTTATCACTTCATTCCCACCGCATTTTATCAGGAAAGTGACTGAGGTTATCATTTCTGCAGGAGCCTCAAACCCTGCTACCTTTCCAAGAAGGCTGCAGTGAGAAACACACAGCTGTGATAAACAGCCAGGACACGATGTGTACCAAGCCTGTGCAAACTCACCTCAAACGAACTCACAACATATAACCAGAAAATTACCTTAACTCGGACAATTAGGGTAATTTACTACAAACTATTTTCTTTATTTATTGTCCTCCTGTTCATTCTTCTCCAAACTTGAGCAAAAGGTGGCAGAAGGTTGTCAATACAAGAAAGAGGACCATAAGTACAGTGGAGTTCTCATAGGAAATTGTTTACCTGTCAATAGGTAATACTATACTGGATGCAGTGAAACAATACATTTTGCTATGGGTTAAAATTTCACTGTGAAGTGACAGTAACAGAAAGCGTAACTGTCATTAAACTACCGGCTAACAGAAAACAAAATCAATATGATGGAAGCGTTTATTTTTTTTTCCATGATCCAATGCAAAAAGCAAAACTTCTGCATCAATATTTCAATCTTGTTTGCTACTATTCTTGACAGTTATTGCTGTTGTGTTGGAATATTTCACAAGACCAGATTTAAAATTTAAAAAAAAATTTCTTAGTCAGATGCCATAATTATTGCAATCAATATAAAAACATATGTATAACATGTTTATAGGTTGTTTGGAAAGAGCTCACAAATAACTTTTCATTGGTGCACTTGAAGTAATCTCAGAGAAACATTTAAACCCAACTTATCTACACATCTTCACTGACCTGACAAAATAAAACATATCAGCATTGATAATAAAGAATTATACCAATGCCAATTTTATTTTAAGTCCGCACTTCTGCTCAATTTTGTCAAATTCTGCTCACAAGATATCCACGTATGAGCAACTTTGGTAATAAGTCACCTATTTGCCACCAACACACCCAGAGATTGGCTGCTCACTGACCAATGAGGATGCTGAGAGAGCAGGGCGCAGCTCTTCCTGTGGGTATAAATCCAGGCTCCAGGTGAAGTTCTACATCCACAAGATCACACAGCAACCATGAGGTCTCTGGTCTTCGTTCTGCTCATCGGAGCTGCCTGTGAGTGTGAACTTTCCATCTCGCAGAATTCTTCCTCTCTGTTTAACAGTCTGTTGGTCTTTTTCCCAGATTGCCACTTCATCCAACATAACTTCACCTCTTATGATGCCACAATGAAAATGATTCACAGCCATTCTAATGCAAAAGTCTTTAGATATTAGACAGTAACTTAGAGCGCACACAAAAGAGATGTTGGTTGTTTGTTGTGTGTTTTCAGTCGCCACCGAGGACGACAAGATCGTCGGAGGGTTCGAGTGCCAACCCTATTCTGAGCCCCATACGGTGTCTCTGAACTCTGGCTACCACTTCTGCGGTGGCTCCCTGGTCAACGAGAACTGGGTTATCTCTGCTGCTCACTGCTACAAGTCGTAAGTATATTTCTTCCAGGGTTTTTTCCCACTCTTTCAGTCTGATTCAGTTCTTGAAGGCCACACATTTAAATCTGATGGTCAGTTGTGGGGTTTTATGCACTAACTCCCTCTTTCAAATGTCTTCAGCCGCGTTGAGGTGCGTCTGGGAGAGCACAACATCAGGGTCAACGAGGGATCCGAGCAGTTCATCAGCTCTTCCCGCGTCGTCCGTCACCCCAGGTACAGCTCCTACAACATCGACAATGACGTCATGCTGATCAAGCTGAGCAAGCCCGCCACCCTCAACGAGTACGTGAAGCCCGTGGCTCTGCCCACCAGCTGTGCCCCTGCTGGCACCATGTGCAGAGTCGCTGGATGGGGCAACACCATGAGCTCCGGTAAGTTAGAACAACAGCATTGTGCTCAGATTGAACTGTTATTACTGACAAGGAGCTTCAGTTTCATATGACTCTGTTCTTGTTCTCCAGCTGCTGACAAAAACAAGCTGCAGTGTCTGAACATCCCCATCCTGTCTGACCGGGACTGCGACAACTCCTACCCTGGCATGATCACCGACGCCATGTTCTGCGCTGGATACCTGGAGGGAGGCAAGGACTCTTGCCAGGTATGTCATTGAATTCAAACAGATTTAAAGCATCAAATGTGGAGGACATGGAGCATCATATGGAGTTGAATGTTGTTACTTCATACTCCACCCTCTCTGTTGTCAGGGTGACTCTGGTGGCCCCGTTGTGTGCAACGGTGAGCTGCAGGGTGTTGTGTCCTGGGGCTATGGATGTGCTGAGAGGGACCACCCTGGTGTCTACGCCAAGGTAAAGCCAATTCTTTTGTCAAAAATAGTGTCTCAATTTAAACTGCACTCAATATTCCCTGTTATTTGCACCATCACATACACAAATATGATTCTGTTTCTATTCATAGGTCTGCATCTTCAACGACTGGCTGGAGAGCACCATGGCCAGCTACTAAGTGATCCAATCACAGCAGTTCAGTCGAGCAGTTTAACATCATTTGCTCTTTATTTTCCATCTTTCATACTGGACAAATAAATATTTTAAAGCAACTTTTTTGAGTCAAGTTTGATTATTCGCTTGCAAACTTTAATGATCCATCCATTCATCCATTCATCCATCCATCCATCCATCTTTACCATGTCTACGCCAAGGTAAAGACAATTCTTTTGTCAAAAATAGTGTCTAAATTTGAACTGCACTTGGTTTTCCAATTTATTTGCACCATCACAAACACAAATATGATTCTGTTTCTATTCATAGGTCTGCCTCATCAACGACTGGCTGGAGAGCACCATGGCCAGCTACTAAAACTAGCACCTTCGGTCTTCATCCTACTGTGCTGCATCTCTTATAACATCGTCACTCCACTGCTGTAGAGTCCTGACTAATGTGCATCCAGTTCCCATCCAACAAACAATAAAATCTTGAAGCTAACATTTGTTTCCTTTCATCTTTTCCCTCTGTTTTCTCTCATACTGATACTTTCATCATAGCACTGTTAAAGTGTTCTTGTTCAATCAAAGAAGGTACTTGATGTGAATATTAAAATATGAATTTAAAAGAATGTATCATAAAAAAATTTCAGTACGCTTAAGACGTATCAATAGTCCTCCTACATCGCACCATTGATATTTCAGGAATTTTTACACGTTTGTAGGAGCCATTTTGCTCTGCCCGTGTCTGAAATCATTGAAATATGTAAATGTTCAGCAGGCATGATTTTTGTAATAAATGTGGTGAGTTTTTAAACATATTCAGATCCCCAAAAAGCAATTTAGCGCATCACAAATCAATACGCCACCAGAGACACGACCTGGAACATACACCAACCTTATTCACATTATGTCATGTCTCACAGTTTCAAGGCTGTGCTCACCAATTCTGAGGCTGATTGGGTAAATATCTCAGATTTATTGCTAAAATTGGAAAAAAATAAATAAATTTTGCCATTAGGTGGCGCCATCACTATCAAAACCTACCAAATTGGATGAATTCAGGGCTGGACCCTCCTGAATTCTGAGAAGTTTGGTGAGGATTGGTCAATGTACCAGGTCCCAAAAGACCCAGAACAAGGCAATTTAACACATCAAGTTTCACCACATCACGTTCAGAAAGCCAGGATCATACCGTTCAATAAAAGTAAAGATTTGTAGAGCTTTTAATAATCAACACCCTTCGACGATTTACAACAATTTTCAAGTTGAATGGATGAAATCCTTTGGAAGTGTCAGTTACATTCCAATGCCTCTATCAAAATGAAAATTCTTTTAGTCATTAGGTGGCACCATCACTATAGAAACGTATCTCCATATGTATTAATTCAGAGCCTTCGTGAGTCCTGAGATATTTACTGTTGATTGGACAATGTACAGTAAAGTTACAGCTGTTTCTGTTTCTGTCCTTGCGCTACCTTATTTTACTTTATTTTGAAAATTCAACCCAAAACAGCAACTTTCCTGTGGATCTGCCAAAAGTGTTGCCAACTGCAAATCTGTTCCTCTCGGCATGAACTACATGCCTAGTTGATTTTTAAAGTTAACTTTTCCATGATCCAATTCAAAAAGCAAAACCTCTTCATGTATTACTAAATGAATAACTTACACAATATATTCCAATCTTGTTTCCTTCCGTTCTCTAGTTTGACCATATAAGTCACAAAAATGTGTCTTTTAAAGTGTTAGAATATTTCATGAGAACAGATGTTTTTAATGTTTTCTTCATCAGAGGTCATAATTATCACAATGAATATAGAAACAAATGTATGGAATGTTTTAGTTCATATGTTGTACTTTGAAACAGCTGATGGAGCAATTAACTTTCATTTAATGCACTGGAAGTAATCTGACCTGACAAAATAAAACATATCAGCATTGATAATAAAGAATTATACCAATGCCAATTTTATTTTAAGTCCGCACTTCTGCTCAATTTTGTGAAATTCTGCTCACAAGATATCCACGTATGAGCAACTTTGGTAATAAGTCACCTATTTGCCACCAACACGCCCAGAGATTGGCTGCTCACTGACCAATGAGGATGCTGAGAGAGCAGGGCGCAGCTCTTCCTGTGGGTATAAATCCAGGCTCCAGGTGAAGTTCTACATCCACAAGATCACACAGCAACCATGAGGTCTCTGGTCTTCGTTCTGCTCATCGGAGCTGCCTGTGAGTGTGAACTTTCCTTCTCGCAGATTTCTTCCTCTCTGTTTAACAGTCTGTTGGTCTTTTTCCCAGATTGCAACTTCATCCAACATAACTTCAAATCTTATGATGCCACAATGAAAATGATTCACAGCCATTCTAATGCAAAAGGCTTTAGGTGTCGACAGTAAATTAGAGCGCACACAAACAGATGTTGGTTGTTTGTTGTAAAAGTCGGGAGGTAACTGACTTGCTGGCGTGTGTTTTCAGTCGCCACCGAGGACGACAAGATCGTCGGAGGGTTCGAGTGCCAACCCCATACTGAGCCCCATACGGTGTCTCTGAACTCTGGCTACCACTTCTGCGGTGGCTCCCTGGTCAACGAGAACTGGGTTATCTCTGCTGCTCACTGCTACAAGTCGTAAGTATATTTCTTCCAGGGTTTTTTCCCACTCTTTCAGTCTGATTCAGTTCTTGAAGGCCACACATTTAAATCTGATGGTCAGTTGTGGGGTTTTATGCCCTAATTCCCTCTTTCAAATGTCTTCAGCCGCGTTCAGGTGCGTCTGGGAGAGCACAACATCAAGGTCAACGAGGGATCCGAGCAGTTCATCAGCTCTTCCCGCGTCGTCCGTCACCCCAACTACAGCTCCTACAACATTGACAATGACGTCATGCTGATCAAGCTGAGCAAGCCCGCCACCCTCAACCAGTACGTGAAGCCCGTGGCTCTGCCCACCAGCTGTGCCCCTGCTGGCACCATGTGCAGAGTCGCTGGATGGGGCAACACCATGAGCTCCGGTAAGTTAGAACAACAGCATTGTACTCAGATTGAACTGTTATTACTGACAAGGAGCTTCAGTTTCATATGACTCTGTTCTTGTTCTCCAGCTGCTGACGGTGACAAGCTGCAGTGTCTGAACATCCCCATCCTGTCTGACCGGGACTGCAACAACTCCTACCCTGGCATGATCACCGACGCCATGTTCTGCGCTGGATACCTGGAGGGAGGCAAGGACTCTTGCCAGGTATGTCATTGAATTCAAACAGATTTAAAGCATCAAATGTGGAGGACATGGAGCATCATATGGAGTTGAATGTTGTTACTTCATACTCCACCCTCTTTGTTGTCAGGGTGACTCTGGTGGCCCCGTTGTGTGCAACGGTGAGCTGCAGGGTGTTGTGTCCTGGGGCTATGGATGTGCTGAGAGGGACCACCCTGGTGTCTACGCCAAGGTAAAGCCAATTCTTTTGTCAAAAATAGTGTGTCAACATCACAAACACAAATATGATTCTGTTTCTATTCATAGGTCTGCATCTTCAACGACTGGCTGGAGAGGACCATGGCCACCTACTAAGTGATCTGATCACAGCAGTTCAGTCGAGCAGTTTAACATCATTTGCTCTTTATTTTCCATCTTTCATACTGGACAAATAAATGTTTTAAAGCAACTTTTTTGAGTCAGGTTTGATTTTTCGCTTGCAAACTTTAATGATCCATCCATCCATCCATCCATCCATCCATCCATCTTCACACCAGCGCTGTCTCATAGATTTCAATCCTTTATTCTATTTGCTCTAATGCAGGGGTTTTAAATAAGTGGGGTGCCTAAGAGCCCCTTGAAAAGGATAATAAAAACAAAACAAACAAAAACAAAAGTACAGCATTTCCCAACATTCTATTGTTCACATCAACATTGATTTATTTGTTCCACCTCCAAAAGCCATTATTCTATGATAAGGACCTGTGGATGGTTTGCAGCCTCCTCCACAGTGCACACTGCCAGAAGTCTTAGAGAGCCATTAAAAGATGGATCTTAGCTGTGGTGGTGTGTACTGAATAATTCAAACTAATTTCCATGGATTTGAATTATGATTACATTAATAAAAAATGGAGATGTACAATGATTTTTTATTTAGCATTTTGACATTCATTTACCCATCTGTCATCCTGTCGTATTCATTTTATTCCTTTCATGTCTTTCTTTATCCTCTGTCACAGTGACAATAATGAAGAAGGATGATTCATTCCTGACAACAGCAACAGGTGCACGGTAGTCTCATTTCTTTCTGTGGAGAACAGATGGGAGATATATCTGTACAAATGTCCAAACGATTGATATCAGAAATTACATGCAGCAGAAGTGTTGAACAAGGCTGCCGTGTTGTAGTTCTGCAGGTCGGTCGTTGTCTCGACAACAGAAGTAAGAACATCTTTTGAAGGTCCTATAATAGACATCAACAACTCTGTTTTGTCTTTGTCTTGGTCTCTTCTTATTCTTTGCCGGAATAATCCCTGATTAAATTGTTAATACCATGAGTTGGATGTGATATGAAACAATTAATCCCTTTTTTTATATATTTTTTTTTACATCCCATTCCCTAAAAAAACCCCATGATGATGGAGCTGATATGAAATTGATCATTTTACCAGGACCCTTTGTTCCAACAGCCGTGCCAAAGACATATATATTTTTTAAACAGTATTGAATCATTGCCATACGTATTTACTGGTAATCCTCACATTTACAAATAGAACCGGTTCTGTCATAAGACTTGAGAAAGCTCCGAATCCGATATTATTTTGCTTTTTGCCCTCACTAATAATTAAACACTGTCCGTCACTTGACCTCAGTGCACCCGCATTGGCTTCTATTACGGCACATCAACCTCACGTTCAGAAGACAATGTAGTTCCCACACTACGCAAGTAACAGCTCCACTCATTGGTTTAATAATTTTCATGTATGATGAACTACACATTGATTTGTATGTATGTGTTTTTAACATAATAAAGTGTTGAATCTAATCATTTGACCCGGAAAATGTAGACATCCATTTTTAAACGACCCCTCCCTTTTCACCTTTCAGTACAGATTCATCCGCGCAGTTTCCGGATGTGATTAAATGTGGCGGAGGAGCAGACGAATAACTTTCAACGAAAAGAAACCACGCAGCTGATTAAGCTCACTGTAAGTGATGTCCCTGTTAATGAAAGTGTCTGATGTTTATCGTTTTTTAAGTGACTATTAAGCAACTATGGCTTTACCCGGGATGCAAGGGATCTTTGTTTACGAGCAGCACGCGTTTCTGCGGCGCAAAACAAACAACATGTGAATTAGAAATAAGAATTTGTTTTTGTTGACGAGTATTTTTGTGATGTTACTGGTTCGGCGTATTTATTTGTTTAAAGCAGGATTTCCTCAGACAAGAATCATTCAGAACAGGATTTCAGATTTCTTTGGTTTACTTTCCAAGTTGTATTTGTACAGAAAAGGCTTGTTTTGTTGTTTCATCAAGATTTTCACTGCAGAAATTGTGTTATTTATATTATTATTTAATTCCAGACATTTTAAAGCCGTTTATATGCCGCTGATGGTCGAAAAGACTTAAGAGCTCGTTTGATCATTTGCGGTGTGGTTCAAGTTTATTTGTTTACATTGGGAAAACAAAAATAGTTTTGGATAAAAGGAAGTGCTGCATAAACATTACAAAGTGACGTTTCAACATAGAAATTAAGTGAAACGGTGAGAATAAAAGTACAAAATTCTAGTTTTGTCAATAAAATTACAAGGTAGTAGGTTGCACAACAAAAGAGCAGGAAACCTTTAGACAGAGTATGATCTTTGATTAATTGGAAATGAAAATACTCTCATCTGACAAATTATTTACATTTTGTATTTGATGGTTTATTTTCATTATTTGTATTGTGTCCAAAAAAATGCCGAGCAGTATGACAAATAAATCTCACAAATACTTCTGAATAGTTCTCCAAATTAGCTATTGCTTGAAATAAAAACCTAAAAACTTTGATGAAAACCGCATTCATTATGAAACCAGATGTGAAGTGTAGTTTTCTGTAATGACCACCAATGCTTTTGACGATTCTTCTTTTGTTGGAATGGTTGACAGTGTTATCTGGAATTCTCAACCCCTTAAAGTCTCTGCTTTGTCCCTGGCCTCAGTATTATTTATTTGTTTGTTATTTTTCGACACATGTTGTGACCCCAGCCACTCACTGTGGTCAGTAAGACTCCATCTAATTTGAGAAAAATGTCAACATGCACAACTATCGCCATAACAATAAACTTTTGCAAATCTATTCAGATTTTTAAATATAGGAATCAAATAAAAGACATTCATTCTTTCATTCAGTTGCCAGCTTGCACACAGATTGTGTTGATATTTCATATCAGAATTCTCTCTACATATTAGTAAGGTACATATTTTTGCAACTTGTCTGCATGCCCCAGCTTTCTGCATTCTTAATGTCCTTTAGCTATTACCTCTAATATCAAATAGTCAGGGAATAATGTTTCGAGTGTCCAGTGTTCAGCTAGATATGCACTTTATCATCACCGTTGTTATATTTCCAATCCTTGAACTATCTTAGCTATGTAGAAAACGGCATGTAAAAAAAATTGATACTACATCCTTGAGTCATTCTTGAATTTTAATGGAGTCGTTCTGTTAGTTTGTCTCATGTTGTGCATTCAAAACAAATGAAAAAATACATTTTGTCTCCACATAGAAACACATCAGCAGGATAAGATGATGCTGTGTGCTCAGCACTACCCTCTAAAGAGAGGCAGAGGTACTGACTTTAGCTTTGCGATCTCAGCAAGACTGAATATTTTGATGGACATGAAATGCATTACGTTTTCTATGATAAGTGAGGACCACTAAAAAAAGTGTCTGAAAGCATTACAGAGAAAAGTTAAATGACTCTTCATTGCAGCCCAGTTTATCTCGGAATGCACACTTTAAGGTGAGGCTCTAAGTCGACGCGTCAGTATGTGGGTCTTCTAGTTATTTGAAACTACCTGCTTTTCATATAGGAATTCCATTCAAAATACATGGCATTATACAGATGAATATTTATTTCATGGTATTTTTATTTTATTTTATTTATGTACCGCCACTGACTGCACATCCCTCATCTACATGTGGATTGATATTTTTTTTTATTTATGTGAAGTTTCACATAAATTAAAATTCACAGCGTCAAGAAATTGTAGCACTTGTGTAATTTCTTTGTTAAAACTTTAAGTAGCTTCAGTGTTGAAGTTTATTCAATTTGCCTGAATTAACATGAAAATTGAGAAATCATAAAATATTTAAAATATTTAAAGAAAAAACTGAAGCACATGTGTATAATTTGTTTTTGAAAGTGCTTTGGTTAAACTATGATCTATTTGTGAATTCCCTCAAAGAAATTCTAATGTTTCTGCTCTTAGTTATACTCTGTTAGTTGTTGCAAAACTGAACAAATATTGTTTTCTCACTTCTATCGTGTTAAAATAATTAGTTTGAAGAGACACAATATGAACATATTCAGTCGTTTGGTGAGAAACGGCCAGTACTTCATTAGGAATACTACCTATATTAAGTTATATAAGTATCACTTGAATGTACCCGACCCATTACCTACCCATTATAGTTTGTGTCTATGTCATTCTCTGGTTGCTTTATGCCAACAAATGCACACATTTGTCAGATTTGCATTTCACTGTGAAACCCTCAGATTTTTAATTGAGGTATCCAGAAAGAACAGTAACGTAATTGCTTGAGACGAGGAACAGTATTGTCAGCAATTGTAAGCACGCCGATGCATCACATGAATGAAAGATTTTATTGATCATGCTTTCATATCTTACATCTCCTTTTTATCTCTCCTTCTTGATTTTGAGTTTCCCTTTGTGGCTCTTCCTTAGCCGCTCTCCTGCTGCTTACTTTCTGACACTACCCACAACCACCTCCTGTCTCTGCCTCATTCAATCTCAGTCTCCCTTCACGCTCACGTCTCTTGTGTCGCTCTGTAATGGGGAGATCACAGTCTAGCCGTAGTTGTTCATAGTGTCGTGGATCCAGGGCAACAGAGAACAAACTTTGGTGTAAACGCCTGGGTAGTCGGGCAGGGCACAGCCCCGGCCCCAAGAGACGATACCGTGCAGCTCCCCGTTACACTCCAGAGGACCACCAGAGTCGCCCTGCAGGGGGACGAGAAGGGAGGAAACAGAGGGAAGTGTTTATTCCTTCAACTGCCTCATGAAGGCAATTTATTCAAGATTTTCACATTCACCCTGGATAAATATTCAGGCATTGTGGTTGTAGTGTGGAATTACCTGACAAGAGTCCTTGCCTCCCTCCAGGTATCCGGCACACACCATGCGGTCGGTGATCATGTCGGGGTAGGAGTCTTCACATTCCTTGTCGGACAGAATGGGCACATCCACACATTGAAGATAAAATGGGTTGAACACTGGACAGCGGCGTGAAAGAAGCACAATGGAAGAACGGTGAGACACAAACATTTAAGGTTTCAAACGAGGCGGAAACCCCTCTATAGACAGAGAGGATTATTAGTCACCATTCGTCAGGTTTCTTGTTTTATGACAAATGTATTCAGAGCGCTTTCTCTTAAAAGTCTTTGTAGACTGCAGAGTCACCTCTATTTCTAATTTCCTTGTTTCAAAGTTGTCTTATTTAATGTCAGTTCGACATCCACCATGTTTTTTTTCCAGTTCTGTGTAGGTCCATTGTTGATCCTTCCCAAAGGATGAATAAGAAAAATTTCCTGCATATTTTATTTTCCCATGTAATGCTTTCTATGAAGGTTTATCGAGCACTGGGTCTTTACTCTTGAGCCTTCTTTTTCAGGTAGAATGCTGATGTGTGGAGAAATGAATGATGCATGCGTGTATAAATAATAAATAAATAATTTAGGTTCAAAATAATCTATAAAGTGTGGGGCATCTGCGTTTAGTGCTCGAGAGCAGCAGTGAAATTAATGCATCAATTCAAATTAATGCAATACTCGATGCTTCACTGAAAGCTAACGTTTACCCCTCTCATGACAAGGTTGATTTTGATTTCATGACTAGAAATGTCAATGAGTAAGTGCTTCTGCCTCTTTTCCAAAGATATCTGCAACTTTTAATACCTGGCGGTTGTTAAAAATTACTGTTGAAGCTCATGTTATGAATGTGAGACATGCCTGTCAGTGATTGGACAGTCTTACTGCGGAATCCTTGGCCACTGTAATGAAATCTGCTCAGTTACAAAACACTGTTTTACTGGTTCGAGTACTTTCTCATTTCATTTTCAGATATTGTAAGCACTGTTTAGGAGTTACGAGACGCATGTATGCCAGATTCTTTTAATGCCGAAAATACAGGATTATCGGTGATAGTTGTTTTTTGTTGTTGTTTTTTTTAGCAAGGCGATTTGAATATAGGTTGAATGTTGATGTTATCACAGGGATCAAGGTCACCTCACCTTGGTCAGAGTAGATGTTTCCCCATCCGGAGACTCTGCACATGGTCCCGGCTTCGGGACAGGCTTCGGGTAAGGGAATAGGCTTGACGTACTTGTTCACGATGGCATTGTGAGCCAGTTTCATCAGCATGATGTCGTAGTCGAGGGTCTGGTAGTCATAAAGCTCATGCCAGTAGATGGCATCCACTGCCATGTGCTGCTCGGTGCCCTCATGCTGCCAGATGTGGTTCTCACCCAAGATGGCAATCTGTGTATAAGGACTGAACAAAACGACATGATTAAGATTTTCTATTAGAGTGGCCAATGGAGACTTTTTAAATAGAATAATGTAGGACACACTTTTGCCAGCAGTGGGCAGCAGAGATGACCCAGCGTTCACTGAGGAGTGAGCCTCCACAGTAGTGGTAGCCGATGTTAATTGACACCTGCCAGGGTCGAGAGTGAGCGTCACACTGGAAACCACCCACGATCTTGTCATCCACAGGGGCTGCAGCTGTGGGTACAAAATAAATGCACAATACTTAATGCCTCAAAGTATTTCCGAACCTCAAATCTGACTTCGTATACTGCAAATGTTCTTTACCTGCAGCACCCAGGAGCACAAATACAATCAGGCCAATCATCCTCGGTCTGACTCCACTCTATGAAAGACCAGACTGGAGTTGAATGACCTGCAACTGACAGAATTTATACCCCAACGCCTGTGTCTTGTGGACCACCCCTCCCTGTCCACTCCCTCACGGGGTCACTATGATCTATCCTCCCACCGGCAGATATCTGTCAACTCCTCAATCTGGAAAACAAACTTGTATAATTTTTATTAAAATATTTTGTGTCTGCTCTGGTAAAGCTGGCAAAAAAGACCTGTAATCAAAGAAACATTCTTTTTTTTTTTTTGGTCAATTTTTTTCAGAGTGACATTTTATTGGATATTATAATTTTTTATTGTAACAACGACCAATAAATTTAACAAGCTGTTCTATGGCGTACCATACTGGTATAATTCAATAAAATAGAGGACTTTAACAGTATTTATTGGCGCCCAGAGACTGTTAATGGCTGTCTGACACATAAACAGAGAAACAGCATATAGTATTTGTTATTCTTCTGCTTCTGAGGACACAGATGGTTTCTTTCTCATCGTGTTTGGCTTCCGCCGTAGCCAAAGGCAAAGCTGCGCAGCAACACATTTATTAATTTATTAATTTAATTTCCTCTATTAAAATTATTATTCATGAAATGTTTGGACATTTTTGACTGGAGTTTTTACTCTTTTTTTTCCTACATGTTCTAGCCTTGAAACAGAACCGAATATCTTGTTTTGATGTTTTTCCAATAATGAGTGACCCATGAAGGAACCGTAAACAGGTGTTGAATGTGTGTAGACCTTGACGAGGTGCACAGATGATGTAACCACAGGGGGTGTGCTGAGATGGAGCCCGAATGAGCAAATAAAAAAAGAAAACTGGGGCACGATAAGAAAGTAGATTTGGCTCAGCAGTGCCTACCAAGGGACGGGGCAGAGTGTAAGACGCAGGTGGGATCAGTAGAGAGAGAGGAGCGAGGGGAGGGACGCAGCGGGACGGCGGGATATAAATATGGACCTTGGTGTGTCCAGATGTCTTCTGATCACTCACCAGACACCACCATGAGACTGCTGGCTCTGCTACTGATGGTCGGAGCTGCTGGTAAAGACAGAAATGCAACACTGGCAGAAGGAGGCACTCGCATACAGACACACTCGCATACAGACACACTCGCATACAGACACAGAGCCATATATTCACACTGAAATGCAAAAATGCGATGCAAACATGAGATCCTTGATAAGTCTAAAACAGAGCTCTATACTGCCTGTGTACAACAGTTGCAGTTCCCCGAGAAGATGGAAGGATCATTGGAGGAGAGGAGTGTGAAGCCAACTCTCGTCCATTCATGGCCTCTCTCAACTATGGCTACCACTTTTGCGGTGGTACGCTCATAAACAAGCAGTGGGTGCTCTCTGTGGCCCACTGTTGGTACAAGTAAGTATACATGGTTTGAAAAAGGGACGTCGATACATTTTTGTAGATTTCGTCTGACATTTTCCTCTGAATTGAAAACAGGAACTATGTATTGGTGAGTGAGCTCAGGCAATGATGAATCTAAACAATTTCGAGTTCAGTTTAGCCAAAAATGATAAAAGAATCTAAGACAATTGACTGAGGTACCGTGTTTATTATTATTCACATGCTCAGCATGATTGGCTTCAGGCTCGGTGACGGTGAATTAGATAAAGCTCTAGAGAAGGATAAATAAAAATCTATATTTCTATAATACACTTCACCTTGTCTACCAGTCCCTACTATATGCAAATCATCCTGGGAGATCATGATCTCCGTGTTGCCGAGGGTACAGAGCAGCTCATGAAGACTAACACCATCATCTGGCATCCGAGGTAAGTCAAAATGTAATTTGTTGTTGCCGAGACTCTCCCTCACTTTCCACTGCTTCTTCCATAAATTTACTGCAGAGAAACGGCACAAGCTTTAAGGCTTATTTTAGATTCCTCTCTTCACAGTTACGACTACCAGACTCTGGATTTTGACGTTATGCTGATCAAGCTCTTCCACCCTGTGAAAGTGACTGACGCCGTGGCGCCCATCCCGTTGCCCACAGGGTGCCCCATGGGAGGGATTCCTTGCTCTGTGTCTGGATGGGGAAAGACTGCAGTAGAAGATGATGGTAGGTATCGTTTTTAAATGATCCAGCTTCAGTGTGCAAATCACCACATGAATAATACCATAATCGGTTATTATTATGAGTCCACGTGGTCTGTTGCAGTGGCGTTGCCCGCCCGCCTCCAGTGTCTGGATGTACTTGTTGTTGACGATGAGGAGTGCAAGAACGCCTATCCTGGCTCGATCACGCGCAGGATGTTCTGCGCTGGCGACATGGAGGGTGGCAAAGATGCCTGCAATGTGAGTTTTACAATAAGCAGACCCACGGCTCTGTGTGCGCAGGACCACCTGCTCACTCTGTCTCTCTCTGTCCGTCAGGGTGACTCTGGCAGCCCACTGGTGTGTCTCGGAGAAGTTTACGGCCTTGTGTCATGGGGTCAAGGATGTGCCCAGCCCAACTTCCCCGGCGTCTACGTCAAAGTGTGCGAGTTTCTTTACTGGATTGCAGACACTATGAACGCCAACCCCTGAAGGAGTGATTGATCTTTTCTACTCCCTTCTTACAGTTTATTACTGTCTATTTTCCATTCTGCTCTTAATACTTACGACTCCCTCTACATCTTCAGCCCCCTCTTCCTTTACAGATCTTTTCTGTGTTTTGTGGTGCTTCATCCTTGCATCATCGCACATTTTCTCCCTCGCATATTCAGAATCAACACACGCCGCAACACTGAAGAAACAAAGCCTCTTAATAAATATTCAGTCTTCATTTGTTTGTTTTCATTTTAATATTTATTTGCATGTTAAGTGAGCCAGAAGCCTTTTTTTCTGCTCTGCATTGATGGAGGGAGCGTTTAAAGAGAATGTGTCATATATTCTCTCTCGGTGTGTGCAGCTTGTATATTATTAATGTAAAGGTTTATATTTTTGTTAATTATGACTAAACTCACAATATTAAAAAGATTTAAAGAATAATTATAATTATAGCCTCTGGTAAAAAAAAAAACAATCAAAAAAATGTATAAATTTAAATCCCACAATTGGGATTTTGTAATATTAAACGTTATGGATCTAAAATCCATGGCACAGTCCCTGATTGGAATAATGTGTGAGAGAACATAAACTTTTCCATTGGATTATAATCCTTTAAAATGCATCTGTAATTTGACTCTTTTATTTTTCATTGCAATTCAATTTTCATTTACAAATCAGTCTATTAAGTTTGATTATTTAATGGAAGCTTGGTAAAAATTCATAAAGAGGACAGGAGTGAAAACTTGAAATTAGGTGTTAGTATAAAACAAATCATGCTGATAATTGCAGAGGGCAAACTTCTTCCTCTCAGTCCCACCCACTCGTGTCATGTGCAGCAGTGCAGCAGTGCAGCAGGGGCCTGCTAATTTCTAGTTAAACATGTAGGTTTACAGTTTTTATATTCAATGAAATCTGACTTTGTGTCCGTCAGAAGTTTCCAGAATCCAGTGGGCTGTTTCGTAACTTAGGACGACATTGTTCTCGCCATGTCGCCAAGGCCACACTTGTCTTTTCTCAGTCCTTCTCTCTTGTCCTCCCTCTGCTTACGTCTTCTCTCTTTGACGGGGCTGGAGGGTCCGAGCCACACGGCCTCACCTGCACACAATCACAAAGAGAGCTCACATTTACACCTGCAGCCAGAGGAAATACTGCATGCTACATTCTTGCTAAAACTTCTGCCTCTGGAAAGAACTCAGATGGAGTTAATGCCTCTTTGGTTTAGCAGAGCTTTCATTTTGATACCAGGTTGTGTTGATAGACTTACCTGGAATTACTGATTGTCAAATTCTATCAAACCTACAATTTGCCCCCGATTTAGCAGTCTTTAAAATGCTTTGCAATATTAGTCACATTTTCTCGCACACACACATACACACAGTCATGCCATAGAGAGCTGCCACGCAAGGCCCTAAGTCTATTTTGATGGGATTTAGTGTTGTGCTCATGGACACTTGGACACTTGGACACATGGACTGATAGGGGATGAAACCTGCAACCTTCCAACTAAGGGACAACCCGATCTACCAACTGAGCCCCAATACAATATACACCAAATATACACAAAGTAATGGATGATCAACAGGATCTGCGAAAAACTGAAATATTCAATATATACAGGTAGCATATACTGTACATACAGGCTTTCGATTGCAACTAAAGTGCCTTCTCTAAAATCTACTGTCATTCTATTTTATTTTATTTTTACAGAATGTGTTTAAGATGCAGTGTTGTGACTTACTGCTGGCACTCTTCTGAGAAGAAGACTGTGATAGTCTGAGGTGCTCAGCACTGTTGAAACACAGATGTGGAAATACAGTTAAAATTGCTGTTGTGAATTTTTTTATTTGTTTTTCAAAAGACTGAACTTCTCATGCATGTCCATTCCTGATAATCAATATCTAAATATATACAACTTAAATGGAAAATACTTGCGTGTTGCTGTGAAACTCGGTAAAGAAGAACAAAAAGCTTCCAGTTACCTTTGAGAAAGAGGATGTGGTCTCAGACCACCAGTGCTCTCCTCTCTGCTGCTGTGTAGATTGTTGCCCTGGCACCTGAGACATTGTATTTTTGATTAAAAACCATGTTTTTGAAATTCTTCGCATGAACAGTAATGATTACAGTCTGACTTGAACTTGCTGCCGAACCTGCAAGCAGAGCAGACATTTAGAGTTGTAATGGTAAATTTGTGTTGAAGTGTGAAACCAGCAAACTTATGACTGCAAAAACCTCTGCACGGCGTTATTCGTAAAAGTAGCCTCAGGATAAAATGACTCTTGTCTTTCACACTTGTCAGAGGATTCAGTATCTTGGCAGAGTTCCCCTTAAGAAATCTGGAACTGATTTCACTCGGTTCTTATATATGAACCAGGCAGTTTAAAAAAAAACCAACACAAATTATATTTAGATGACAGGAATTCTTCCCTGTAACTCATCTACAGGGTCTCACCGATTTTTCTTTTGTCTGTGTGTTCTAGTGCCACTGTGAGCCTGCAGAAGAGAGGAAATGGGTCATAACGATTGTGCAGGCATCAGCTTCTACTTGCATCCACGCAGCTCTTGGTGAGTATCTGCAGTGCTGTGCATGCATTAACATTGCTGATAGTTTTAGCATCTTTGAAGGCTGTGGAAAGTCAGCACTTCACATCATCATCAAGCCGCCACGACACGATAGAGGAGAAACATGTAAACAGCTCAAGTGTCTCTCGGAGCCTACTGAATGAGAGCGGGACTGTTTAGTCGGAGACTTGGTTTCAGATGTGTGACGCTGGAGGGAGGGAGATGGGCATCGTGCGGCTGTGATGTTTGTCGGGGGAAGATTTGCGCCGAGGTGACGAGAACTGGAAGGCTGGAAATCCAAACTTGAGAACTGTTGAAGTGAAATGCAATCATTGAGTGGGGAGCATACATTTATTGTTTTAAAAAGGAGGAGGCATGTTGCCATCAAAGAACTGGGGTCAAAGCGACTTCGTCATCAGACCACTGCACACACTCATGTCACCTCATGCCAAATAGTAGTTCTTGGATGAATGGCATATTTTGTGTAGCTTCAAAAGAGAGAGATCCTTTTCAACAACTGATCCACAGGGAATAAAAAGAATTTGTTGACCGACGCTAGCTCAAGGCTATTACATTAAAAATCAAACGTCTGCCATCAAAGTATTCAACCTTCAACTGGCACATTTCTAATAGTCCTGCAATCTGTTTTTTGGTCCGAATTACATTATTACAGTCATCACAATCATTTTACCTCATACATAAAGTCGAATTCTGTGGTTTAATAAAATTGCAATTTCTACTCACTGCATATTGGTATTTAACTGATTTCTACTTTTTGTATTTTATCCCACCCAGGGAGCAACTTCTCTACTTTCATCAGAAATCAGATCGTCATAATTATCAATATATGCCTCTACATATATACACAATAATATATTCTTGGTAAAACACTTATGGAGCACTGAAATATACCTTATATTTATTTATACCTTATATTTCAGTGCTAACCCTTGGTATGAATGCTAAAATGAAACTGAGACAGATAATTTTTTTGATTCATTTCTTGAACCTAAACAGGTGAACACTAAAAATCCTCACCAAATATTCAAGCTGGGTGAGAATTTAAAAAAAGTATTGAACCGCAATCCATGATTTGGAAATATTTCACAAAATAAAAAAAAAAGAATTATTTTCTCACATTCATTTATTAGTTATTTCATTCATTGAATGAAAATGTATATTTGGATTAATGGACAAACATTTTTAGAACTGAATTTAATGTCTAATTAATAATAAAGATAAATTGAAATAATAAATCTCGTGGAGAAATCAAGCATTATAGGGCTATATAAGCAACCCACCTACTTCCTAAGATCCAGATTTATTTTACAAACAACTTTTGTGAAAAAAATAAAATCATTTGGGACTTTGTCATCAATCAAAATTTGCTACTGAACTTCACACTGAGTGCATGTTGTTTGGGAATTTGGATTTAATACAGTCAGCTTCACTCTTGAAGCCTGAGATTAAGCTCTGCCTTATTTGCATTTAAAATATAAAATTAAATGTTGCTTTCATCATTGTGAGCAGGAGATATATTTGACCTTGCCTTCATACACAATAAGAAATTATTCAGCAGAAATGGTAACACATTAACCATAAAGGCACAAGTTTCCACCCATCCCCTCAGCAAATCACCCGCTGCTTACACACCTTCTTGAGTGCTGCCATTTCCTTTACCAGCAGTTCAATGTCCTCGTGGTCCTCGTCATCCTCGTCACCTTTCAAATCCCACGGACCGCTGTGTGGCAGGTAAGGCTCAATAAGGACGGATTCTGTTCCTCTGATGTCGCAGCGGCAGTATGGGCACGTGTGGCCGGCTGTCTTCTGTTAGACAAGGAAGCCAAAAATGTGTTCAACTGAAAAGATCCCGCGAACATGAAGACATATTGTCTTGAGAACAGCTTCGTGTTCCATTTGAGCTGTGTAGTGGAATATTTTGACCCTGTCTTCAGACAGGAAAGCCACCAGATTTTCAAAAGATGAAGAGGATGGAAAATGCCACCTTGAGCAGACGCTCGTTTTCACATGTAAGAATAGATGAAGGCGACTTGTTGCGACATTTTACTGGCTGTTCATTCAGCCACAATTTAATTTGCATATAGAAATTGTGATATAGTTTCTCTACCAACATGAAAGCAGTTTTTAAATTGTTTTTATTTTTTTAAGAAACTAATTGTTGATCATTTCTAACTAACGTCTAGACTCGCTTGCAACTTTTCATTTCTGGTCTGACGATCATAAATCTCATTCAACTTTCAACTTTCTCGCTCTCTTTCCTATTATATGCTTCACATGCTCCATTTTTATGAAAGTGACTGTAAAGGATCGTGTGTGTGGAGGATGTGAGCTTCAGTTCACATGGTACATTTAAAGCCAAATATCAGGACATGCTGCACTACACCTTTACAAATATTTTTCTGACCAGATGGAAGACCTCTGATGGGCTAACATTTTCAAAGAACTACTCGTAGAGCACAAAGCTGTCATTAAAGAGCAGCAACTTTTATTCTGATTGGATGTCCTCATTGTTACTCTGTGGTCAAAAGAGTAAGCAGGATGTAAGGGAAGGCTCCTTTACAGGAACAAGCAGAAATGTTACCTCACTTTTGTATGCTGCTGCAACGAGTAGAAGTAAGATCAACCTGAGTACTGTCTGAGCGACAATATGAATATAGCAATATATTAAAATATATAAAATCCTTTCCTACAAGTCAGTGTGAGGAAAGACATGATTATGTTTGATTTAAGTACTACTTAACATTTTTAGTTAATGCAGGTTATAACCTTTACTTTTTAATGTTATGATGAAATGTTTTCCAGAGACTCTTATGGCATATCTTTGACATAAATCCCAAGCCACATTCAAATAACTACCACTGAATGCACCAAACGTTACAGTGGCTCCAGATGTGGATATGATGGTTATGCACATGGTGAATTGAATTCACTTGTATAGTGAATGTGTCGTGCAGTCCTCTTTCATTTTGAATAGAGAGAAACTGACATTAGGCAGTTTGAGTGGGTGGATGAAGATCGGTACCTGCCAGCCTGTGAGGCATTCTTGGCACAGGAGATGCCCGCAGGGTTGGATCTTTGTGTCCTTATCCCTCTCTGCACAGATCTTACACAGCTGGAAGGTGCTGCCGATGTCACAGTACAGTTCATACTGTTCCTATTTGGTGAAAAACCGGTGGCAGTGGTAAGACAGAAAAAAATAAAATACAGAGCACAGTGCAAGGTCTATGTTTTGCTTTCGGTCAGGCACATAAGAAGCCGCTGGCAGTCTCCTCTAAAATTAATAAAGCGGTATCAAGTGCATCCTGTTACTTCTGTAACTTTCAATTTCCCCTTCTGGGCTGGTTCGCACAAGCTTGTCAGGTCGGGGTTCACATCACGGCCATCTGGGTACAGGTAGCTGCAGGCATGAAAACACACAGTACTGAGAAAAAAACAACACATAAACAAAGGTAAAATAAATCTAGAGCCATTGTGTGTTTGTCCTAACCAGCCTTCCTTGAAGCCCTGAATGAGAGCCTGGTATAAAGTTGTATTCTGGGGGATTGTCTGGACGATGTCCGCTTCATTTGTCACGTGGCCAATAGCCCACTGGCCCATTCTTGTGCAGCTTAGACGGAATATGTAGCTTCGGGACGACAGGTGCTTGTAAATCACACTTGCTTCCAAAACACAAGTTCAACGTTAGAAATAGCCTCAGACACTGTGAGGCTGATAGATGAGTCATTTCCACATTGTTATAATGGTGGGAATTATTTTCAGTGTTGAATCAAAGTTCAACTGAAATACTTTTTCTCAGCTGTTACACGTCACGTGTATACACTCACAAGGCATGTGGCAGGAAACAAGAAGCAAATAGGCATGAATTCGTGGTCAAGACAACCTGCTGAATGGGGAAGTATGTAAGTGCCTTTAAACGTAGCACGATTATTAGTACCAGATGGTCCAAATGGTGTTGAAAGTTGACAGAGTGGTTAGAGAAAAAAGGAAATAATAACTACGCTGCTGTTCCCATAAAAAAACAAAACCGCATGATTGGGCCAAGATAACCGAGGCGGCTGTCAAGCCAGCTGCAGACTGTACGATTTGACTTCATTACTTTACACAATGTGCCATCAATTTCACAGATTTGGTATCCAAGTATTCAGCCAAGGTTATGACCTTGACTGAATACTTGGAGGTGACGTGCAAATGCATATGGTAACAGTGGCTCCTTCATGCATCGGTGTGCAAGGAGAATGACGTTGCAACGTAATTCTATAGCGGCCAACTGAGGAGGTGGTTGGAACATTGGGTCTGATTCACAAAGATTCTATATGTAGGTTTCTAAATTGCAATGTTCACACTAATAGATTGCACTTTCCGATTGTGTGCATGTTGCTGGTGATCAACAAAGAATTGGCACTATGAGTCACATAACACACAGAGAGGAGTGTTCAAATAAGTGTTTGGCATGTATTATTCCTTGGAGTGATTGGATCGAGCGCTAAGCCCCCACAAGCAAAGAAAATGGGAAAACCATTACCTGATTTCATAAGTAAGATTTCAACATTGACATATCAAAATGTAGCATAAACAGTGTGAAACCATAAACCCACCCTGCCTTGTAAGTGGTTTAAACTGCTGGTCCTATAATGGTGTGTAGGATTTAAAAAAATGTTTTTATTCTATTGGCATCGACACTGTTTGTCTTGAACGAATCTGACTTATTTCCTGACTTGTGGCATCAACAAGGCATTCTGACCTCGACAACTGCCACTCGCTGGATATTTTCTCTTCTCTGTAAACGTTTGAGATAGTTGTGTGCGTAAATCCCAGTAAATCAGCAGCTTTTGAAAAACTCAGGCAAGCCTGTCTGGAACCAAAAACAACACGACATTTAAAATCACTTGGATCACCATTCTCCCCTATTCTCATGCTCAGTTTGAACGTCAGCAGCTCGTGACCCTGTTGCACCAACAAGTATATGAACATGTATACCTAACAGAGTGACCAGAGAGTGTAGGAGAAGTGAAGGAACGTGATTAGCAACTCAACAGTTTCAAAATATGACCCACAGGCAAAAACAAATGATACTCACCTGCCGGGTTTGTGCAGGTAGTGCTGCAGACGAGTTATAACCTGGTCATAGGTGAGGAAGGCCATGTAGCCCGGATGAGTCACTGCAAGCTGGTTCCAGTTCCTGATAAGTGATCTCCAGGGCTAAAAGACAAGAAGGTATTTGACATTTCTAAGGTGAGAGGAGGAGTAGTAATGCTGTCAAGGATATCACATTTGCAAGTAAGAATTGAGGAAGTATTTGATTCCAGCCAGAAAGTAGTCTGTCACTTTTAGCCCCATATACGAGCACTTTTACTTTAACAAGCAAGCTATGATTTGAGCTTTAGTGCTTTAGCACTCCTCTGCTCCGGCCTTCAGACTTCAGTTCCCCTTACGGCGAGTACCAAACTTTCCATTCCAAAACAATCCCCAAAATAACATTGGGGAAGATTTGATAAAACATCTTATTGTCTCTTTAAGTAATCAGTTATTTGACAGTTTTTGAAATGCTTAACTTACCTGAAATAGTCTTGTAAAGATGTCAAACTCAAACGCGGAGACGTGATCGTTACATGTGAGATCAATGGTTGATTTGAGAGCCATGGACTCCATCCCCACCTCAAATGCATGCACGCGTTGCAGCTGCTCTTTAAAGCTACTCCACTGTACTATACACCTACCAGGACAAATGGACAGTCAGTGAATGTGGACAAAAAGCACAAAAAAAACCCTAAAACAAAAACAACAACAACAAATGGAACCAAGGATGTTGTCAGCATGAAGAATTTCTCTCACGCACTGGTTGCCAAATGAATATCTCCAGAACTCCTCTGCCTCTTTCTTCGTCAGCCTGTAGGTGTCACCCTGAAAACATCCCTCTGGAAACATGGCCCTCAGCTCCCACAGCATGTGACTGAACATCAACGACAGTTTGGTCAAATTCTTCCTATGAATGAGAAACACATGTGAGTCTCAGTTTTAGAGGCAAGTGAGGCTTTGCACGGTGACATTCAAGCACTATGTGATCTTGAACAAGGGCTGTTGAAAATTTTTTTTTTTTAAGCCAGTTAATCACCTCTTTTAAGATGATAATCCAAATGTTAAATACTGTCGACGTTCGATGAAAATATAAAAACCCAGTCTATTTTATGTGCATGCAAAAGCTCTCTTGTCTAGTAATCTATATCTGTGGCTTTTTAAAAGAGGCTACCTACGTTTGCTATGTAACAATTTTGTTACGTAAATAAAAACCACCAGCTACTCAAACTTGGAATAACCAACCGATGGGCTTAGTTTCAGTTGAACCAAGTTGAGCTGAAGCACTGCTGATACTTTCCATAGATAAACGCTCACATAAGTGCATAAATGGAGTCCAGCTTGCAAACAGGATGCTACCTGCTGCATGCTTGCCTGTGAATACCACAAAATGTTCCAGTGGCCAGTGTGTCTCTCAAGGACAGTCTTTACCTTTCACACTAGTCGAAACTCTCTGATGTGTTTTTATTTGTTATTTTTTTTCCGACAAATGCGTGGCCTATTTTTAGACGATTGTCTTTCACAATTATATACTTGGCATTTCTAAGAAGATTTGCTTTACATGCTCCTGACAGACAATATACACATTGGTGTAATTTCACTCACACAAATTAAAGCTTTGAATTAGATTGAATGGCATGTTTTAAGTGATAATCATTGAAACTAAATTCTGTTTTGAATATTAAATTTAGGCATTAAGTTTAGGCAGGCAGTCATTTATTCAAGTGTACTTAGAATTTCTGCCATTAATGACACTGACTCCACAGCATACAGATTGTATGGCCATGTATATATATGTACACCTGAACATGCCATGACAGAGCACACTAGTTTTGTTTCACTATAAATGTTTATGGCTCAAATCAGCGATAAATAAAATATGTTTGATATGGGGAAATTCTTTATATTTTTTTAAAGATTTGGACTTAATCAGTCATTTCCCCTGTATGTCACAAGAATTAACATGATAGATAATAATCAGATACAATTATGCACGTTCGAAGTATCTCACAAACATTATAATGCACAATAAATTAGATGTGGGTTTATACTGATGGTGTCAGGAATGGGCAAGTTTGATTATGAGTCCTACAACAATTCACTCTTTACTGGCAGTAGCCAAGTTTTGACTGAACACTTCCACCACAAGGAAAATGTTGATTTAAGGTTTAACTTAATACGTAATACTTAATACTATCCTCAGTTTTATGTATGTGTATGTATTTGTTTTATCTGTTTGAGATTTTTTATTCTTTTATGGATTCCGATGTCTGCAAAAAAGATGATGATGATGATTACAATCATAATTCAACTCGTGTATATATGGTACAAATGTGCTTAGAATGACGTATGTCTTTCTGAAAACTGGTAAAACTAATGTATAAATTTTGGAAATGGGCTCACAGACTGTAAAGGGGGGGGCAGCTGCTCATGTCTGTAATGTCTGATTTAGCAGCATGAATTTTTAACGCAGCATATTCCCTCTTATGCAAAACGTTTTTGATGCAACGTTGGAAATTTCCTTTAGATCTATGCAGGCCTCTGAAATTCATTAGAATATGTCTGATGGTGTGAAAAGTGGCGGTAAACTTTCCAACCGAGTAAGGAATAGTGAACCTCTTGAGAGCAGAACAGAGTAGCAGCAAAAGAGGATGTGGGAAGGAACGTGTAAGAGCCAGGTAGACTGTAGGCCTGTCTGGCCACTAAAATTATCCCTCAAGACTAAAATAATCTGAAAAAAAAAATCTAGGAATAACACAACTTACCCCGCATTTATGCACAAATGGCTAAGGTATTCTGTAAAATATGAACTTCAGATGATTCATTCGGTTGCAAATCTATTAGTCGGGAGTGGTTTCCATTTGCAAATGCCATAGTTACAAATTGCATGTTGCTCACCGGCCTCACACTTCATGAAGCCTCGTGTGAGGCAGATTGCATTTCTCTGAGAAAACACAATACAATAGAGCAAGTGATTTACTTCTACAGACTAATAATCAAGTGCTCTACTCCACTCGAATAGTGAAATGTTTTTAAAAAGAGGAATGACAATGTCATTGCACATTTTTCTGCATTGAGGTTTCAGGACATTTACAAAAATAAGGTTTTGTTGTGTGACCTTAAAAAGAAATATGTACTGTAATGAATTTATAATTGCAAAGAGGGAAAAAGCTTTTTTATGAAATGTCAATGTTGAAAATGATGGGGTGCGACAAGACAATTGCACACAAGCTGTTTTTACAGCGTGAAATATAGTCATGTAACTCACTATACTCAGGAGAGTTGACTCTTTTCATTGCATATCGCATTTTACTTCCATTAGTACATATCTCCAAATGTTGGAAATGATGCAAGACATTTGAATAGATGCATACATGTTTGGCCATTTGCATGTTTCTTTCTCAAATTCCTATCAGAGGAGACCAAAGCCGTCGATATGTCGCAGACAATAATCCCCCAGCCTTTAAACCCTCCGCTGTCTGTCTCTGTTTTCTGTGGCACTTGCTGGATTTCAGTTCTCTTTTTAGCTTTGTATGATTGCTTGGCTGAAATTTCACTTACGAAAGGTCAACTATTATTCCAACTTCCTCCACAACGTGTTTTTAGTAATGGATGGATAACTTACTGCCCTGACGCTAAGAGATAACAAGCTATATATGAGAGCCGTCTTTACATCTCAGCAGTCTTAGAAGCAGAAAAAAAAAAAAAAAAAAAGAGGGTTGGTGCAGAACTATCTATAACGTGAATTTGTCACATGGCTGCCCATGCAGTCATCAGTGTGGTCAGGCCATCTGTTGTGCGTGCAGAAGATTCTTGACTATGATATAATAAATCTTTAAATAAGCCCTATCTGATTTTCAGATTCAAATCATCAGCGCTGGTGCCTGTAACATTCTGTAATCACACAACAGATGTTGTAGAGTGTGGAGAAGGATCTACGTATTCGAGCTGAGAGCCAACCACAAGGCATGGCGATAAGCTTGTCAACTAAATTATGGCTTGGGTTGTGATATTCAGTTTGCATTGCAATCAGGCTTTAATTGTTATGCGATTGCATCAACTTATCCATTGTCCATTAGAATTATGAACAAAACTGTGGAAGCACAGTGTCAATTGCATTTTACTGTCCTCAATCAAATCCTTTTAGCCAAAGAGGGGTCTGTAGTACCGCTGGTTGATTGTAATATCTGTACAACATTTCATTTCGGCAAATAGTATCAGTCAGGAATGATTGTTTTTGACATTTGAATTGATGCAAAGGCATTGTCAATCAGTAGGGTAGGACATCTGCAGTGACACACACAAGCAGGAGAAATCTGTATGCTGGAGGGAAAACTACTAATTCATCTATTGAAATACCATATTTAAAAGATACATTTATTTTAATGGAGACAGTTAAGTTTCAGACTATTCACAAAGATTTAATAGCGAGAGCGTCTAACAGGAGTCGACACCTTCTATTTTTGCCACTTTCCACTAAATAAAGCAACAAAACACATTTAACCTTTAAAATGAAGAAACCATAGCTCATATAAAAGCATATATAGTTAAGTTAGGTTTAAGATGGGCAATATATTGTAATATATTTCAGTTTGTTTTAGCGGTTTTATGTTTATAAGCCATTTTGCTTGTATTAGCTGTTAGTCATTTGAGCCATTATAGCTTTTTGACAATTTTAACGGTTCTGTTTTTTTTTCCTTTTTTGTTTGTTGTTTATACCATTGTAGCAATTTAAGCTGTTTTGCTTTATTTTTTAAAAGAAAATTTAGCAGTTTCAGCTTTTTTAAGCCATTTGATAAGAAGCCTTTCATCAAACAAGCATGTGTTTTCAATTTTAAAGAAATAAATGTTTATTTACATGTAAATATCTGAGAGCCACCTCAGAGGTGCTAAAGAGACACATGTTCTTCCAGTTAAGCGAGTTGCAGACCTCTGATCTTGGACATGAAGACTTTTGCTATTGTCAAAGATCCCAACAGGTAATAATAGTAATATCTTATTAATTTGTGACATTGTTGTAAAATAAAACAGCACTTCTTGCCCATGCAAAAGTAAAGGAGCAAAATGAAAATGGACCATTTCTGTTGAAGTTTTGCTTGTTTGCTGCCATTACAGATCGAATGCAACTCAAACGCAACAAAGAAACTGTGCGGTCATCCAGGCCTGTGTTCATCGTGCTCCCAGGTGAGCATGTGTAGTAAAAACACAATAGTGCAGGAATGCTTGAGCATCCAACTGTACAAGAATACAGAGAAAGAAAAAGAAAGTCTGTCCAAGCTGCACTGCCTTTCTGTCTCTCCACGGTTGCACACATTCAAAAGATGTTGTTGCTTTTTCAGGTTTCCACATATTAGCATCACAAAGGTGCAGGTTTGAGCCTTTTTTTCCACTTTCAGTATTAGTATTCCCAACAGGATCATGGGAATGTGGCCCAAACTCCAAAATAAGTCACTCTTTCGAGCTGATCCAAAATATCTGCAGCAAAACTTTTTTGCTAAACATTTCAGATTACAATGAAGTCCATTTTCAACCTCTGCAGAATTGAGACGTTATTTTATGTTCACAAAGCCCCTGGAAAAGTTAGTTCATCTCATGTAGAGTTCAACAAAGAATGAAAATCTCTATCATAATCATCAACTATCATAATTCAAAAGTTACTTATTTTGGATTTGGTTGTCCAGTAATTTTAATGACAGCACAATATGTCTTCATTGTTGTGCTTTTAATGAAGTATAAGTGGAGTGAAAAGCTTCTATCACTTGGCAATGAAGGGGAATTTATTTAGTGCATCACCACCACTTACTGACCCCATTTCATTTGTTTTACATAAGGTAAAACAAATTAAATCAAATGTATCAAAAGAGAGAGAGAGAGAGAGAGAGAGAGAGAGAGAGAGAGATCAGGTTTCAGTTTGAGAGCGCGAACAATTTAATTTATTGCCTCAGTCCAATTGGAAAAATGATTATCATGTTCAAAAAGTCTTCAGATCTCTTGTTTTGTTCCGTCGACAGTTTGAACTTGGGTATAGAAACAGAACATAGGAAAGGATGATAAATTATTAATTTCGGAAACAAGAATGAGTACTATTTGTATTTTGATGTAAGAAATATAAAACAGCATGAGCAAATTTTTTCCTAAATCGATTTTATGTGGCATTCATTCATTCAGGTTTTTTTGTTTATTTTTAGAGGAATTCACTGAACAAACCAGGCCGCGCCTCTGAACATGCGCTCCCTTCTGCTTGATGACGCTCGCCTCAGCCCGAAGGCCTCTTACCTGTAGGTTGATCTCTCTTCAAATATTTTCTCGCGTCCCTCTTTGAACAGCAGCACAGCCCTGTCGGTCTTATCCAGCAGGTTTCTGACGTGGACCCTCAGGTATCGGGCCTCATCTCTCCGAGGCACCGGGGCTCCGGCTGCCCCGAAGCCTTGGTAAGGCTCCCAAACCTGCGTGAGCAGCGTCGAGGTCTCAGTCACCAGGTCGGGCAGGTATGGCGGACTGTTCCTCAGTCCTAAGTGGGGATTTGTGCACAGCTCATGGAGCTTCTCAAGCCTTCTGAGGGTCTTCTCCACCATTCGCAGATCTCCACTGGTGGGTGGCTGGGAGCTCAGCTTTGGGCTCCTGGAGTTTCCCGAACCTGCTGCTGCCGCCATGATCACACCGCTGAGTGCAGCCAAAAAAAGTGTTTATTGTAGGTCAGTGAATGAGTTAGGGGGCGTGGGAACTCACGAGGGAATACTCATGAACAGAAATTTGGAGAGAATATCTTCAACAGGTGGAGCTTTCAGTGTTTATGCTGACATTTGTAGTCCGTCGGATGTTGCTAAGAGTTCAATTGAAATATCACCTCCTTCAGACAGCATTTCCAGTTCGTCCAATTAATAATTAATTCCATAAGCAGTTACATCTTTAAAATCAGTGGCTGCCATCCATCCAGCCTCTCACTCCAAGGTCAGATGAAAAGATGCAAAAATAAAAGCCTGTATTTAACAATATCCATACAACAAGTGGAAGTGACGCGAGAACGAAGAAAAAAAAGACTTGAGTTTCACACTCTTAACTTCCAAACAGTTCAAACTTTTACCATAAACTGCCTCCTCCTCATTCTTTCAACCCTTTCAAATGCTTCCAGTCTCGGCCCGAGTACAGGACTGTACTCTGCTTACCCACATCGAGGCGTAGAAATCTTACAGGGTCACCAGAGCTGCTACATCTTCTCCAAGGACAGCGGAAACATGCTGTGTGTCATGGCCTGAAACCCTGCTGCTGCTTCTTTGTCTTTTTGATGTCACCCCTCCTTTCTCTCTCTCTCTCTCTCTCTCTCTCTCTCTCTCTCTCTCTCTCTCTCTCTCTCTCTCTCTCTCTCTCTCTCTCTCTCTCTCTCTCTCTATCTCTCTCTCTCTCTCTCTCTCTCTCTCTCTGAGTAGTCGTAGTTCACTCTTTGATTGGTTTCCTGCTTGCAGCGGCTCGACAAACGTGTTTGCTTTCTCTGTTCCACAGCTCAGAGAGAGAGAGAGAGAGAGAGAGAGAGAGAGAGAGAGAGAGAGAGAGAGAGGTGCATAGTGAGGAGTGGACTCAAAACTAAGCATTTACTCAGAGTGAAAGAGAAGTGTACCACCCAACAACAGTCTATCTGCAGGCAGTTGGAGAACTAACTACAATTCATGTACAGGCCATGAAGACATGCCCTGCATACTGAAATTAAATCAAAAGTGTAAAATCATCTGTTTATTAATTTTTTTAAAAGCTGTGATTACTGATATTGTAATTCAGTGCAGATTTACATTGGCCTGGCTTGTCTTTTAGCACCACCATGAGGCTGTTATTTATTTTGTGAAGTGAAATACTTTTTCCAACATCTACAACTTAATAGACAATTACATATACAAGCCCCCTAACAATGATGTGCAATGGCTTTGAAGAATTCTTAAATGCTATTGCAGTGCCATATTTATTCATTCATTAAGTGGTAGAACACAAATAGCCAGACGGCTGCTGTCATTTATCTTAACAAAAGCTTGTACGGGTGCATCTGAATACCATAGAAAAGTTAGCCTTTTGTGTAGTTCTTTGTTTTATTTTATTTTGTTATTTTGTAAATGAATCCATGAAAACCAAAATGAAAGTATCTTACAATATTAAAATATATGATAACGTCCTCTTTTTGTTTTTTGATATTTAATATCACACAGAAGATTTTCAACTGGACTGAGATCAGAACTTATTGGTCTCCATTTTAAAATAGTTTTTCTCTTTTCAACCACTCCTGCATGATTTTGGAAGTCTGCTTTGGGGCTGGGGGTGGGGGGTGTCTTAGGATGCACAACTCATGATCTATCTTTCAATGAAGTTTTCTTATACTGGGTCGGACCTTTCACCCCAAAATTTCTTCTTAATTCTCTGATCTCATAATTCTGTGATACGGTCAATTCCTCCATTACCAAATGCAGCACAGTAGCCCCACAGCATTATGGTTCCTCCGCCATGCTGGACTCTGTACAGTGTTTGTTTCCTTGGAGGCTTCATTGTGTCATGAACTTTTGAATAGTATTTAAATATTTTCAGGTTCGGCTTTATGCCGAGTCAGCAAAGGCATTGTACTGTATTTCACCACTAAATATGGGTCAATGACTCTGTATGACAACTGTCTTCCACTATAGTTTTTTTCATTGGAAAACTGCACAAAACCATAAGAAAAACTTCCCATGAAATGCTGTCATAATTATGTATTGTTACAATTTCAGCTGCATTTTATTTCATTACAGCTTTTAAATTAAAATAATCTTGAAACATTTTTAAATAACCTTTTTTACGATAATGACTCAAATACTCTATTATACTATTTAACAAGCAACATTATTGCTTCTATTACATTAAGAATTGCCAAAAGTATTAAATGTTTGGGCAGGTATTAAGTTATTCGCCATTATTCCATTATTGCTTGTTACACATTGTCTATCCTGACATTTTCCTATCAAAATGAGCATTAACATCTGCAGTACTTTGCAGTCACTCGTCAGCTCGATCCAACTACATTAGCCAGCCTTCACTCTCTTTGGACCACTTATGATAAAATACTGACCACTGCAGACTCTGACTCAGTTTAGCCCTCAAACCTTTTTTAAAATACCCTAAAAATCCTCATACTTATCAGTAATTCCTGTTCCGCTTTTACTTGAGGACAAAATGTTCACTTTGCATTGTGATTACCATCCCACTATGATAAATACATGATTCATGCTACCGGAAATTACTTCATCTGTCAGTAGTCATGCAGTTCTGGCTAATTAGTGTATGTGCAAGAAAATACCTTGTTTTTCCTGTCTTGCTCATAAAAGTAGCTCCTCGGGTGTTTCCTGTTGCTGCAGTAGCTGGTCTGCATCTTGTTGCAGGCTGCCAATGTAAAACCCAATCAGCAGGAAAATAGATGCAATCACAAAGTTAGTGGTTAGAAATACAAATCATGCTTTGAAGTGTGTTGCAGATCTGAATTTCTTTCTTGAATTTTATTTTAAATTTATGGTTGCACCTTCACCCATTAAGCACAAGGGGGCCTCATTTCATCGTGTTGGATTACAGCATTTATAGTGCAATGATTTCTGTTTTAAAACACTAAGAAGCTTAGAATTGTTTTTTTTTTATATTTACATATTTGTAAAGACTCAAGATTATCTTAAAAGTGCAGCCAGTGTCTCTTTGACTCAGATGCAGATTGAGTATTAGATCCGCTCTATAATAGGAAAAGTATGCTTTTATTTTTCATAAACAATGGCCCTTCTTGCCAAACGAGACCATAAATGGTTGAATGCTTCAACAGCTGCTGGGCATGTTTGTGTAGAGTCTGGGTGTTTTAGGGACTTTAGGCACCCAGCCTAATTTTCCGTTGCCCACTCCACACATCAGTGGCAATAGGAAAGTCCCAAATTGACCCAAGTAATCACAATCTGGTTGGGGGTGGAGTAGGATCAGATTTAAGCAGAGGAGATAAGATGTGGGTTTTTTTTCCTTCTTTTGTATGTGCGTATACTGGCAGATTTTTGTGAGCGTATCAGTGTTTGAGATCAGTAAGTCACATGTAGGGACATGAAGACATACAGTAAAGTTCACCGATGAATCCGACAGTTTTGGGAAGGCATTATCATTTGAAGTTCTACTCTATGATCTGTTTTCCTTTTTTTTTAAGGTTGTATTAGGTGGTTCTTCCTAACATGATTCCTGATACAAACATATGAACATCCAATATATCTGAAGTCAGAATTACACAGTGCACACCATGGATACACTCCATTTAGTCAATCACTAAATCGTGATAAATAAAATACAATAGTTAATACAGATGCCTTTCATGACACCAGAGCAGGATCAACATTAGGTTTCCCCTCAAGGGCTATTTGCCAGGTTAGATGCGGATCCAAGGCCACACAGTTGTGTGCACTCTCACCTCAAAGTGAGAACATCTCGTCAAGGCTTTTCTGTGCAGATTTTTCATAGTTTTCGTGTGTGTGTGTGTGTGTGTGTGTGTGTGTGTGTGTGTGTGTGTGTGTGTGTGTGTGTGTGTGTGTGTGTGTGTGTGTGTGTGTTGGTTTTTTATTTGCACTGTACTCCAAAGCTATGGGTGTGAATGTGAGTGTGTGCGGTGGTCCATCTCTGTGTTCGCTCTTCATACTGGTGAATTGTCCAAAGTCTGGACACAAGCTCATAGTCGTAAACTGAAAATATGGAGACTCAATTTAATTACAATGTGTTTTATACATCTTTAAAGCACTTTAAACCAAATACACACAAGTGCAGCGACTTTAGAGCGGTCTGGTTGAAACATCAAACGAAGATGTGGATTTTTCTCTCTGCTTTGGAGCATGAACCCACAACAACGTTATGATCCTTCCATCAGTTTTTACCCCCAAATCCCATGAAACACAGAGTTTATTTAGTAGAATGTGCTGCCAACACTTCAATAACATGGTGATTTTGGAACTCATTCTACAGTTTCACCTCAAAACCGGCAAATTCAAGTCTCAAAAAGAGCAGTAATACACAGTATATCTGATTATATAGCATCTCACTTAAAGAGTATTCGGTATTTAATTTAGACTAAATATATCAACTGTTTACTCATAATGGTAATGCGAACTAAGCGGGAGCCTTTTTAACAGGTCTTCTAACGACAACGCTGCAATAAAGAATGAAGAAACACAGGAATGAACTCGTTAAATCCCTCCTGTTATTATCAAAGTCAATCATTGTAATAAACTGGTGTCACATCAATACGCACTGGTTTGCTCAAAGTGACAGCCAGAGCCTTCCTGAGAAATGTTTTGAACTTTCATGCAAAACAGACATACGTCAAAGAGGACGGGAATGCAAAGAATTACTTTGAATTTAAAACACCCATATATTTTTTTTCTTCCGTCTCCCGGTATAATTACTAAGCTGCGCAATCACTTCGTTTCGGTTTTAAGGGAAAGCACCGTCAAGTGTCATCAGGACGTTCATTAAAACCGATGAACTCCGGCGCAGCTGCACTACCTGCACTCCTCAGCATAGGTGCGCTCGGATACACACTTTGGCCATGTTGCCAAACTTATTTTGACTTCATTTATTGCGTGTGAAAGTGCACGACTCAGTCATTTGAAACGTGTACCTTCTTCTTCACCGGCATCGCGAAAAGAAAACGAAAATGATTTGATCGCTTCCCATTTCGTACCATGGATATGGGAATTGCGCTCCGGTCCGTTTGGTGAACTTTGACGCAGCGCGGGGTGAGAGAGCGAGCGCGAGAGAGAGAGAGACACCTGAAACGTCTTCCAAGTCCTCCAGACGCGTCCACCCTCCGGTTGATGCCGAGGATCATGACCATGAACGGTGACCACCAGTCGGCTGCCACCGCGCCGCTGGATTTGAGCACCTCTGCTCGAGAGTGCGCGAGGTCCGGTGGCTCCAGGACTCCGGAATGCAGGAGTCAAGCCGGTGACGCTCGCGCGTCCGGTTGCTCGCCTGCGCCTCCGGCGTGCACAGGCACAGACACTTTGGACATCCACTGCCCCGCGCTCAGGGGCGCCCCGGACCCCAAAACAAGCGCTGGTCGCAAACGGACAGCAGACGCGTCTTCATTAAGGCTTCCGTTTAGGAAACGACCGATTCCTGTTGAACCCGAGAGCCGGGGGGACTCGCCTCCAGCAGAGAGCGGAGACCGGCGCTCTCCCACCGGAGCTGCGGATGTCAGATTTCGGGGGAGTTTGAGCGCGCCTCTGGAAAGACGCGTAGTGGTTTCGGCGTCTGCTCCTGTGCGGATAGAAGCAGCAAGTCCAAATGGATACCCCATTCGGTTTTTGCAACATTTCAGTTACGGTGAGCATCCAACACCCATCTACCCATTGCCTGAAGCTTTTGAAATAATTGATGTAAAGTATTTATTGATTGTAAAGACAAACAAGCAACAAGCCAAAAACAACGGAGAACGAGGACTGGAAGTGATTGGTCTGTTTGATATGTTTGAAAAACATTGAGACTTCTCTAAGTAACGAATTAATGAATTCCGCATTATATTATGCTGTCCTGAGCTTTGGTCCTCTAGTAAATAAGCCTCCATCCTTAAACAGATCGTGCTGTTTAACCCTTAAAATATCACAGCCTATATCAACGTTATGATTTAAATTCCTCACATAAATCAAAATGCATGCAAAAACAACACAGTCCGTTTATTCTTAGAGGTCGTTGATGTAAAACTCCTTTTTCATTTTGAAGCGTCAAAGAAAATGACTGACACGGTTGAAGTTTCTGTTGCAGCGTTTGCAATTTGCAGTGGACCATAACATTTTTTTTAGCAGGGTTGAATTACAATCTAATATTTTTTGTTTGAACATTAGTTAAACAGTAGTTTTGTTTTATTAGTGTGTGATGGTGGTTTAAAACACAGTGGAGTCAGGAAAATGTCCAGTCAGCTCTTCTGCAGCTATTTCTCTTCAGTGGGTTGCCTGCACAGACAAAAGTAGCTCAATAGGTCATGGCTTATATATAGAAAATGCATAGGCTCATGCAGAGCATGCAGACTTCCTTATTATGATAAATTACTTCTTTGTTATGAGACCTTTTCATTTTATGTTCAGAGTTTATTCAGGTTCTCCTCTCTTCCTCCTATATTTGTCTGATTATCTTTTTTCTTCATAATTTCTTCCTCTCTTTCTGTGTTTTTATTTGCCCAGGTCCCTACCAAATGCTCTGTTTACCCCCAGTCCCAGAGCCAAACCACCCTCTGGTCCACCAACCTGACAACTCGTATCACTCCAGCATCGTTATGGCGACACGTCAAGATGAAGATGGAGACACGTATGTTGATTTTTCTGAATTGGTCTTTGGTGGAAGTTACATTTTATTGTGTAAGTTTTTAACATACAACTCTATCCAGCCATCCATCTCAGTGAGTTGTGAAAAGCGTAATCTTTAAATATTACGACTGACCCACTTGTCTTTGTGTTTCATGTTAAATTTTATTCTCAAAGAAAATAGTAAAAGTAAAACTCTTAATGTTGCTTCATGTAGAACTCAATATGAGCAATTCGATGGGATGGACACAAACACTGCTCAGGCAAACAAGTCCAAGCCTGCAACCATATGACCCTAGAAAGTTTGACATTGCACGACCTGGAGGTCAGATGACAGTATAGTGTCATCCCAGTTTGTTTATTATGGTCTTCATGACTCACCTGCATTTGCACATTGCACAGGTACAGTCAGAAACTCCCTACATCTGCTGTCACTGCAATTCAACAAATTCTTCAACTCTGTTTCACTTCCTTCAAGAAAGACATGGTAACAGTGGATCAGGAATGATTCACTAGCTGCCCATGGAGACTTTGATCTTATACACTAACCTGTAAAATATAGGTGTGGGCTGCCACACTGCAAAAGCACTTGCACTTAAACAAACTAGTATTGTCTGTTGATTATTCTCGCATGGTGGGAGGCAGACGGGTTTAGTAATGAGAATACCTTGCGAATGGCGCTGCAGTGTTTTAGAACCACACGAATGCAAATATTAAACTTTAACGCATGGTTACTTTGCTTTGTATGCAGGTTTAACACCCACCCACACACTAACTGAAATGAGAAACTGATACAAGAACACACAGACACACTCATGCAGTCAGGTGACTGAAAACATGGCTCATCCAAGAATTAAATGGCTCCCTGGTGTTGCTGTTTGAAGAACTTCATCGTCATTTGCATTCACTCCAACAAAACCATGATGACCAACATTTAGTGTTGCCAAAAGTCCCGTGACTAGGAACAGCTGCTTATTGCCCCATATCTTCTTCATACACTTACAATAACATGAACGAATATGCAATGATATTGATTGTTACATTTTTTTACAACTGCAAAACTGAACCTGTTCTTCAAGACTTTAAGCTTTAAAGTCAAACTAATACGGTTTACGACAATGAATACAAATATTTACGGAGTAGAATAAAATAACACCCTAGATACAGACTGAAGCAACAAGTCAATGAAAGCCAATACAATGAGAGGAGATTTAAGGTGAGAGGTGAAGGAGGAGAATCATTTCCCTGCCTGAGATCCTGAAGTAAAAGGCTCTTCAGCATTGGAGCCCAATCAGCACAGTCAGTATTTTTTTGTGCACATTTTTTTTATTGACACCATAAACACATTATTGACACCATAAACACCTCCAGTATGGAGTACTGCATCTGTAGTAGTCACTATCTGATCACATTAATTAAATCAACAACAGTCAGTTACTGAATGCTTATTGGTCTCATCACTTTTGTCCCATATAAAATCAGCTGGAGAGTTTCCATCCATCCATCCATCCATCTTTCGCTTTGTGGGTCAACAATTTTTTTTTTTTTCTATTTAGTTTTATTATACTGTGTGATTCCCTTGAGGAAACTCCTTTTACCTACCGTAATAAACCCATCGGTAGCAGCCACTCAGACCAGCGCTCAGGGGGAGCTGGTGAGGGTCTCGTTCATGGAGCCACTGTGTTTTTTTGGGGACTGTTGGGGCACCCGAACTACCTGACATACCCAGAGGAAACCCATGCACTCGCAGGGAAAACATGGAAACTCCACACAGAAAGGCCCCGGGCAGGATTTCAACTCACGACCTTCTCGCTGTGCCACCCTTTTCTTATAGGGAGTTTTGTTTCTTGTTCCGCAGTTTTGATTTAGTTTCCCATTAGAGTTTCCAAAGGTGTCTTTATTGGATAATCTAGCTACTAGTTCAATGATCTCCAATTTACTTGGTTAACTTTTCGCTGTAAGTAACAAAAGTGGCGATTTTCCGAGACCTGCCAGCTCTCATCTATATGAATGATATGTTGCTGCTCCTTCTTTATAAGTTCATGAACTAGATAATTTTTTTGACCCTCCAAAAAAATCACTGGACTTTTGGAGACTTCAGTTTAAAGAAATCATTACAGGGAAAAATAAGCTTTAAATATTTGTTTTTTAACCGATTCAGTGTCTTTTCACACTTTGACCCAGATCATTGCTCAGTGCACCTGTAAAAGTTTCCTTCACCTCATTCCTTACCAATCATACAGATTATTGGTAATCGACACTTTCATTCACTTCTAATTGGGAAGGAGGTCTTCATATGATAAATATAATCATATTACATCTGAGTTTGCAGTTCATTCAAACTCAAGAAGACACTTGTATGGTGTGACTGACCATGCAAAACCACTTCCATTTATGATTTATGATATTAAACAATATGCATACTAAGAAAGCCTGTGACCGTGTGACAATGACCATACAACTGTGGTTGACCTGAGCCTCTTTCTCCCACTTACTCATTAACTTTAGCTAAACCTAATGAGTGAATTAGTCATCTGACTAAACCACAGTGCTACCAGGTCAGCTAATGTGTGACAACACCATTACAGTAATGCACCTACAACAGGTTATCCTGACATTCCAAAATAAATTAGACAACTAAATATAACTAACTGCTGAGTTGCTTTTCATTGACAGTAAGTAGCCAGTTAATAACTTCACAAGTACGATCACGTTGTAACCTTCAGTAATGTACACAACACTGCTTATTACTGAAACTTAATGCAAAAAAGGTGCAGAGCTATCTGTCACCTTTTACTGGTCGAGACGTTTTGTAGCATTGGCCTTGTACCCACTTGTTGATCTGTGGTTGTTTGACACTTTGTGTGAATTCTGCAGAAAGCAGCCTTCTCAGCCCCCCATCCATTTTCACACTGTGTGTGTTTGAGCGAATGTGTCTACGTGCGTGTGATTGATGGCGAGCACGCGCCTTCTCTTACGTCAATTGGCGTGTGCATCTTTTGTTCTCAGCGCCTCGGAGCCCCTTAGTTTCGGGAAAACCAGTGAGTGCTTGGTTTTAAACATGGTTGTGGTTTTCTCAGGTGTCTCTCTTTCTCTCCCTCTCTTTTTTTTCTTCTCTGTGTTTTTAAATGAATGGGCTCAAAAAACCCAAACATCCGCTCCTCACTTCCTCATTTACCGCTTTCTTTCTGTCATCTTCATCTCTGTGTCTCTCTTCATTTCTATTGCGTGTCAGTCACCGTCTTTTGTACCCACAATGTGCAGACGTGCAGGTTTACTTGCAGCTCAACCACACAGTTCAGGGAGCTCCTCAAATTTAAAGATCCACCTTGTAAAATGTAGTCAGGTTTATAATTTATTAGTCAGAAAAATCACGAGAAATCACTTTTTTGTAATGCCCTTACAAAATGTTACCCTTGATAACTATAGATGCTACTGCAACACGACTTGTTCAGAAATGGTTATTGTTGAGTTTATAAAACAAACTAAATATACGGAAAGGTGGTTTTAAGACTTAGGAAAGCTAATGATTTTGATGAGAAATATATCTTGAGTTGAAGACTGGTCTGTCACAGGCCTGGATATGCTATGGCTTGTGGGTCATACGCAGCCTGTTGTCTGTCCTTACGGCCCCACACAGGATCAATGAGGTCGCGGGTTTATTTGTCCAGTGTACAAAGTCCAATGTACCTTTGCTCGTCTATACTGTGCTTGCCAGCAAACACTCAGTACCCCACCAAAGAGTGAAGAAAGAACAACGGATGCAGCATATAGATTTTTTTTAACTTGGCTGTCCTAATACACTTGAAGTCAAAGAGAACGCTGTGCTCATTTGTAGGAGAGCAGATCATTGTGTTCAAGGATACTGAATCAACAATACCAGGAATAAAAAAAATACAAAAAGTTGACTGTTGCTGATGCAGAGCATAGCATCATAGCATTTACTGGAACTTTCATGTGTATCCATCTCTAGAATTTCCACAGAAAATGAAGAAAACATCCACTGAGCAGCAGTTCTCTGGACAGAAAGTCTTGTTTATGCAAGAGGTCAGAGAGAAATGACTCAACTGGATCGAGATGATAGAAAGGCAATGGGAACTAAAACAAACAAACACCAATTACAAGAAATGTATGAACAAAAACCATATCCAACTCCGCAACACATCAAACCTTCAGGCTGATAGGCTACAGCAATAAATGACCAAACAGAATGCCACTCCAGTCAGCCTCAGGAGGAGGCTGACACTACAATATGCAGGTGCAACAAAATCGGACAATACAAGAAAGGAAAAATGTTGCCTGGTCTGATGAGTGTTAAATTGTGTTTTATTTTTATTTTATTTTTATATATATGTTAGGTTCAGAGTTTCACGTAAACAACATTAAGGCATGGATCCATCCTGCCTTACATTGCCTTCATGTGGTGCAATGGTGTGATGAAGATTTTCATGGCACACTTTAAGTGCCTTTAGTATCGATTGAATCAACCGAGCATTGTTTTAATTGTTACTGAGCATGTCCCCCCCCCTTCATGACCACAGTGTTGAGTCTTTTGATGGATACTTCTAGCTGGATAACACACCATGCCACTGAGCTCAGATCGTCTCAAACAGATCTCTTGAACCTGACAATGACATGACTGTACACCAATGGCCTCAGAGATCATCAGATCTCAAGCCAATGGACACATCTGAAATGTAGTAGAATGATTCATTTGCATCACGGCTGTGCAGCTGACCAATCTCGAGCCACCGTGTGACACTGTCATCTCAATATGGACCATAATCACTGATGTAAGTGGGGGTCCAACCCAGTACTGTCAGAGTATTCCTAATAAATTGGCCAGTGAGTAACATACAATGAAACTTTCAATTATATGGAAAACATCTGGCATATTGAAAGCAGTTGATATTTAGTGGTCTTTTACACATAGGTTAAAAGTTGCCACTCATTCATTTCTGATGCTGGAAGGACTGATACAGGAAAACACAATTCTTAAAATGAACACATTACATGAGTAAGTGCTTTTTTTCCAGAGCACATTGAAAATCGAATATTTACCTATGTCTTGGGTGAACAACTTAAAATTTGTAATAGAAATACATGCTATTTCTGGATTGTTTACCGGGGGTGGATAGTAGGCATAAAAGGTCATACTGCATTAGAATCTTGTGAGAGTGGATTTGTAAAACAAAAACAAACACTGAAAGCTACAGAAATTGGTTTGTCTTGTGAAATGAAAGCCTTTTGCTGACATTAACCTGAACGGAAGTACAGAGAGGATTTATGATATTTCAGCAGATTTTGACAGCCACAAAATAGGATGAAATAAGTCGAGTCATTTGTTGAATTTTTAATCACAACAATATTGAAAGAAAACGCTCCTGTGCAAATAGAGGACATAGTTGTTGACATCTGGCCTCATGTTGAAATTGTGTGTTTCGACCTTTTCAGATTTTGTGAAATACTTGATTGTCGCGTACTCATATGTCTTTGGGCTAAAACAAAGGGAAAGCATTTGTACTTGTGGTCATTTTACTGGTCTGTTCAACTTAAAATTTAATTGGGCTGTGTGTGGCAACTGAACGAAAATGAATTTTGACTTATTGAGTGTCAAATTTCTGACTGCTTTCTGAAAAGGTTCCCAAATGCAATCATATACTGTCTGACTGAATCAAAGGTCAAATTAATGGCATTCCAGTAAATTGCGGAATGGATTTGAGTAGTTATAATAAGTTGTAACACTTGTGAATATGAAAGAGGATGGAGCGTCTGGCAAAACAATAAACTGCTTTGTCATTTAGGTCTCTGCAGGCACATTTCCTATGTGACTACCTCAGCTCCAGCAAAATCTGGAAGTGGTATGGTTGCTTATGACAAACACAGCAGGCTTTGTAATCGTCATTTCTTGTTAACTGGACGGAGTTGTGTTTTTTTTTTCTTGTCTTTTGTTTACTATTCACACATACTGACACATCACCTCAACGCTCAGCTGATCCACAGACCACAGAACAAGTTTGGCTTCAGTCTGATCATTTAGCCTGGCTCTACCCTCGCCCTGCACACCAAACAGGATACCGCACATATGCCTTTTCTTTAGCTTCTCGTTTTTCTTCTTCTTCTTCTTCTTCTTCTTTACTCTCACGGTCTCACACAAACACATACAGTCGAACTATCTGTGTAAGTGCGGGATTCCTGTCTGCGTCAGTGCAGCAATGCCTGGGGTTATCTGGGGCTGTGGTCTGCCCCACTTCCAGGAACAAGAAACAGTATAGTTTCATGTTAAGAGAAAAGAGAGAGAAAGAGGCAGAGAGAGAGATGGATGCAGATATAGATGGTGTAACAAGGTAGGTAGAATGACGTTATATGATGGCTATATGAAGGCAAACGTAATATTTGTTAGCTCTGAATCATACTTTTTTTCACAAGGTCAAATTGGAGCTGTAATTGTTCTGCTCAACAGAGCATCACTTTTCACACTTACTCGATGACTTAGAATGAAAAACTCCTGGCCAAGTTATATTTGAACTATATTTAACCATGCCTGGATTTGTCACGCCTTTCTACGTCAGACTTATCGCTTAGGCACTGCAGGAACTTTATTAAGCAAATGATGATAGTTGAAGGCATGTACAGTAATTGTGGCTGTCGTTACTGATTTAAGTAGCGTTTAGCTCAGTTACAGGAACAGGGATCGGCTGAGGAAAATACCACCACGCTCACTAAACATACAAAGTTCTGCTTTTCACTCTGATGTCAGGAGCAAATCATCCAGCTGTTAATCATAGTTGCACTTCCATGCTGGTCTCGCTCAGCAGCATTTATTTTTCTTTTTTAAATATGTGCGTGAATGACGCATGCACTGTACCTGTTGAATAAATGTATATGTTCAACTCAGGTCCCTTTTACATGACAACAAATATCAGTATATCTGCAAAACTTTATTCACTTTTGGGGGTCTGTTTACGCGGCACTGGTGTGCGGCTCCACTATATACACAAAGTTTTTATCCCGTTTCCCAAGGTGGAAAGGTCCTTTCACAGTCGCTATCGCCTCCTGCAGAGACTGCCGGAGGCTATGGAGTGCTCTTACTACGCATGCGCATTTATCTCCGTGGTATGACTCGCGGTCCGTATTCTAGTTTTATCGTCCATATCAGTAGTTTCATAGTTGAGACGTACCCCTAATAGCATCCAATGTGCCATCAGCCCATATGGATGTCAGGTTCTCTCCATTTTCTTCACGTTTATAGAGTATTGTTCTCTGCACACGTCTGTGTAGTTTCATTACAAAATCAAGCAACAGCACCCTTCAGTGGCCCGGCATACTAACTACATTGTTGTCAGTGTGTCCACTGCTGCAGTGTAAACACACTCCTTTTTTTAAAACGAATTAGGTGTTGTCACGTGAAACGTTGTCGTGTAAACGGGGCTGAGGTTCTGTATTGCGCTCATTGCTTGGTTTTTAAAAATGTGTTTCCCTGCAACTGCTACCTGACGGTTGATACATGCATATGTTTCAGTTCTGTTTATACTTTGATTTGATTTGACAAGATAAGGTACTGTGGTACCGTTTGACAGTTGGTAAATAGATGGGTGGATAGATTTTTTTACAGGGATGTTACACATTCTACATCAATGGGACTCAGCTGAGAAGAGACGTTGCAAATGCAATTGTTACTTTCCTTGTATCCATACGAAGGATCTTTTAACCCATTCTAAAGAAATATACCTGTTTCCTGTTACATACCAGCTCAGAATATCTATGACTTATCCACTGGATGAAGCTGCCTGAGTAAACTGACAGAAAGCCCCACAGAAACCATACAGCCTAATAACTCGATGTCAGCGTACACACAGCAGATAGAGGCAGCCAGTGATAACAGGAAGTGACTTAAAAAAAAGTCTGTCTCTTACTGGAAGCTGGTTCTTCTGATAGCTCGAAAAAGAAAAATGTGAAAACTGCTGTTTTGCTTTCTACAGCATGCCCTCTCGTTACTCAGTTTCCTGCCCTTCCCTGTCCTGGCCTGTGTTTGTTCTTCTGCCTGATGAACATAGACCACAGATAGGGGTTTTCGCTTTAATCTCGATAATGGCATGTGATAAAGAGTACTCTGTGTCATGTCTGGACATCTGTGCATGTCTTTTGTATAACAGTCAGTGAGATGACTTAGATTGGTTGAGCAAGTTGTTTTTGATCACTGTTCTGATCACAAACAAGCTTTACAAAACTTTAAATGTGTTGGAGTCAATGAAGAGAATATGTGATGTTTCATCTGCTTTCATCTGCCTATATCTTTTCATATATCAGTTGGATAGATGTGAAACCAACAGCATTTGATAGCTTTGGCTTTGTGGTTCTTACCAGCCGATGGGTCCTCTTCCCAAGGCTCGCCAAGTGTCGTTGGACCAGCGTTGCAAAAATTGCTAACTTGGAAGATTATTACCCGACTCAGTTTTTTTTATTACAGCTCAGCACGACTTCTAAAAGCTTTATTGTCACCAAAGTGCTCAATAGCAAAGCACAATTTTCAACATCTTAAAACAGGATTTGTGCTCGATAAACCATCCAGTGGTCGGCCTGCTCCTGCCGAAGAAAACACCAAACTAGTGAAGCAGAAGAGATTCCTAAATTTCCACATGTGCTGAATGATCTTGTACACAAATTGTTTTAACAACCTGTGCAGTTGTGTGGGTCTTTTATCACACTTTGAAGTGTCCACTGAATCCAGTATTTGGTAACGCTGAAATGACTTTACCTGGCTGAGTTTGAACGCCGGCTCCAAAGGTTTGGTAGGTTTTGGTGATCCATGCTAATACAATGAATGATGGTACACTTACAGAAATTGCAGAGTAAAAGCTGTGTATTGCTGTTGGCTTCATATCTCTCAGACTGAAAAGTGACAATAAAGTAAAAAAGACACCCTATGTTCACTTAAACAAGAAAATGGTCAATATTTATATGCTCTAAACAACAAACTAATCATCTCCAAGTACTATAAAAGCACACCAATTGACATGTTCAAAATAAGTTTTAAAATTTAGTAAAGCTTCAGTTTTTGCTTGCCAATACGAGGTCGCCAACCAACTAGGTGAAAAGTTAAGACATCCGGATAGATTGGTTTGAACTGGCTCGATGACTTCAACTGAACCTGGCTTGTATTTAAACAACAATCTAAAAGATGTAATGAGTGATACGGGTGCGGTTAGGTTAGGCATTTCTCTTCTTCTGATTGAGCCGATCTAATTACACCTGGATATTTTCTGTCTGAACTAATATTCTCCTGTATATAGTGCTGTTTCTTATGAAAACCATACACCAATGGTATGGAGCTTCACATGCGTGTACTCCAGACAAGGGACGCATTATAGTTTTTCATTTTGGTTGCTTTTTTTTTTAAGTGGTTACAGTCCATTGGTTTAAAAGGTTTTATGAACTTGAATCTGAATAAACTTTCAAACGTCATAAGCCAGATGATTACATAGCAATTGACTCTTAATATGTAATTATCTAACAAATCAGTCATTATCTACTGAAGGCATAAATGTAGGAGTATGGTTTGCAGTTCAAAGCTGAGTGAATTCACAAAACAAAACAAAAAAGTTTGATCTCCTTCCTTTATCCTTGTGTCTGTTTGTGTCCATTACAGAGCTCTCCATATTGCTGTGGTGCAGGGAGAGTTGGGCATTGTCTACAAACTCATTCAACTCTTGCAGCTGGCTGGCAGAAGCCTTGACATCTACAATAATCTCCGTCAGGTAAAACAAATGCTTTATGAAGTCTTACCACATCTCATCTTCATATTTTGTATGCACATAAATTTCACAAGGAGCAAATTGATGGACTCATAACTATTTGTTACATTTACCCACATTTACCTGGACAACCAGCACTTTTTGGACTTTTGTTTCAACAAGATTGACCAGGATACATTGAGCACATTACCGTGCCTCACCTTTTTTTTACATAAGAAAGACATAACTGTAACATGGAAAATAATGAAAGAGGAAGTGCCTCTGTTTCCTCCTTGCCTTGCACTACCTTATCATATACTCTTGCAGTCATTGCAGCTGAAGGGTTATTAGACGAATTTACTCTTCCCGGTTTCTCCACCTGTATTGGCCACAAGCCAAACCCATACGCATTCTGGTAACAGCTCTGTGGGTTTTTCCAGTGTTCTGTTTTATTCTGTAATGAGTTTTTGAGTGATGAGATCCTCCACAACAAGGAATTTTCAGGGTTTGCCACATTGTGAAATTCAGAGGATGAAGCCATGATCATTAAGCAGTACAGTGAATTCCTCCAATCGATAATCATTGACTCATGATATTTGATGTCTTGACCTTAACTGAAATTATATTATAAATATGTTATAAAAGGCTATGATATTGGTTGGAAATCCTGTCAATTTGTGATTTCATTTTCATAACTGTTTTCTCTGACTAAATAATGTATTTTGTACTTTATAGTGTGCCTACAAAACGTTTTGAAAGAGGAACTGTGATAATTTTTCTCTGTTTAAGTTTCTACATTCAGCATAAATTGTACTGTATTTATCTAGCATTTGTACAAGTTATTTCTGAGTGGTTCCCAGTCGAAAGCCATATGATCAGCTTCAAGCCAATTCTTGCACATTCCATATTTTCCAGGTCTACATTTCACCAGCTTTCTGTCTTTTTTTTAACATACAGAAAAAAAGCTGAGCCACAAAAACTTTAGTTCTGAAGGCTTAAGTTTCACACCATGCAGGACGCCACAGACATGCTTACCAGAAATAATACCGATGCTACCGGCGGTTATTGTCTTCCTCATTGCTAACACTTAACAACGTTGGTTTTGTGATATCCTGTGTATGAAAATGCATGTACAACAGACACAAAGACTCACACAAACTGTCTTTTCACACACACTTTCATGTACCAAACCATAAAGGGAGATTTACAGGCACACGTCCTGTCACAGTCATTTGCCTACCAAATTGTGTGGTTTTAACTGAAAACCAGGTATAAAGGCTGCACTTAAAACAAGGGAACTTTTTTTTTTTTTTTGCAATTCATATAATTTACCAGACATATTTAAAGCCTCTTTCCTGCTCTTGGATAGTTCCCAAACACACAAAGAAATGAAATTACAGTTTCTCCAATAATGATGACAAATCCTGAGTTTCTGTGGTTTAGTATGTGGAACTTTCTGACAGAGTGTTACTATCACTATTGCAGCACCAATAGAGCTAGTGCATGATTTTCCTTCCACTCCCAGAACTACTATGATGGCAGAGACGGCTGTTTGATACACCCACACTGGTCACGCAGTCAATGTGACAACAATAACACACTGTAGTGGTCTACTTTTCACTGCTCCTGCAGCAGCTGATGTTGAATTGCATGGCACGCCACTGGCACCAACTGAGCTCAGGTCCATGGGGGCTACCTACACCAAAAAAATATTTTTTTAAAATGCAACTATAATCATGCCTGCAAGGTCATTTGCAGCAAATCATTGACGTAAGTCTTACTAATAAAATACTGTGTGAAAACACCTTTTTTCTTTAACTGTTTCCTGTTGGCATGTAATTAGCATATCATTTTATGTTTTTATGCAACTATGTGTGTCGTGCATGCACAAACGAGACATCCGTGTGCGCGATTTAGTATTCTTGTTCCGAGAAGTCACATGACGCTCCCCCCCACCCCCCCTGTTTCTCAACATACCTTGCACTGAGGTTCAGAGGGTAGTTTACAGGGACTTTCCCTTCCTGCGCGTGCCTCTCTCTCTCTCTCTCTCTCTCTCTCTCTCTCTCTCTCTCTCTCTCTCTCTCTCTCTCTCTCTCTCTCTCTCTCTCTCTCTCTCTCTCTCTCTCTCTCTCTCTCTTTTCATCCTTCTTAAAAAAACGTACTTTCTAACTACGTACACTTGATGACTTGACTGATTAAACTGTCATCTATCTGTCAACACTGCTGACGTAAAAACGCAAAACGTTTATCTGTTGAACTTTAGCGACTCTTAAGTAACAGAAGAGAAACGTTCATTTCTTTGGTCTTGCCTCCTGCCTTTGTTTAGGTTTGGCACTGCTCATCCCCTTCGGCTGTTTTTCATAACCGGCAGCTTCCTCTCATCTTTTCACCCCGTTCATGTTCATCCACCCATTTTGCAGGAATGCAGCTATGTGAGGACAAACCTCGGGGAAAGCGATGGGGTTTTCCCTCGTTATCCTGTCTTTCCCCTGGACTCCACTCTGCTACTTCCTCTTCTTCCTCTGTCCTCGGTTTCCCCATCCCCACTCCCCTCCTCTCTTGCTTCCCACCCAACATCTTATCATGGCTGGATCTTTGTTTCGTCACTAACTTTTACAGTAAGCGTGAGGCAGTTTGCCAGTTCTGTATATGGTCTATTTATAAAAGGCCTTGACGTGTCGCATAATCTCACAATCTGTACAGGAGCGGGATTTATTTAAGCCACATTAAGTGTGTGTGTGTGTGTGTGTGTGTGTGTGTGTGTGTGTGTGTGTGTGTGTGTGTGTGTGTGTGTGTGTGTGTGTGTGTGTGTGTGTGTGTGTGTGTGTGTGTGTGTGTGTGTGTGTGTGACTCATAGGATTCAGGGAAACGACAGAGAAGGGAGGGACACTTGCACTGACACATGGGAGGAATTCCACAAAGATGCTCTGCCACTGCCTATTTTTTAATAGTCTTTCCTGGAACACACACACACACACACACACACACACACACACACACACACACACACACACACACACACACACACACACACACACACACACACACACACACACACACACACACACACACACACACACACATTACAGCAAAAGTGAAACTTAAGGCAACACTCTGTTCCCAATTGCTGTAACTATTGTGTAACTTGACCAGCAGCTAAAAAGTCCAGGATGAAAGACTTCCCTTTATGACTGAACTATGAACTGAACATTGCTCATTTTAAACAGCAGGTTGCCTTTGCCTTCCATGAGTGTAGTTGACATAATTATAAACAGGATGATACATGCTGACCTCACCCGAAAGAACATCCTGGATTGCAAAAGTCATCTCATTCAGCTCCTAGAAGATGCATTCACCCTCATTGCATTCATCCAAATGCCTGATAAACTGTTTTTTAACTTATGCTTTTCCTTGAAGAACAAGTTTTATCCAGAACAACTTCCTTTTTGATTAATCACACTGTCTTATACTAGGGCTTTATTTTCTCTTCTAGTGTGGTTTGCTCTGTAGTTTCTGCTACACAAGTCTTGGTTTTCTAAATGTATTTTCTAGAACAATTAATAATGTAGGTGTTTGTTTGTATGCTGAAATAGATACACGCAGTCACACCTGCATGCAACACATGATCTTACATAATGATAATTTAATGTCTAGTCATAGTTCCTTGTTCATTTATATCTGGCGAGAACTCATGCTTGAAGGCATTGTTTACCAGTGTCGTTGACCTTAACCTGTAGAACTGGTGAGAAATGAGCAGAGGCCTTTAATAGGAACCACCACACACTTCCTTTGACTTTGCCTCCAAGGACTCGACTATTTCATCTCCCTGTTAGTAGCTTGTTAGTACCAGCTCTAGACGTCAAGCTTTCAACCCACAATTAACCTTCTCTTTTTTCTTCAACATTTTTTTCTGCTTTTCTTCAGACCCTCACATGTTTCCAGAGACTCTCAACTCTTTCAGCTGCTTGGTTTTTCTTTTTCTGGTACATATAAATGTCCTTTGTAGCTTTTTCTTTTTGGGGACATTTAGCCGGCACTGTCAGTCAAATATGGTAATTTTGAGTTTTCAAAGGTACAATAGCAGCATTCCGTTGTAACACAGTGCCATGTAGTCATCCCAGATGTTATGTCCCTGTATTTCATACATGTAAGTCACATGGCCACCCAAATCGCTAAAACAATAGATGTGACTTATTGTGACTTATTGCATAAAATATGGTCTCTGTCTCATTGGCACTTCAAAATGTTCCAGTTGTGGAGTAACACTGTCCAACTTTAATGGGGCTCCCACACTCTTTCCTGTCTTGTGTGTGCTGCAGTGTAGAACAATCAACTCATTTTATGAAGCACCTCATTGGATCAATAGAGTTATGGACGTTCAAATGAAACCCTGTTCCTGTGTTCCTCTTCAGACTCCTCTTCATCTGGCAGTGATAACCAAGCAGCCAAACATGGTGGAGATTCTGCAGAGAGCAGGGGCTGAACCGTCGGCCTTGGACCGCAATGGCCAGACGGCGCTGCATCTCTGCTGTGAATACAACCAGCATGACTGCCTGTCTGTGGTCCTCTCTCTGTCCACATTGTCCACATGCTTAGAGATCAGAAACTACGAAGGTAAGTGGAACTTCTTTGAAGAGGCTTTTTGGTAGAGATTGTACGAGAGGTATTACCAAAGAAATCTTCCGAATGACTCGTGAGCTGTCTTTGATAAGCTTTCAGATCATATCTATTTCCTTTGCAGTTAGTTATTCTAAAACATTCATTTAATTAGGACCGTCGTCTGCACATCACTTGATTTTGTCCATTTTTGACATATTGTTAAGTGCCAAATTTTTACACACTGTTTGATTAACAAGTAATATTATTACTACATAAATCAGGGTATGGTAGGAACTGTATGACATAGTACAGCTTCTAGCTGATAATGTAGCTGCTACTGCCTCTGCAGGTAGTGCGCGGCAGTATTTTGGGAGATAAGAGCAATGAGAAGCCATCGTCAGGGGCTGGGTTTATCATGCTGGATGTGTGGGTGGATAAACATATTTCCTTCCTCTGTGGTTAAAGTAACACATCCTGATATGAAAGAGACCCTTCCAGAATACAAGCTTTTCTTTTCACAGTGACTTTATCCTCAACATTATGTAACATTCAAATCGCTATCTTAGCAACATAAAATAAAGAGTAGTGCATGTTTGTCTATAAGTGAGTGAAGAGATGAGCCCACCCCCTCACACAGCATCAACCTCAGCTGAGCTCTGCCTCAGCTATGGATAGATGGATTATTATCAATACCACCTGAAATATTATTCTAAAACCTTTTAAACATAAAATGCATTCAATAATATGTACTACACATTGATATATAATGTCTCATGCATTTCTTTGTTCTACATCTCAGGCTTGAGCCCACTCCACCTAGCTGTGCTGCACGGACGACAGGATTTGGCTCGGCTGCTGCTGGATGCTGGAGCTGACATCAACGCTATGGTGAGTCCAGTCTGCAACTTTGACTCTTTCACTTCGACTCAGCACTTTGGCTTTCACAATTTCACTTTGATTTATTTATTTATTTATTTATTAACTTACATTTACCATCAAAGTTTTTTCCTGACTTTTCTCATGGTGTTTTTTTTTTTTTTCAATTGTCAATCAGGATGTCAAAAGTGGCCAGAGTCCCCTCATGCATGCTGTGGAAAGCAACAACGCAGACATGGTCCACTTCCTCATTGAGGTACTGACTTTGACTGAGCAAGAGTGAAGGTTATTACTCAGCTCTGTTTGAATAATCCTGGCTATCTAATTCCAGGTCAAGCTCACCACACATGGTGGTACTTTTCTAGTTTTAGAGTAAGACCATCGAACACTTGTTCACTTTTATGATGAGACTTTGCCAACTGCACTGATTGTGGTGCAGAGGTTAAGTTATCTATTTTCCTTTCTTCATCTTGAAATTATTGCCTTTATTCATCTTTGAGAGCCCTTCGCCTCCCCGTGAAGCTATGTAATGTTTCACTTTTTAGTATTCGGTAAGTTCTACTTTGGTTTTCGTTATGAATCACATCCTTCTGTTTTCTTATTGCAGAATAGATGCGATGTCAACAGCCAGTCGTACAGTGGGAACACGGCCCTGCACAGTGCCTGCGGCCGGGGGCAAGTAGACAATGTGCGATTGCTCCTGAAAAGTGGCGCGGACAGCAGCCTCAAGAACTACCACAACGACACCCCAGTGATGGTGGCTAAGAACAAAAAGGTTCGGCAATTCAAGTTTTTAATGTGTGTTTTATTTGATTGTTTTCATGACCGTACATTGCTGTGTCTGCAGAATTCCCTGCAGGAAAATGACACGCCAAAATGTTACCAGACTGACTCTGAGAGAGCTCCTGTCATTGTCCAAAATGACTATTTCTCACTCAAGGTTTATCCTGGGAAATCCCATCCATTTGTTATTGCCGTTATGTCAGAACTAATGCAAACAACTGCAGAACCTACTCCACTCAACTGTGTTTAGGACAGTGAGAACTAATAGGTGGAGCCTGATATCCAAAAGTAAATGTGTGTATTCTTCCCTCTAGAGGCCAGAGGAAAATGGTGCAATTTTTTTTTTCTGCCACCAGCCTTGTTTTGTGTGATGACAGTAGTACATCGAACGTGACAGTTCGATACCACAGAGTTGTAATCCACTCCCTCACTTTGCAGATTGCAGATGTGTTACGAGGGAGAGGCTCCAGGCAGATAAGAGTTCAAGATCAACACTGTCGGTCCAACTCGCCACATGGGAGCAACTTTACGGAAAGTGGTGAGAATATTTCCAACGATTTACTCCACAAAGTTCCAAAGAAAAATAAAATGAAAATCACAGTGTTTAATCTAAATGCATTGCTTTTCTTTAGGCTCTCCATCTCCCAGCAACAGTCGAAGATGTTCTCCTTTGACTACGTCGCCACTCCATCATAGTGCATCCCACTCTCCAAAGACTCCATCAATGCTTATACTTCCATTTTTCTAGCGTGTGGTTATTGTTCAGTGAACTATGCAGCTACCTCCACACAACCAAAGACTGATGATTGAACAGGACGTCGAGGGTCGAGTTCTTCCACTGCAGGCTGCGCCTTGAACCAAAGATTCCATGTTTTTCAAAAGACAGTTATAGACGGTGTCCCTCTCGGGTTCTGATGTCTTCACAGAGTACCTGCTGCTTCTCTGATCGTTCTGCTGCTGTTGTGGGGATTTTCCTGCTGACAGGGATTTCAGTGGCACGAAGCTGAGCAGCTTCAAATGCATCAGTGCATCAATAGAATTGTGCCACTGTTTGTCATCAAGACTGAGCACAATTTATCTTTGAAAGTGCCTGGAGATATATGTGAATGGTCAATGAACTACTAGTCCCTTCAGGCACTTTGCCCTCATTTAACGACATTAGATGTGTTAGAGGGAGGTACAATGTCACAAATGTCCACATGGTAGGCTGAGCTGTTTTAACATTTTCAAGCTGTTATGTATGAACTATCAACAAATCAATTCTGCTCTAATGTGAGAAAGCATTCCAAATAGTTAAAAAAAATTTTTTACCAACACTATTGGTGATCATATTTGGGTATGGACTGGAGTTTATCAAAGCAGATATCTCAAACATTTATTAAAAGTTGTATATACAGCTTTCAGTTAAAGTAAAATCAGAGACTTCTGAGGTTACAGTTATAACAGGCAATATCTTTCTGACTAATGAAATGTAATTTCTGCAAGTAAGATATGACATTGTGGATATATTTTGAATGGACCAATAGAATCATGAAATTATTTGATCTATTAAAACTGCCAGCTGTATCCATGGCTTTACTTGAACTCTGGAGAACATTGCATTAGCATTTTGAAGATCTTAACCATCAAGACTCTTTATGCTTTTGTTAGTTTGTAGTCTGCCTATTGTAAAACAGATTGCACAATGAAACTCCTCTTTTCCCTCGTTTTGATAATAACCCTCTTTGAGAGTTTTTTTTTTTTTTTTTTACTGCACATGTGTGCATGTTTGTGTCTGCGTTTTAATTCCTGTGAAAAGTTGTAGATATTTTTCTAATAAAACCTATAAAAAAAATGGCTGGTATTTTGTTTTGCCCTCGGTATCAAGACAAAAGCAGAGATGTGATTGGTCAGATGCAGGTACACCGAGAAAGCAACGTAGTGATTGGTCAACTAGATTTAGATTCTAAAACCAACACCGTGATTGGCCAGTGGTGGTTTAGCCTCTGAAAGGTTAACTGTGATTGGTTAGTTGGAGGTCCTTTGGAGCAAACGGGCAACCCAAAAACGAGCGCGCGGCCATGTTGAATTGTCAATAATCTGAAAGAAGAGACAAAAGACTGACAACTGTGTGGATTTCCCGAAACATCTATAAAACAAAGTTTGGCTGAACCGCCGATGAAAGGTTTAATAGCGACATAACAAGTAAGTATTTGCGTCGACGTAGCAGAGAAAAGTCAATTTCTTGTGTCTGAAAATTTAAAAAAGTTATTCCTCGGGCGTATCGATCACCAGTAGCAGTTTGGTGCTAAGCTATGATGCTAACAGCGGACGCGAACAATCGTGAGTGAGGTTGAATAAAAGCTTTGGAGCAACAGGTGTCAACGACGGTACGCGGTTTCTTTGGACACGTTGTTCCTTTCGAAATACAATCGGACGAGACTTTATTTTCACGGCATCATGAGCCAAGTGTTTGCGTTTTTGCTGTAAATGGAAAGCCACGCTGTTATGGGAAAGTTTGAAGGCTGCCTGTGGCGGTCGAGCTAAGAAAGTTCGTCAGGCTAACTTTACTACGATGGATTGTTTGTGATAAATCCACGGCGAAATTCAGTGTTTTGTCGTGTTTTCTTGCTTCGGGCTTAGTTTAACAGCCTAAGCAAGTCGAGGGGGACCGACTTGCATTGAACTCGCGTTGCTGTTTTAGAAATATCCAGTTTGACTTTTAGCCTGCGTCTATTATCACGTTAGCTCCAGTTAGCCTTCACAATGCCACACTAACAAAATCACCTCATTGTGCTATTATACATCTTGCACATTGCACGGTAATGAAAATTGATATCATTCCTTATAGTTCGACGTTTTCACTTGATCTTTAAATGTATTCTGGCGATTGTTGCTCACATGTTTGTTACGTTTATCGTCTTCAGGATTGTAATTGTTGCGCTTTAAGTAAGCATGAGTGTTTTTTCAAAAATGATCTCTGGCCCTTTTAATTGTGTGCTTTGTTTTGTGTTTTGCAGGCTATGTGGATTCTTTCTTGTTGGGCCAAAACTAAGGCACTTTGCTGACTGTCATATCAACTTTTTGCAGGAAAAAAAACAACATAAAACTGGGAAAAGCTAGCAACCGCGTAAAAGTGACTGCTTGGACCAGTAAAGACTGCCTGAGGGCTTTTTGAACTAGTATTTAGTTCAAACCTTATTGAAACTTGATGTCAAAGAAACAAACTAACTGTAAAAATAACCTGTTATGTGACCAAGCATATACATTTTGCCATCAGCCTTTCTTAAAGTATTAACGTAACTTAAAGAGACCAGATACTCGAATAAAGTTGAGGTCAATACTGATAAGAGCGCATTGAGAAAAACAATTTGAATGGAGAGCAAGGTGGTATTGTGTTGGTTGCATCGTTGTTATTTATAACAAGCTTAATTTCTCCTTTTTTTGGAGAGTGGTCTTGTACATAGACAGAATTCATAAGCAGACTTCTTCTTTTCAAGAAGTCTAAATCTCAGATTGTATACACAGTGCTTTGAAAAAGGAAAGAGAGCAGCTTTTAGGATATTTTTTTTTCCTTTTACACAAGTGCATTAGGCATAATACAGAAATTACTCATTGCATACTGTGAGCAATTGCTAATTCAGGTCTTGAAGTCATGGCTACTGCAAGAACTGCGAACCCAGCATTAATGATGGGGATGAATAAACCAGCAAATGGGCAGCTCAGAGGTCAGACAAAGTCAGCTGGACAACAGTCTGGACTCTTTTCAATGGTCCAGCAGCCCATTGCAGCACCAAGCCGGACCACCATTCCTCAGAGCAGTGGTGGCATCAAGTAAGATACGAGTCCCATTTGTTGTTTTGATTGAGCATTTTCTCAGTGATTAATTTGCAGTTTTTCAGCATTTGTGTCTCATAAAGCATCTTCACACATAAAAAGTCTAACCTTTATTAGCTTGACAAAGTGCAAATTTCACACTTGCTGTTAATAGATTACTAGGTTACTGTTAATGTGAAGACAGTTTAGTTAGAAATTTGTGATGCATACTTAATTTCATTAACATTTACAGTGGAAAAATAGAAGCTTTCCAAAAAATGTTTCATGCATATCATACACTACACATTTCCCTTTAGGATTAATTTTATTTAGCCTTGTTCAATAGACGTGACCATCTTCACCAAAGTTTCACTCGCCACGCTGAACCAACAAAAAAATTCTGGATCATATATTGTATTTTTCATTGAGTTGGATCGACTCTGTTCCCTCTATTGTTTCTGTTTTGTCTTCAGTTTAACTAGATGAAATTAAAGAACTCTCCCAAATCCACAGTCTGAGGATTTGTTGATATCCCTTTGGTAAAATATCAACAGTCCTACACTTGTAAAGAAGAAAGTGTTTTAGAAAATACAGATACTTAAATATTGCTTGGTTCCCGAGTGTATCGATCCTCAATCTTTGGATATAATTAAATGATTTTCCGTTTAAAGGTGATGCTTGACAGTAAGCTCACCAATAGCTTACTGAACTGTGTCCTTGACACAGTTCAGATCTTTTTTTTTGTCAATCTGAAGTGATTACCTGCTTCAAATTCTAGAGTTTACAATTTAAGTTTACTTCTATTTTTAGTCATACCTTAAATATTTTTACATTGTCGTCATTTCTGCTTTTGTTGTGAGCCCTTTAACAGACAAAAAACATACATCTTCTTTGACTTGGTCTGACAAATGTTGCTCGAATAATGCATCTGGCTCAAATTCAAATTGGCAGTGTGCTCTAATAATGCAAGTTTTTTTTGTGTGTTTTTTTTAAAATTAGGTTTGGTGATGACTGGAAGAAGTGCCTGGAGCTTCCTCCAAAAGACCACAGAATGAGAACTTCGGTAAGTGACTCGTTGCTTCTGTAGATGTAATGGTAATATGATGCACTAATAAACAAGTAGTTTATTACACAGTGTTCTCGTTCTGCTGTGTTTTCAGGATGTGACATCAACTAAGGGAAATGAATTTGAAGACTACTGCCTAAAGAGAGAACTTTTAATGGGGATCTTCGAGATGGGATGGGAGAAGCCTTCCCCCATCCAGGTACATGACGCAACCATAAACTTAGGTGCTTAGAAGTGATGATAAAATGTTTCAAATGAGCCAAAGTTTTTTTTTTCTTTTAATTGACCCTCTCAACAAACCTGTTCTGACTAATTTTGGCCAGTAAATGAGCCATGCATTACAAAAAAAAGCCCCAAAACTTCTCAAATGAAGCCTGACAATTCTGGCTCTATTCAACCTCATCAATAAGTTTCATAACACCACAACATGGAAATTACCAAAGCAGCCAGTCCATTCAATAATTTGGGACCATTTTCCAAAGTTGTCCTGGCTCATTTACAATACAAGCAATGTTTTAGTTGGTATTGAATTCTCAATGTGTCCATGTATTATTGTGACTGTCACACATTTATAAGTGATTATAAATTGTAACCATGTGGTGCATTTTAAAGATATTTAAGATGTTCCATTGCATAATGTCGTTTAGCTTTATTTACAACTATTATGTCTTATAAGCCATGCAATTTGTCTCAATTGGATTTCTGTGTGTGACAAAAGGAGGAAAGCATCCCGATTGCGCTATCGGGTCGAGATATTTTGGCTCGAGCCAAGAACGGTACAGGGAAAAGTGGAGCCTACCTCATCCCTCTCCTGGAGAGGATAGACCTGAAAAAGGATCATATTCAGGGTGGGTTTTCCACTTGGAGTCCAAAGGCTATATAGGTTGCTGGTCATTGCATCATTTGATTTTCTTCATGTGCCCTCACTCTGTTTCGTTCCAGCCATCGTAATGGTACCGACAAGAGAGCTGGCGCTGCAGATGAGCCAAATCAGCATTCAGCTCAGCAAGCACTTGGGAGGCGTTAAAGTCATGGCTACCACTGGTGGAACCAACCTGAGGGATGATATCATGCGCCTTGATGAAATCGGTACGTCTGATGTTACCAAAGATTTTGGACGTATTTTTTAATCTTTAATTTTGTAACATTCATGTGTTTTTCTGCTTTTCTTTTAAGATTGTGAACGACGCAAAACTAAATTTGTAATTGCTGTATTATTACTTTGTAATGGCATGCCATTAGCGAGCATGATTGTGTTCCCTTTTTAAATGGTGTTACATTTGTACACGAACATGATGAAACATGTTTTGTCTCCATTTAAAAAAAAAAAAAAAAAAGGCGTACAAAGAAATTATCCACCACACAGTTTTTCTCGGGGTGACAAGCACTCAAGTCGTGATGTTTATCAAGATAGGTTTAGTGGAACAGCAGAGCCAAAGAAGATGAACTTATTATAATGTACAAATTGTCTCCTTCAGTGCATGTGGTGATTGCAACACCAGGCAGGATACTGGATCTGATCAAGAAGGGCGTGGCAAAAGTGGATAGGACCCAAATAATGGTGATGGATGAAGTAAGTTCTGGCTATAAATCTTAACATACATTCTGGTGGTTCGTGGTTTAGTCCCTTTGATGCTTTTTTTCTGTTTTTGACTTTAGGCAGATAAGTTGCTGTCCCAGGACTTTGTGGTCCTCATTGAAGATATTATCAGCTTCTTGCCGAGGGATCGCCAGATCCTGCTTTACTCGGCTACCTTCCCCATCAGTGTGCAGAAATTCATGGTGAGACAAATATATTCGCTTTTAAGTTGGGGGAAGCAGTTTTCTGTTGTTAACGGGGGAAGTTGAAATGTCTCGTCCAGGCCAAGCACCTGAAGAAGCCTTACGAAATCAACCTGATGGAAGAACTGACATTGAAGGGCATCACTCAGTACTATGCCTACGTGACTGAAAGACAGAAGGTCCACTGTCTGAACACACTCTTCTCCAGGGTGAGTGTGTTACACTTCTATCTGAAGAACAAACTGAAACTGAAAGGTGCCACAGTTTCTCACTTGGCAGACAAACAAAAACAACTATGTTTTTTGTTTTTTTTCCCCTTTACATTCACCTTTAAGTAATCTAAAAAAAAATCTTTTGTTTTACAGCTTCAGATCAACCAGTCCATCATTTTTTGCAACTCCACCCAGAGAGTTGAGCTTTTGGCGAAGAAAATCACTCAACTGGGCTACTCGTGCTTTTACATCCACGCAAAGATGATGCAGGAGTACAGAAACCGTGTGTTCCACGACTTCCGGAACGGGCTGTGCAGGAACCTGGTCTGCACAGGTGAGCGACGATACAAATGATACCGACACCAACACGTGATGTTCTTTGAGTTGATTAATGCATCTGTATTTCTTCAGATCTTTTCACGAGGGGAATCGATATCCAGGCCGTGAATGTCGTCATAAACTTCGACTTCCCCAAAAATGCCGAGACGTACCTGCATCGCATCGGCAGATCAGGTAACTTAGCATTATAATGCTATCGGGGGGGTCTGCCTCGCTCACGATGGGTTAGCGCTCCTACCGTCTCCTAACAAATGAACGTCGGCGTCTTTCACAGGACGTTTTGGTCACCTGGGTCTGGCCATCAATCTCATAACGTCGGATGATCGCTACAACCTGAAGACCATCGAGGATCAGCTGGTGACGGACATTAAGCCCATTCCCAGCAGCATTGACAAGAGTCTCTACGTGGCCGAGTTTCACTCGGTGGACCAGGAGGACGAGGAGGAGGACGAAGGCGGCGCAAAACTCAAGGCACTGGGAGCAGTTTGAATGGCGGGTCAGTTCTTTTAATGGCACAGAAATGAAACTAGTGAAACTCCTGTTTGGTGTCATGTAACGGCTTGTCGACACAGTCCGTGTTGCAACAGCTGCTTGTGGTGAGACGGTGTTTCTGTGCGATATGGAGGGGAAACATTAACCTCTGGTTAACCGTTTGAAGACTGTTTTTCAAAAAACAAAATCGTTCATTTCATAGCTATAAATAGTGATTAATTGCAAAAGCAGAATCAGACTGGAACAATTATCTCTGAAACGATAAGTATTTCTAGTACTAAGCATGTGGGCATTCTTGAAGTCGAGCAAACACTCGTAACCTGGTGTCCTCTTCGGTGAAGATTAACTTGAGTTTAACAGGATTTAAAGGTGGGGGGGGCGTGTTTAACGCTCATGGATTTAGACGCTGATCAGCACACACTGTCTGCGCTCTGCCCTGCACGCACACATTCTTCATGCACACTCTCACAATCAAAATCTAATTGAAATCTCAACTTTTGCTTTGTTTTGCAGGAGAAACATGGCGCCTGGCGTTTGTCATACGATATTGGATTTATGTCACATAAGACTCCCAATTAAAGTTTTTTTTTTTCCTGCCCGTTTTCGCAACAAGATGATTCCTTTGAAATGTTCTCATTAGTTTGCATCACAACAATCTCAATTTCTGACTGAGCTTAAAGGTAGTAAACTGGATTTTTCTCCACTCGGGTCAATTTAAAGGCATCATTTTACAAATGGCCACTGTTTGGTGTAATTTGGGATTGTAAAAAAAAAAAAAAAACCTCTCTCTTGACATGTTGAGCTTTTTGGTGCTTTACTGCAACAGAATAGGATTTGGGCATTTATGCTTGCTAGGACCTATATTGTTTATGGTACATCCCACTGAAATGCTCTTTGGAAGCATTTGGTTTACAGGAAAACTGCACCTTTAGAATAAATCTGCACTCGTATATGTTGATACTTGATCAAGTCCTTTACTGCCAGAAAGCTCTCATTACTCTGTCGTGGATTCAAACACGTTGCTGAAAACGGTCCTCAAACCGACTTGTGTTGATTTGAGATGTATAAATCTACACATTTGCCAGCAATCCAGAAAAGCTTCAGTTTTCTATTTTATTTGACTAAAACACTGCGTGCACTGGATGAGGTCAAAGTCATGAAGCTATAAATGGTGAAGTGTGACCAGGATGTGACATGTAACAAGCATGTTTGGGTATTTCCATATTACTTGGCAGGTAAAGTTTTTTTGTTTTAACTACTCCTGCCAGTAAGTTTTGACTGCTGCCACTCCCCCATTTGTTGATGGATTCAAGTGTTTGGGTGATGATGTCACTTCTTTTTTGGATGATGAAGTCAAAATTCAGCTTTGGAAGACTTGTATTTCAGCCCTCCCGTGCAGGTTTGTTTAGCTACCATTGTATTATCTGCACACTTCGGTTACTTGCATGTTTATAAAATTTAAAAATTGCTGCCAGTTCAACTTTTTTTTTTTAATGTAATTTATGAGGTACTTGCAAACTCACCACTTCCTTCTACAAGCAATTTGTTTTACAAACAATATAGTGAGTCATGTGGCTTTAGTCGTCATTCCAACTAAGTATTCAGACATCTTAATCATCTCAATGGCAGACACTTGGATATTCAGCATTTTTTTTTTATAGGGCAATGACATTTAACCAAAGTGAAGAGTAGAGGAAGAAACACAAAGAGCTTCATAAACCAAAAAAGGATTCCTGTGGAGGCTGAACAAGAGAGTTGCTGTGTTTCTGTAACACTGTGAAATGTCAGAATTTATCCTTAAGTTCTTCGTGCAGTAAACCATGGCAGCGTGGCTCTGCAGTTTGTCGGCGGTCAAACTCTTCAGAGAATGTGATTCCTTTAAAGCCATGGGCGGTGTTTCTCAGATCTGTGGGTTCACCAGTAAAAGAACATGACTGTGAGCAGTATTTTCATGAACCTGTTGGAGGTGGGCCACTTTGTATGTCAGCTTGATGCAGTCTGTGCCTTTTTCTCTATAAAGTGCCTTGGTCTCACTTCAGACCTTTCAGCTTCACTTCTATACTCAATTCAAGGTTTCAGTGTTAAATGTGTGGTTGCACTCCAGTAGAACCTGAAAAAAATGATATTTTGGGGTGATGGCGATCGGTTACGCGTCGAAAGATATGACTCAATAGAATTCCTCTTTATACCAAATGTTACAGACTTAAATTCCAGAACAAATCCTGTCTGAAATTCATTGCATCCATACTGTGAAACCTTCAACCTTTTGTTTCTTCACCTGCCAAGTTCCAGAAGACCTGTATGTGTGTGAACTCTTTAAATCTAAATGACCCCTTTGTAATGAACCTCCTTTTACTTGACCTCTGTAGTGAACTGTGCCAAGTTTATGTCATGTGAATTCTTATTTCTGCAAGTCTGGAGCCAGCGTTCCTCGTTCATTCAGAATCATACCTCTATGGCTTGTCGAGCATGTCTAGAGTTACCAGAGGAAGCAATAATTCTGTCAATGCCAGTGGCTTGAATAAATAAGTCCAACTGTCAACCCCTGTCTCTCATTCTCAAGTCTCAAGGATCACATTATTCTTTGGTACGTTTTAAATGGGTCAAAAGAGAGTTTTGAATTAAAGCGTAATATTTTCTTAAGTACTGTATGTGAACGAGAGGGGGGGGGCAGCACGTTTGTGTATTTTTCACTTTGTTTTATAGGCTATTCTGATTTTTACAAGCCTATTTTATGAAGTTATCAAAAGTGTCTTTGGTTCAGTCCTGCCCCTGAATGCAAACCAACCAATACTATTGAACTCCAAGTCGAGATACCTGAATGCAAAAAATTCAAGTCATTGACTGTTTTTGGTGTACATGCTGTAAAGACACAGATGTCAAAGTCTTTCAAATGAGACCAGATAAATACACATGTGACTTCCCTACTACGACGACAGCACGGAAGATTGAAGAGCCAAGCTCTGTTCATTGGATCCTTGTCCGAAAAAAAAAAAATTGTGCAGGGAGAAAAAGCAACGTTCTTGGTTTGATGAACTGCTAGATCATGTCTTCCTGCATAAGGGAGATTGTCTCATGGTTGACCAGGGGTTTCCTACTGAAAAGGAGTTGGAGGAGATTGGCCTCGGAGCCTTTTGACCAGCCCAACAGGAAAAACGAGAGCCGCAGATTCCCCCACAACTGAAAAGGTACTGCTCACCGAGATTGCGTGGATAGGGCAATCGCATCAATTAAAAAAAAAAAAACAATCAATCAAAATGGTCTATGGGAAAATTCCCACTATCAGGTTAACAAACATTAATCGTAATGTGTATTGCATAATATGACTCACGTGTTAGGAATATAGGAGTGGATTACTTGCTTTCTTTTCCTATTGATTTTGGCTTTTGTTGGTTGGCTCTCTATCTGCTTCCCTTTTAGTCTGTGCCACTGCTGGGGAAGATTTGTGGGTCATTGTCTTTGGCCTGCAGCCACTTAGTTCACATATTGCAATCAAAACATTGACGTGGGCAAAGTAACCTTCTTCACTAAGGTAAAATGAGGAAAAGTACATTAGTTGTCTGCCAAATTCATGTTCAGATACAATATTCTGCAAGATTATTCCACTAACTTTAGCTGTGCAAACATATGGCATATACTGTTAGTTTTTGTAGCCATTTTTCTTTTAGCAGTTTTAGACGTTTTAGCCGATCTTAACTGATTCAGCGAGTTTGGTTGTTTTAGACTCAGTTTTTCCCCCCAGTTATGTTAGCCATATTATCCATTTTGACCAACAAATTTGAGCAGTTTTAGCATTTTCAACATTTTTAACTGAGACTCATTTTGAAAATAAGCCAGGTATGCAAATGCGTTTTAAAAGATGATAATATGATTAAAAAATATATTTAGTTATATAGTAGTAGCCATCTGTTTGGGGATTCACTGTGTTAGTGGCAACCTGCGCCACCTTTAGGCCACATTATGCCTGATAATACACTGAAGCAGCTTATTAAAAAGTAAAACTTTCTCGGTACTTTTAAACACTTTTAATATTTACTGTCGTTAACTTTTTAATCTTATTTGTGTTTTTGTAAGCGTTTTCTCCACGGCCCCTCAGGCGTACCCTTGGAATGTCATTCAGTACGATCCTGAATTAAACGAATGAGAAGCCAATGAGCGCCACCAGCGTCATCAAAAAAAGGCGGTGTCTTCCGTAATTCCAACCAATCGGCTTTAAAGTGGTGTGCGTGTTAACCAATCCACGAATGAGTAATGAGAAATGGGCGGCAGCTTGTCCACTACGGTCACGGATTCTGTCGCGAACTTTGCCGGCGTTGAACTACCGACAGACCTACACCCTCAACGTGAGTACTCAAACCGTACAAACGCATGGAGACTTTTTGGGGATGGGGTGGCTGTTAGTCCAGTTTTACCGCCAGCCGTGTGTGATAGCGCCGTGTTTGTTACAACCCAGAGAAGAGATCTCGTGGTCCAATGCACATGGCTACCTAGCCAGTTAGCTAACCATCATGCTAGCGTGCGTTAGCCTTCCAGGGTTAAAAGCCGCTATCGCCGAGCGTTCGTGGCTTTTCTTCAAGTCTCATACCCACATTGAAGGTTACTCCTCGTAGTCAATTGATCTCGCCGTTACTGTGTTATGCAGATATAGTGTTAAATGTCCAGAGCCTGACAGAACTGGGCCCTGGCTGAATGTACCTGCAGTTCTGTTGCTACCAGCAGAGTATGACAGAGCACCGACTGACTGGAGCTGAACTATCTGTACTCTGCTACACATCTGGTGGATTTATGAGGAATTTACAAAGACTTGCCAATCAGAGTACCCCCATTTCACCAGTGTGCGTTTTGAATTATGATTTTTTTCAACTATATAGCTTTCACTGTAAATTTGCTGTTCACATAGCTGTAACACTAATGTGATTATTAATTATACATTTAATGATCCCTAATTGGAAAATCCCTATCAACCACAAATTAAGAAGAAGAAATTATGCACTTCATGCATGTTTAAAGTCAGAATAATGTGGAGAGTCTCGCGCCACTGTGTAGTTTTGATATATACAGCAGATGTAATTATCTTAAACGAACTGTATCGCTGACTCATTGATTCATTTTCTCACACAGCCCAATACAGCCGGTAGAGTATGGGCAGTGTGTTGGCTGCCGCCTCTCCCAGTCCGGCCCCGGCTGCAGCTGGAGGGGTCCCAGGGATGATGTCTGTCCCTCCAGGGTTCTCAATGCCTCCAGTGTCTTCCGTCCCTTCAACGTCTGGATCGGACCAAGAGATGGCAGAAACGGAATCCTCGCTTCAAAACCCAGGGACATATGAGGAGTGTCACCGCAAATGTAAAGGTCGGTAAATCACATGGCACCTTTTTTGGTTCTTTGTAGAAGTCGGAATCATCATGCAATATAGATGTCGGGTTATGTTAACATCCATTGTCCCTCTTCTGTTTCAGAGGTGTTCCCAATGCAGATGGAAGGGGTGCGGTTAGTGGTCAACAAGGGTCTAAGTAATCACTTCCAAGTCAGCCATACTGTAACCCTCAGCACTCTGGCTGATTCTGGGTACCGATTCGGTTCCACCTATGTCGGCAGCAAACAAACTGGACCAGCAGAGGTAATCAGTTTCTCCCCGCTTCAATAAAAACACAAGTTTGGACCAAAATCTTTTCCCCTTATAATATACTGCATGTTGTATTTCTGCATATATTGTAAGATGCTCTCATTTTGATAGATTTGTAAATTCATCCTGCATGTTTTACAATACTCATAATGATGCATTTTGTAAGTGCACAAAAGCTGTTTTGTCATTATGCAGTCATCCACATCGTGTACAAACCGTCTGCTCTGTTCCTTCTAGTCCTTCCCAGTCATGGTTGGCGATATGGACAACACGGGCAGTCTGAACGCCCAGATCATTCACCAGCTCACGTCTGCTGTGCGATCCAAAATCGCCATCCAGGTATCAAGTCATGTTAAAAAAGAGGTTCCATTTAGATAGTCTACAGTTTGATCATGTCATTGCAGTATTAATTGCTTGTCCTTTTTTTTTTTTTGTTTGTCGGTTGTAGACTCAGCAGCACAAGTTTGTGAATTGGCAGTGTGACATGGAGTACCGTGGTAAAGACTTCACCTCTGCTGTGACGCTTGGTAATCCAGACGTACTTGTTGGATCTGGTATGATTTATTATTATTATCACACTCATTATGTCAAGCTTACATGGAGTTCTCATTGTGCTATAGGAGCAGAGAGTTTCCTGGATTATTTCAACCGAAATCCATAATTGTCAATGTTTTCGATTGCCAATGGTTTTGAGAAACTTTTTCTTAGTCGTTCAGGTGTTTTAACTAAACGGTCAATCCATTGTCGGATTTGATAGTTGAGTCATTACAAGAAAATTTAGAGAATGAATGAAGTCGCAACTTCACAGATTTTTATGGTTTATTATAAATTTACTCAGCAAATCTCTTTGGTCTTGAGATGTTATTGAAAGTCTGCAAAGTGTAGTGGAATTACATGTGGGATGGGTTGTTGTGCTATAACTTGGTAAACAAATACTAAAGTCACTTTTATTATGTATATTTATTTAAATAAAATGTCCACGGATAGAGTCGCAGCAGTGCAGTGGAGATATTTCATGTACATACTGTGTGGGAGGTGTTAAACTGCAAAAATGTAAAATTGTGTTCCACAAATATTTCACATCAAAATAATTCCCAGCAGTGAAGGAAATCTACAAAATATTATCAACTATAGATTCATATAGAGCCACACAACTTCAGTGTCATTAAGGCAGGAGGATCTTTTTCCTTTATGAGGGAATTTTTGGATACTGCATATTCCTTATAACCTAAACTGAAACCATTTATGGTCAACTCGTGTATCAGAAAGCAGATTAATGCAGCTCAAACCAAGATAAACTTGTCATGACGGCCTCCAGGACCTCCAGTGTGTCACACATTCACACAGTGATATTAAATAACTGCCACAGTTTCAAAGTTGTAGTTGAAAAATGGAGAGAAGAATTACCGCATTTTTGTGTTCTGTTCATGTTGTGAGGTCTGTAGCTGTAAATTAAAGAAATATTTGACGTAGTAGGTTTGTATATCTGCTTTGACAGGACATTGGCATGTTATAATACTTAAATTCTGAATCTAAACTTCACCACAAGTGGACGCCTGCAGCACAAAGATGAGCATCACCCACACGAGTACAGCCTGCATTCTCAAACAATCCATTAGAAAGTATCAAACAATTGCATTTTTCTATTTGTGGAGATTAAGTACAGGTTTTATCTGCTTTCAGAAAACGTAACATTTTTGTGAAGTTTCTTTCCGATGCTTCAATGCTTTCTTTTTTTTTTTTTAGATGACATGACAATCAGCTCATTGTCTGCCTTCATGGCACCAGTGCAGCTTAATATTTTAATGAGTCATGCAAAAGTGGACTCAGTAGTGATGAAAGACCTGCCAAAAAGACAGAAGGAAGGATTGCTAAACAAAGTGGGAATAATATTCTCACTGACAATGTGGATAAAACAAACATGCGTCCTGTGTGGTTTCTTCAGGCATTGTGGTGGCCCACTATCTGCAGTCCATCACACCGGCGCTGGCTCTGGGTGGAGAGATGGTGTATCACAGGAGACCGGGAGAAGAAGGAACCGTCACCTCCCTCTTAGGCCGCTACACAGGTAAAAACCTCCCAGGCTGCTTTATTCTTCCATGAATTTCAATGTCTTGCTTTGTTGGGTCCAGATTTTAATATTTGTTTGTAAAGTATCGAGAATGTCTTGTAAGGGATCTGTATCATCGATCTTCTTTCCCCCTCAGGTGACAACTTTGTTGCTACACTGACTTTGGGAGAAGCTGGAGCTCATGCTACGTATTATCACAAAGCAAATGATCAGGTAAGACTCTGAGGCCCACTTATACTCAAACAAATAGTCTCTTATTGTTTCTATACTCTAGATATTAAGAGATGGGTTCCTGTATTTGGAAAGATTGCAAAATAAAACATGTGTGCAATAATAATAGGAAGATTAACAACTTTTAATAAAACTTTTAATAACATGTAATTTACTGGAACATGTTTTTATTAAGATGCCAAAGGTTATGTGGGTCTCTATATCCCTCTCCCTGATGGAGGTGTTGTTATGACTAGTTTTCTGAAATTTGCAGAGTTGCTGGAGCTTTTTGAAGTCCTGCTGATGTGTATTGCAAAATTTTATGTAAATGAGATCTGACATTTAGGGAGGGAAGTAGTCCTTAAACGGCTTGTACTAACACAATATCTTTCTTGACCAGAGAAAGGCATTTCGAGATTAGTTTTCACGTATTTATTTTGGCTGTTTCCAACAAAATACACTGAAAAATCTAAAGATGTTCATTAACTGAAATATCTTTGGCGTACATGTGAATTGAATGGAATTGTTTGACTTATCCCTGAACATCTCTCACAGTTGCAGATAGGAGTGGAATTTGAAGCCAGCACGAGGATGCAGGACACTTCAGCATCCTTTGGTTATCAGCTGGACGTCCCAAAAGCTAACCTGCTTTTTAAAGGTACATTTATTCTTTATTCTTTGTGAGTCAGCCCCGGGAAACATGCAACTGTCCAATAGGAGGTCAATGAGGAAATATGTTGCATGCAATTCAATTGATTTGCTTTTATTTTGACATTGTCTGTTGCCCAAACCCCTAATACAATTATTAATAGTTAAAGTAATTCATGCATTTTTGTTTTATTCTAAATACAGGATCTCAATATTGATATAAATTAATTAGACATTTAAAAAAAAAAAACACAGAATGCTTAATTATCGCAATTTTTAAAAAAGCTTGTAGTTTTATATTGAGTGGTTAATATAGAAACTAGCAAAACTGTTCAATGATATTCATTTTGCGCCTGTTGATGAGAGTAGGTTTGTTTTGACCTTCGGAGGCAATAATTGGTACCCCATGTATGTAAAAATCTACATATGTATGCCTCTAAATAGCTGAAATAAAAAATAAGAGTGTGCTTATCTTGCACAGAACAAATTGTTTGAGATGTTTAAAGAGCACAAGTAAAATCACCAGGAACAAGACAGAAGCAGAGCAGAAACTGCACGGATTTTCATAAAGAAACATTCCTATCAAGCAGATACGAGTCTAACTTGTGACTCGTCCTTCTACGTCAGTTTCATGTTGGCATGACACAAACTACTCTGCCAGTCCGACTATAAACACGTCCATAGGCACATGAGTATGGTGTGATATGCTCAGTATATTGGTATGGTCCTCCATTGTTCCACCTCTCCCACCCGCAGGTACAGTTGACAGTAATTGGGTGGTTGGGGCAACGCTGGAGAAGAAGCTGCTCCCGCTGCCCCTCACGCTCGCCCTCGGGGCTTTTCTCAACCACCGCAAGAACAAGTTCCAGTGTGGCTTCGGCGTCACCATTGGTTAGAGGTGGGGGAGGGCTGCCTGGATGCGGCCCGCAGGCCACAGCTTGGACCGGCACTAGAACACACAGGAACCTGGACTAAGTTTTAGAAATTGAATTCAAAGACTCTCTTTCAACTGTGATTTCTGGGGCCGACAGAGAGACAGAGACAACAACCAAGGAGCCAGGACTGGCCAAGCCATGCCTACATACTGTAGCACAAATGTCTTTCCTTTATGGTGTGTTGGATGTACCCAACGACTAGAGAGCTGTATATCAGTGGGCATCAGGCGATGCATGAGAACATGTGATGTGAAAAATCAAAGTCAGTGGTAAGACATAATATATGGTGATCATGTATGGATATAAATAAATGTGATTACTTTTTTTTTTTAAACACGTGGCTGTAGTGATTGATTTTTATCTCCTCATGCGATGGTCAATGTATTCATTTAGGTGTCATTTCTATGGTGCCAGTTATCTTCTCATGGCAAACAAGATTCACATTAAGGAGCAAATTAGAGACATGAATCTTTATCAAAGTATTTGTTTCTGGGCTTGGGAGACGGAGAGAACTGAGAACAAACAAGTTGGCATCAGGCAGAAAGCTCATCCACATGCTGCGGGCTGTTTGGGGCAGTGAGCGGTCCAGGTCGCACAGCCAGAGATCCTGCAGGAAGGTGTTAAAAGAGCACGGACTCCAGGTGTGCCACAGGTGAGTTGCTGTCATCCAAAGGGGAAATGAACGCTTCAGTAGAGCAAATAGAAGTCCGGTGAAGTGAATTAGACCTTAGAGCCGTCTAAACCTGAAGTGCCGTTGCGAGAAAATGCCGCAAGTCGACGAGACAACTCAACTATCAAACTGTAAAGCTTCAAGCTCGATCATGACATTTGCAGCAGTGTTTGCTTTCTTTTGGGAATGAAGGTGGGAACTGTAAGTAAAATATTCTGTTTTATATTACTTTTTGAAGCACCAGGCTGGTTAGTTTGCAACAGCTGATGCCAAGTTTTCTTTTTTTTTTTGTGAGGTATTGTTCATATCTGCAAAGTTGTGCTGATAGAGGCTGTCGATCAAATGAACGCTTTGCAGAGTCTGAAGTCTGTCTGTGCATGGGCTTGATAATTGTGAGGCTTTATCTTTATTTCTATGATTAAATGGAGGCTCAGGATATTCTCTCTGCTACTAATTAAGCACATTAATAGAGGATCATTAAATTATCATATCTCAGTGTGGCATGCACATAGTTAGATAAGGTCATAGTCACTCAGGCTGGTCTGAATAGTAATTTATTTGATGTTAAAACGGCACATTTTATAAAGTGTTAAAGTTGTGTGATATGTCCCCTTTAACTCTGTTTTTACATAATAATTTTTACATGGGATCAAATGTTTTAAACAAAAGGCATCCTGGCCAGCTGGTATTAATGACATTGAGTGATTTTATGAACAGAATCTTTACTGGAATTCAGTATGTTTGGGTGAATGCTACACAATGGCACTCCAGTTCGGACCAGTGCCTTAATGATTAATCCATGTTTTATACACGAATAGGAATTGAGTAATTAATGCCAGTACAATGTCTTCTTTAAGTTTCCACATTATAACGTTCTAGGTTTGGTTTCAAACAACTCCTCTCTTCAAACTTCAATGATAAACTTTTCAGGAGGTACATTACAAAACATGTCGGAGTCAAACATGGAGATCATGGAAAATTTAATTTTTTTCTGCAGTGCAAGTAAAAATAGTGCAAATTGCTTTTTATTGGTTGCTTGAAAAATAGAACAAATTCAACATTACGAACAAGTGACGACCAACAGTACTTGACCATAAATGATAGCATATAGCCCAAACACCAGAAACATAACCCGTCTCTAAAGTGCTATTACAAGCCGATAATTCAAAATGCAGAAACAGTTCAATTATCTTTGTAAAATATTTAAATAAACGTGTTTCAAGCTCATCTCAATGGAGTTTCTGTATGTATTAGAAAGTGTGAGAAATGAGCAAAGGACAGTCAGATCCTCAAGAGTTCTTGTCTCTCTTGACTATTTCATCCAGTGAATGTTTTCTTGAGTGTTCAAAGATAAATTTAAACCCAAGTTTATGCCGTTCATGAGACATTCTTACCCGATTAATGCGAAAGTGAGGAAGTACTGATTCAGTTGGACTTGGAGTGAATGATTCAGGAGTGGTTGCAACCAGCTGAGAAAGCAGTTTGCATACATATTTGCACATTTGTAAATAAAATAAGTCCATGAAATCGACGAGATGACGATGGGAAACACACATCAAGGAAGGAGAAGCACCAGTGTCAGCAGGAGGGTGAGGACTGGAGAGGCCGCCAGGCCAGGGCTGAAGCCAAAAATACTGCAGCAGAAAAGAAAAGAAAATGATAACATAATCAGAACGAAATCGTGACATAACTGTGGTGTTCGTTAAGATTTCTGGGTAAGTACTTTGTTTGGATTCTTTGTCAATTGCTAATAATACTCATTATGTTGACTTCCATGTAACCTGACAGGCTCGTTCTTATGCATGAGTCACTATAGATAATTGTCAAAAAGCCCAGATTGCTTTCTCACATGGATTCTTCCTCCATTTATTCAGTACGACAATCTTTAACCTTTTAAAACCGAGTTGGTATTTAGCACTTTTGCTTTGTATTGCCATAAGATGCGAGTCTCTGCTTCCACTTTTTGTATGGTTTGATAAAACTGTACAGAGTGTGGCATGAAGTGGCAGAGCCCGAAAGTCCCAGGTGAGGTAAGTGAGAAGATGAAACTACAATACATTGAGAATTTATTTGGTTGGTGTTGTAGTTTAGTTTGGAACGTGTAAAATGGCTGATATATTTGTGTAGCCCAGGTTACACTCTTTTATTTGATGTGTAGCATCACTATGTTTTCACGTATGCACAGTTTTCAGTTTTTTGAAAGCGTTACAATGAAAAAAATCATTTCATATTGTCATTCACAATGATCCTGATGATTTGTTAAAGATTATCAAAAAGTCCTTTTTCCAACAACAACAAAAAAATAATCAGAATACCTTTTATCTTCTGTGCTTTCTGGAAGTGGAAGGCTGGTAGTTGTGATTCTGTAAAAGTCAAAAGAATTATTCAAAGTGCAGAAAATCCCAAGATTTTCAGTCATCCCCAATGTTCAAACTGGATTCCAGCCATGGGCGGGATCAGTTTGAAAAGAAAGTGTTCAACCCACGACCCCAGTGTAAATAAACAATACCTCATATCTGTTGTCTTTGAAGGTGGCATTGTGGTAGTTTGCAGGGTGCTGCAGCAATTCAAGGCATTATATTATTAAAAATCTGAGTGAGATTACCATACATATTTTATAATTATAGTTTCACAAAAGGAAAATTCCAGTTTTCATCTATAAACAAGTGAGCATGTCTGTTTATACATGTACATATTTAACATGGTTTTAATAGTAATAACTGACACTTTTCAAGCTCTTTTTTATTTATTTTCACCTCCAGTGACAATATATTGCTGCAAGTCTACTAGTCTCTGCATGATTCCACAGAAATAAGGAAAGATCCAATGAAAACATAGTGCATAAAATCAGAAAATTTTCCAGTCATCCTCCATGTTCAAACTTGATTGAAGTTATTGACATAAGTTTAAAAAGAAAGTGTTCGACCCGCGACCCCAGTGTAAATAAACAATACCTCATATCGGTTGTCTTTGAAGGTGGCATTGTGGTAGTTTGCAGGGTGCTGCAGAAATTCAAGGCATTATATTATAAAAAATCTGAGTGAGATTACCATACATATTTTCTAATTATAGTTTCACAAAAGGAAAATTCCAGTTTTCATCTATCAACAAGTGAGCATGTCTATGTTTATACATGTACATATTTAACATGGTTTTAATAGTAAAAACTGACACTTTTCAAGCTCTTTTTTATTTATTTTCACCTCCAGTGACAATATATTGCTGCAAGTGTACTAGTCTCGGCATGATTCCACAGAAATAAGGAAAGATCCAATGAAAACATAGTGCATAAAATCAGAACATTTTCCAGTCATCCCCCATGTTCAAACTTGATTGAAGTTATTGACGTTATAAGTTTGAAAAGAAAGTGTTCGACCCACGACCCCAGTGTAAATAAACAATACCTCATATCGGTTGTCTTTGAAGGTGGCATTGTGGTAGCTTGCAGGGTCCTGCAGAAATTCAAGGCATTATTGATTGCAAATATAAGAATCAGAATCAGATGAGATATTTCTTAGTTATATTATCACAACAGGAAAATTCCAGCTCTCATCTTTACACACGTGGCATGTCTATGTTTATTAAAACATGGTTTTAATGGTAATAACTGACACTTTTCAAGCTCACATTTTATTTTGTATTTTTAATTTTTTTACCACTAGGGACAAAGATACATTTCTGAGAGAGTAAAGCGTCCCAGCATGATTTCACAGAATGAAGGAAAAATCCGAAGGAAACTTGCACCAAGTCCTACCTGGAGCATGGGCCTTCATTCCCACGTTTTGAAGGATGTTTAATTATCACAGTTGGCACATCAGGACATGGGAGTACATTATCTTTAAAAAGAGGGTTGATGTCTATCCACAAAAAAGACGGTTTTAGTTTAAATGTTTGAACAAATGTAATTCCTGCGTTGAAAATAGAAGTGTGCGAGTTGGCTTACCTTCGAAGCTGAAGGTGAAAATGGCCGTTCCTCCTTTGAGGAACTCTCTGAATTGCATTTGTTCCAAAGAGGAAAAAAAAGTTCGGCCAACCAAAGGTCCCGCGAAGCCTTCCTCACCGTTCTCATCTGTAAATTTAGTTCCGTTCTTTCGAGGATCGTCCCAACGCAAGAGGCCTGTTTGCAGAAAGAACATGGAAGAGAAAAAGGTGAAGTGTAGTTTTTGAAAACGAGCTTTTATAAAAAATGAGCTAATAAAAAGAATAACAATGATTCCATTTTTATTTTATTTATCTACATGTTGTGTTCAAGGTGCACACCTTAAAACAAATCCTCGTGATGAGACGCCAGAGGCCTGTACTACAAACCGTAACAAACATATCCAGGGTCTCTCGGTTTCCTGGGTTGACTAATCCAGACACGCGCGATCCTTAACACCGTTACTACGAAGCAGGTTGTCAACTCGCTGGTCGTTGGTATGGAATACTCTGGGTTAATCCTTGAAGTTATCTTGATAAGAGATAATCCTGTGTCTTAGTTCAGGCCTCAGTTGGGCTGTCCACTAAAAGAAAGCTGCATTATATCATCGGTAAATTAAATGCTTCACACCCACCTCGTATAATATGTGGCAACCAGCGAGCAAATACAGCTATTCAACCCACAAAACTACCGTACCAATCAAAGAAGCACGTTGTTGGTCCTCGGTATAAAAACAGGTTGAAGTAGTTACAGTGAATCCAGATTTACAGAACAAAACTGGACTGAAACAAGCTTGATGACTGAGCTCCTGCCTCCTGTTGCGCAAAAGTGGCATCACATATTTGTTTTTCATAACATCATGTTGTAACAAACTCACCATTGGAGCTGGTCTCTATAGGATCAGTGGTGAAACTCCGCTGTTTTGACATCTGCATCTGGAGGTTTGGGTTCTGATCCAGCATTTCTAGACTGATTTGTCTGTACGGGCATGGCCACACCAAGTTGTCGTCGTTGTCGCCAGACACCAGTTGCACATACAGTCCGACAAATGTCCGGGCGAGCCTCACTGCTGCCCGGTAAGCATAGCCTCCTGCAGAATACTGCCGTGGACTGTATATAATGCTTCCACTTGGGGTAGTTTCCAGTGTCTCTGCAATATTATCAATCTGAATGGTGACATGTGGGCACTGCAGCTCAGACAGGTTGACGTCGTCAATTGAGAATCCGCCTGCAGAGCTTCCTGCTCCTTTAATGATCTCAAACTCCACCTGGAATTGACTGGTTGCACTCAGAGACACATGGTGGAGCTTCCAGTGAGATGTTGTTGAACCTAAAAGAAAGATTTTTTTTTTTTTCAGATGTTCTGTGTGAACAGCACATTGAATTCTTAAATGGCCTCAAATAGTAAATGATGCAGATGACACCTGGTAAAACCACAGTCTGACATTACCGGCAATCTGTCCCATCAGGCGAATGGCTCCTACGGAGTCCTCTTCATCTGTAAACTCTCTGATCCAGATGTTGAGTGTGTCTAACTCGTTCCCACTGTTGTAATAGTAAAACTGGAGACACTGGACGTTGCAATCCCTTTTAGGACTCATCCTTTCCGTCTCCAGCCAGGCCGAGTCGCCCTCCTCACCTGACGCTGTGCTTACATGCATGAAGTGACTCTCCCCCTCACCTAAATGGTTGTAGAGCAAAACAATGTTACGGTACATTCATAGAGAGGTTTTTAATGGACACGTGCATACCCTTTTTGTTGTTTTTAGTTTTTCCATCATATTTCATGATTGAAACTTGGCAAGGAAAGAACAGAAAAGAGAATGGAAATGGAATCTTACTGCGCTCATCACTTCCACCAGGTAGACTGGTGTGGTCAGAGCTGGGACCACCTTCAGCCTCTGTTACCATTTCCCAGCTGATCCCACCACTTGAACAGCGGTCCATTTGACACATGGTCTCATCAGAAAAGCCACAGAACATGTGTAAGGCAACACTCGAGTCTGCAGAGGTGAAGGATGAAAACACAGTTTGTCTTTTGAACTGACTGAATTTCAGCTTGAAATGTCAAAGCATGAAAAGCAGCATATAACTTGTGTTGCACTGTCAGCATCCATGTAAAAATCTATTTTTTAATATATTGCCTACAAGAATATATCATCGCTTTAAGGGTAATCCATTGATTAATGTTCAGTTGGAATGTAAATACCTTTACCTTGAAGATTACCTTTCTTAAATAATTAAATGCTGAAGGCTTCATTAGTTGATTGACATCAGCTTTTTCATGCTTATGTCACAATTAATGGCTTTTTTTGATGTAGCTGAATGGTTTCTGTGTGGGCCAGAATTGAAAAGGGAATTCCCCAAACTGTTGCCACAAAGACCAAAATGTGGTATTTAGTTAAACACTTGTTGTGTGTCCAAGAAACATTTGTCCTTTATGAGCTCGGTATGGTTTGGTGGCAGTGATCATTATCATTACAAGATAAAAGTTGTGACTCTTTCTTTTAAAAAGATACATTGTGAATTCATTCTTACTGCATCCGTAGAGAAGGTTCAACTCAAGAATATCACTTGGGCTCATTTCGAGCCTCTGCCCAATCACGTCCTGGAACGCTGGGTTCAACGTCTCGATTGTGGATCCGTTGCCATTGGTAAATGCATTTTTGCCGTAGTGCATCACGGATGAATAGTCGTAGTCGACTCCGTTGGAGGTGCTGCCTTCACTGCTGACTTTCCTAAAGTTTCCTTCAAAGCCTGAAACAAGCAATCAATTTATTGCACTTCATATGTATAAATGAGCAACTGCTACATTGTTTGAAATTTCCAAATACACTGACTAAAATATTGTAAACAGACACTTACTTATTACATCTTTGAAATAGTCAATTGAGCATTGCCTTTAACCTCCTCTCTTATTTAAAATGTCTTCAGTGTCCAGATAGCTGTATTGTTGTAGCACATTATCTGTTATACACATTTGTTGTGAGGTTGCAGGGTAATGATAACCAGTTCTAAAGCCAAGAGCACAACATGGAGAGAGACGGCAGCGCTGAAACTGTTTCAAGTAATGAGTTCATGGAGTTGATTTCATCCTAGTGTCATCCAGACTCTTATTGTGAAAAGTCGAAGATGGTGTAGTTTTATAATGGACTCAACCAAAAAAGAACTATAGATTCGCAATAATGAAATAATGACAAAATAATGCTTCCTTTGTATAGATGAGCAAAATACATTACTACTCACTGCATTTAGCAGGCATAGATATCTATATATTGTGTAAAAGATATTTAATTTCTTTTTGTATAACATGGAAGCAAAGCATATTTTTCATAGCTGATGGAGATAAATATATTTGTACTTCATTTTTATATGTCTTTATTATATTTGTACTTTCATCTTTATATGTTTTCATAATGATTTTGGATTAATTCAAAGATAGAATATTGTTCTGCATGACTATTCTATTTAAATCTTCCTTTTTGTTTTCAGTGTAATAACACAAGAACACGACGCCGCTCCTACGTCTGTTCCCTCTACTTATGGGGTTAAGGTGTAATCTATTCTGTGTAAAAGGCCAGTTAATCTAAACCACAATGACAAACAATGTAAAGAGGAGGTATCTGAGTAAATGATAATATTCAGTTACCTTTCATTATATTATGTAATTTCCAACACTTTTCATTCCCATATCTCAATTTAAGGAAAACGTAAATATCTGAAGTATTTTTCAAACCTTCCAAGATGTTTTCTGTTATGATTGTCACATAATCATCTCGATCGGATCTGGACTGTTCATGGAAGAATCCGAGAGCGTGGAGAAACTCATGTTCAACAGTCGATAGCTCGTCACAAAATCGCCCAATGGAGAGGGCCTGCCCGTCTCTTATTACTCTTCCAATGAATGAAGAACATCTGTAATGGAAATAACAGTCATCAGCAAATCACTTTTATCTCTTATTTTCATTATTCATTTTACCAAAAGGCCCATTTAATCATTTTGTTTCATACAAACCCACAAGAGAAACAGTTCACAGATTAATTCATCATACCAATCCTAAATTTTTACTGAAGTATCCAGTTAACCCTAAAAATTAGCAATCCCATACCATACCATACCATACAATACAATACAATACAATACAATACAATACAATACAATACAATACAATACAATACAATACAATACAATACAATACAATACAATACATACCCGTCTAACTTTTGAACAGAGATGTAATATTCCTCAGAGTCCTTTGGTTTGAAATCGATGCATGACTTCAACCTGAACTGTTCAAAGGCTTGCAGGATGACTCCTTTAGCGTTGATTTCTTCAGTGGATCAAAACGAGACATAAAGACAGAAATATTAGAAAAGTAAATACAACTGTTGTTCATGCTCGTGCAAATTGAAACAAAGTTACAAATCACAAATTGTGATGTTACTGCAATTTTCAGAAGCCCCTTTCAGTTTTCGTTATCGTTTTTGCAGCTCAGTGAAATCATTTAAAGCAGAAAATATCAGTCATATCTACATTTGTTGACAACATACAGCCAGTTTTAATGTCAATTCTAAAAGTTTTTGATTGTCTGATCGGAATTTTGTTGACTTACTTCTGCTTCCTCTGTTCATTATGTGTCTCCAGTGAAGCATCAATCTTTATGTAATAGAGACGTTTTGAACTGGAGTTTCTGGTTTATTTTGTAATTTTCTCTATTTTTCCCACGCAGGTATAAAACTAAAGAAATCTCAAAAACGGTGTCCAACCAAATACAAAATATCTGTACTATTGAGAAAGAAGAATGATGTTTACCCAAGCCGCTGTCCAAGTCATAGGGCACTGGAAGGGGCCACAGTATATTCCTAGTCGTGGCACTCCTTCCGTTGCTTGTCTGATATATAAATGATATTTAGTGACACATTTTCACATGCAACACATCCAGTGGAGCTCATGTGTGATTTCATAAGATATTCATCCCTGAAGACTCTGTTGAACTTACCTCCATGATGTCATCTTTCATTGACTCTATGGTGAAGCATAAAATGATTATGTTCATTAATTCAAATATCATTGGTGAATTAAAAGTGTAATACAAAACATTGCCATAACTCTCTGATCCATTAAAGAGAATATATCCAACTTTACCATTGTTAATGTCAGCAATGTCCTTGTCTTCACCAATATCTATAAAAAAAAAACCCAAAACAAAAGACATATAATATCTTTATAGTGCGATTAAGATGGTCTGATCAAATATATTGGGTAACTGAAGTCAACTTTATTTTAGAGCACTTTAAAAAGAACCACAGATGAACCAAAGTGCTATAAATAAATGCATAATAAAGTACAACAGGAGCAGAGTCTCAAGCTGGGTAAAAACCCAGTGAGTTAAAATGGGAATTATAATGGGTGTTAATATTAATAAACATTGACAAGGCTTGTCTTGGATAAGAAATAAGAAAACTGAACAAAACTTACCCACTATCTCTGGTTCAGCCTGGAGGGGGGAAAAAACAACAACATTCTCATATAAGTACATGACATTTCAGCTCAAACAGCCACCTGAAAACTATTTTTAGTAAATTTGAAACAGAAACTTTCACATGGTTGTAATCTGTGTTTACTGTTTGTGTATTGAAATAAACACTCTCTTATTGGACATCAGTGAAGAGTTACACAACTATCATTGTATCACTGCACATTCTTTTGTTACTCTGATGCAAAACACAAATAAATAAATAAACAAATAAATAAATAAATAAACCTTAGTATTATTACCGGCTGTAAGGAGATGACGGGTGAAACTGCCAAGTACATTAGAAAAATGTAGCCTTTCATCATGACGCTGCATTCAGGACTGAAAATAAGAAACATTGAATAAATATTAGAAAGCATTGTCATGAAAATCAGTCAGTTGAGTATGGATGAAAAGATCTGAGGTTCCTACCTTCAGCCACCTCTACTGTCTGTTCCTCAGCTGCACATGAGAAGCCTCGGCTGTGGAGGGAGCGTTATAAGCTCCTGGTAAATCACAACAAAACTGGTTTTGAACATTTCTGTGTACAGTGGCAGGTGTTGGGTGTCCTGCGCTTCAAAGTTCAAAGTTATGCCAAATATGTCAACAAGTACTATTACAATAGGAAATGCTTGGATTGGGTAATGGCATGCTCAAAAATGTGTTGTGTCACAGGCTGTCAGTCATTTGTTTTTCAGACTAGTGTAGATAACAAGTACTTCCTGCTCAGATATGATTTTTTTTGAATGTACAAATTCCATTTCGTCATGTTGAATTAGAAAATGAACTCTTCTTCTTCTTCTTCTTCTTCTTCTTCTTCTTCTTCTTCTTCGTCTTCGACAACAAGCCATCATGTTATATTGAGTCTGAGATACATGTTTGATTTGACAGATCATAGACAGTCATGGGTGGAAGATTTTTTTTTTCTTAAACTTAAAATGTGACAAAAGTGTTTGTGAAATATGTTGAAAGATTTGTCTTTGGTTTCATTTCATGTCAGAGATTGTTTTTTAGCTCATAATCTGTTGTCAGATCAAGATGAGGATCAGTATTACGGTACCGTAAATCACAATGTTATCAGTGGAAAAGTCTAAAAATGACATGGTGGAAATCTTCTGAAACCACGAGGAATAGTTGACGAGAACATCTCCTAGAAAGCTGGATTCAAGCCAGAGTTTAACCTTTCATAAGGTTAACGATTCTCTATAAATCAGCTGAAAAATGACAAAGAAATGCAGAGATATGGAGCAGCTTCTCCACAGTCTATATTGAAAGCACAAAACTATAAATAGATGGAAACTGGTAGTAGATGGAAGTCTCAAGCATTAAATTATGGAAGACATAATTTAGTTTTGAAATTGTTTGTCCTTTCTATGTTTTAACTTTGCCGATTGTATTGAACTAAAATGATATTAAATACAACAGTCCCGGTGGAGGTCGGACAGCCTTGTGAATAGCCTTGAATGTTAATAGGAGGATTTTGAATTGGACGCAGAACTGAACCGGGAGCCAGTGGAGGTGTCGGAGGACAGGAGTGGTGCTCTGGATGGAGGGGGTCCGTGTGATGATATGGGCAGCTGAATTCTAGACCAGTTGAAGTTTATAGAGGGATTTGTGATGGAGGCTGAAAAGGAGTCCGTTACAATAATCCAGACGGGAAGTGACCAGCCTGTGGACGAGGATGGCGGCAGTGTGGGGGGTGAGGAAGGGACGGAGACAGTTCAAGGGTGGAAGTAGGCAGACCCGATAGTTGTCGATATGAAATTGAAAAGATAGGGTGCTGTCGAGGATGACACCAAGACTCTTGAACTGGAGGCGTTATCGATGTTGACAGAAAATCTGTTGGTTTTGGATAAAGTCAACTTGGTGCCAAAACCTCAGTTTGATTGCTGTTTAATTTAAGGAAGTTTAGGATGAACCAGGTTTTTATTTCAGCAATGCCATCGCTGAGGGAGGTGGGCAGGAAAGTAAATGAGGGTTTGCTGATGAGGTAGGTATGGGTGTTATGTGTGTAGCAGTGGAATTTATGTTAGATTTGCGAAAGATATTGGTAAAGAGAAGGAGGTAAATGATGAAGAGGAAGGGCCCCAGGACAAAGCACCGGGGCACAACTGTGGTGAAAGAGAAAGGGATGGAATGAGAACATTAAAGGCCCCGTTTACAAGATAACATTTCATGTGACAACACCTAATTGTATTTACACTGCAGCAGTGGACACAATGACAATGATGTAGCTAGTATAACCGGCCACTGGAGGGTGGTGTTGCTTGATTTTGTAATGAAATCACACAGGCACGTGTGCAGAGAACAAAACACAATAAACGTGAAGAAAATGGAGAGACCCCGACATCGGCATGGGATGATGAGGCATCAGATGCTATCAGGGGTGAGTCTCAACTATAAAACTACTGATATGGACGATAAAACTAGAATACGGACTGCAAGTAATACCACAACTGGTCGCCATGTTTGTTTACAAGTGGATGAGCAGAGGGAGAGGGAAAGATGCTCCTCGGCCTCCGGCAGTCTCTGCAGCAGGGAATAGCGACCGTTCAAGAATCTATCCACCTTGGGAGCCGGGATGAAAACTTTGCAGATACAGTGCATCCGCCACACCGGTGTCATGGAAGCAGACCCCACAAAGTGAAAAAAGTTTTGTGGATACGCTCGTATTTGTGTAAACGGGGCATGACAGAGCATGGGTGATGCCAATGATGGAAAAAAAATCTAATCTTCTTTTTGATGTTTATGTTTGATGAAATCAGCCTTTAATAATAGGTACGGTCCAGATCCTATCATTACAGCAACTTCAAATATGTTCAACTAAAATCATGAAGAAAAAAAAATATATATATAGAGGGAGAGAAAGAGAGAGGATTTACCTGCAAGTTTCAAGTATTTCCTCCAGGTTTTGCAGTTTGATGAGCCCAACATGGCAATCTGCTGTTTTGCTGTGCAGAAGTACTTCTGTGGTAGTTAAATTAGGCTTTACTAAGTGTGCAAATGACTTTCCATTTCCATTTCCCCTTCTCCAACAGCCATCAGGCAACTTTATAAAGCGAATCTTACTGTCCCCCATCATTATACTGTATTCTACTGCTCTGCAGCCAAAGTGGCTGGGTGTGGCCGCACCAGCTGGAGTTAAAAAAAAAAAAAAAAAAAAAAATCTGTGGCGTAAACAAAACCATATTAACTGACTGAATTGAGTTTAACTATAAATATCAATTTTAAAATGTTTTACTGTCTATTTCATGACCTATATTTTACAATTCAATTAAACTTTATTCATATAACACCAAATACAACACAGTCATCTCTAGGCGCTTTTAATAGAGAAAAAGCCAAAGAATCAGTTCCACATGTATGACAAACATCACACAGACAAAAATATAAAAAATTACAACCGCCCCCCCCCCCCCACACACACACACACACACACACACACACACACACACACACACACACACACACACACACACACACACACACACACACACACACACACGCATATTAACTGATGCTACAGGAAGAAAACTGTCGAATGAAGCATCTTAATGTGCAGCATGATTCATCCTTCATGGTCGAACCTGCAAAATAACCAAAGTGTGAACAGCAAAATCAAATATGAGCACAGAATTTAACCAATGTAAATAATCATCTGATCTCATACATTCTACTGGAAATTAAATTAAAATGTATTACTCACCCCATGTCACAGAGATCTGCCATGGAAGTGTTTTGGTACGTGGTTGTAAATTTGCTCAGCGGAGGTTTTGGACAAGGCAAAGAGTTTTGATGCTGCAGACTTGAAATATCTAAATGTAATGTTACATGATTTAAAGGAATTTGTTAATGGAATGGCAAATGTAATGAATACATATAAAACATGACCTTTGTGTGGAAGAACTACAATAAATTACGATAAGCTATATGTTTTTTGCACGGCATCCAAGATTTACTCAGCTACTAATAAATGATCAAATAAAAATTGTTGCTCACCTGTCATTGAAAAGAGGAAGATGGCAGTACCCCTCTTCAGGAAATGTTGTTTCTGGATTTGTTCCAGTAACAAAAACGTTTTCGTGTTTATGCCACGGTTGACATAAAAAGTCTCTCCGTCTTGTTTAGTTTTATGTCCACTAGCAGTGGGCTCTTTTACAGCAGACACTGCTGAAAAACACAAACACACACACACTTTATATATGTATGTATATATGTATATATATATATATATATGTGTATGTATATATGTATATATATAATAAATTAGTATGCGTCATAGTAGACTCTTAAGATCTCTACTCACCAATGGATGGGTCAGCGGTCAGACTGATCTGTTTTGACATTTGTTGTTGAACATGTGGATTTTGGTCCAACATGATGACATTCACCTGCTTCCAAAGGCAAGGCCACTGCAGCTGTGAATCATTAGTACCTGACACTAAACGATAACCGATTCCAAAAGCATTTTCCCGCAGAACGATATAGATCTGGTAAGCGTAGCCGTCTGGAGAATACACCCGAGGGCTGAACTGGTAGGTGTCATAGTCAGTGGTGGTTAAAACCCTCTCGAAGTCCTTTATTTGCCAGACGTGATGCGGACACTCGGACTGCGACAGGTTGATGTCGTCAATAGAAAAGCCTCTCATAGGCTTTGGATCTCCACCGCGCACCTCGAACACAACCTGGAAACTCCGTGCAGCATTCAGAGCAACTTTGTGAAACGTCCATTCAAATGTTGGTTTGCCTAGAGAGGAAAACGTATATTTCCAATTACTGGTGACCTGTACTAAGATATGCATTTTGCAGTTACCGGTATGAATAATGAGGGCTTTTCATGCATTTGTCCCTTTTTTTAAACACGAATCATATGCTCAATTGTTGTAATTTCTTGCGTTTGCCATCAAGTGAGTATGAGGTGCCCACTACCAAAAAATGAAATGTGATTACATGGACTTGGATTTGTTGATGGAAAAGTTATCAAACATATTCGAAATGGAAATATTAGGTGAAAAGGTGAGTCTTTAGCCAAGTTGCTGCCATCATTGTGGTGAGAGACGTTTCCTCACTTGGGTTACCACAGCTTTTGTTTTGTTTGCACACTTTATTATAAGATACTTTCTGGTTTGTTTTTTATTGCCAAATCAAAACTTACTTGGCAGAGTATGTATCCAATTTTTTTGATAACGTCCTCCATCAACACAGCCAAATCATCACATTTTATGTGGTTAGGACATCAGCACTCCATCCATTAAGTCTATGGTGAAGTTCAAGATGTAAAGCACGAGAAAATCCTCATTCAAATGTTTATGTAAAACTGGGACTGCGCCAGCGTGTTGTTAGTTTTTTGTTGCTTGTTTTCTTGAGTGTGGCTCACCAGTAATCTGATCCATGAGGCGAAGGTCTCCTGTTGAGTCGTTGCTGTGCCGAAACTCCCGAATCCAGATGTTCAGTTGACTTGTGTTGCTTCCGCTATGGTAATAGTAGAACTGGAGACATTGAATGTGACACTCCAGAGTTGGGGTCATTTTCTTGGTTTCCAGCCATGCTGAGTCGTTCATCTTCCTTGAAGCTGTACTAGCATGCATGAAGTAACCTTTGGAGTTTCAAACATTTGTGAGTTAATTTTAACAATTAGCTTATTGAATGTATGTGAAGGCTACTTAGAATGATGCTCAGAAAGTTAGTTCGAAAATTGGAATAGTCAGGTGTTACCCTTTGTGTCTTTCAGACTGGTACTGTCGGTATCGGGGCCTCCAGGGACTGAAGTCACTCTCTTCCAACCTTCAGCTGAACTTTTGTTACAAGAACTCATTCCACAGATATCAGTGCTGGAAAAGTCACAGAAGTCCCACACACACACACCCACACACACACACACACACACACACACACAGTTCACCAGTTGACGCCACGATTCAAGCATATTTTTATAAGATAAGTGATTAATAATAACTTTCATGGACAATTATCTCAACTTACTGCAGTTGTAGAGGCGATTCAACTTGTACACATCAGTTGGGCTCATTTCCAGCCGCTGGCCAATTGTGTCTTGGTGTTTCAGTAACTTAGGGGCAATGGTATTTTCTTTGTTTTTAGAGAAAACTTTACGACCATAGTGCATCACTGATGAATAATCATATGGTGTACCAAATGTTGCACTTGATTCTCTGAACAATTTACCAAAATTCCCCTTTGCCGCTGTGGAGCAGAGAGAAGTTACTGTAAATACAGCAGTACAGTTTACAAGTGTATATATGTTTTAATTAATTATCATAACCTAAAACGTATATCAAAACTATGTATATGAATATACATTTCTAAAGTCTTGTTGCCTAATGCTGTTTTAGAAATCGAATATGAATGGAATAAGATTTTAATTGGATAACATTTGAGAAAGGTTTCATTGGAACATTCTTGTACCGCTTTTGATGTTGTTCCAGATTATTTTTATGTAGTTATCTCTGTCGTATCTTGATTGCTCGTGATAAAATCCCAAAGCATGGAGGACCTCGTGTTCCACTACAGCAAGGTAACCGCAGCCTTTTCCAATGGAAAGAACCTGGCCGTTGCTAATGAGCTTTGCGACAAATGAGTAGCACCTGCAGAAAGAAAATGAGCACAGAGTAACAGATTAAGAACATGGTAGCACTGAAATGTTCATATGCTTACCGTGGAAATTTGATTATGTTCATTAAACAAAAACAAAATCCTCGGAATTACCCTGGATTCTTTCTGAATGAAAGGTAGTCTTCATTGGACAGTCTGGGCCGGAAATCAACGCAAGACTTCAGACGGAAATGTTCAAAAGCTTGCAGAATGACTCCCTTTGAAGGGATATCTGTAGTCATATATAGTCATATATAAGCAAAATTAGCATGGAAACCACATTGTTCAAACCTTAATGTGTGACGATGACGAAACACTCACCAAGACTTTCTTCCAGCACGTAACTAACAGGAATATCCCACAACTTTGTTATAGGCAAAACAACATTCCTGGTTACTCTTGTTTTTGATTTAATATCCTTCAGTGAAGCAAAGGTTTCGCATTAATAGGGACAAACAATGAATCCTCTGGTCAAATCGTCACAGAATAGCAAGTGGAACTCTTTGCTTACTTTCATGATGTCACCCTCAGATAAATTGAGATCTGGGTGGTAAACACAAATAGAATTAATAATACTGAATATTCAAAATATGAATGTAAACTATCCACCTTAAATATTATTGTTGTGTATTAGATTAGAGTTATTATAATTAATAGTAATATGTACTTATAACTGACCGTACAAGATTCTTATGGTTACAAAGCATTGATTAGCTCTCATTCAAAGTGAAAATGTGCTTTCCTTGTCATCTTTAACAAACTATTGCTACAGTAAAAGCAACACTTATAGCATATTTTCTTTATCTGATTGACTTATTGTGAACTGCAATTAAAGCCACCTCATTGTTTACCTTTATTTATCTCAGTTATGTCCAACTCCTCCTCGTCAATCTCTTAAATATGAAAAGAATACATGCGCACATATTCTTTCGTTAATAAAAGTCATCATCTTTACTGAATTTCAATAAATTAAAGGGACTTACCTATAAACCATGGCTCACGAGACTAAAAGGAAAACAAACCATCATAAGCGGTATGAACAGCAGATCCAAAGACAGGTATGTACAGTTTTCAAAAGTAACTCAAACAGAAATGTACCTACCATGGTGAAAGGAAGTATACAGAGCAAAATAATGATCGCTGTATACATGACTGTTACTGTGTTAGAAATTTTAAAATAAATGGCCCAAGGAATCTGCATTTGCTTAAAATGCAATTGTCCTTCAAAATCCTGAAGTAGACATATATTTCCAGAGTGAAAAAGTGAGACCTTTTGTAAACTTCCTAAAGTGACTAAACGTGTCATCTGAAGACTGTGGAAAAAGCCTTTCAACAAACAAAAGCCCTCAAACAAATGTCACTAGTTAAACATAATTAGAATTTACCTTGGAGGGAACAACGGTTTTTCCCCCCTATAATCCTGCAAGAGCAATTGTCATATACGTCTGACTAATAATAGCTCTTCACTGCCTCAAGTAAAGCACACAGCAGCGTGTGAAAGAGACAAAATGTATTGTACAAACAGGGACCTCAATGCCTCACAATGTTTAATGTATAAATGCATAATTTTAGAACAAGAGTTTGACAAGCACGTTTTCAGTATTGTTAGAAGTAAGATGACTAACCTCAGTTTTTCCAGTTATACTTGACTGTAGTGTGAAACATGGAAGCTTCCGAAGAACAGCCCGACTTAAGAAAGAAAATAAATTAGAGATATAAAAGTACAGATTTAACTCCGAAATGTACTCAAGTACAAAAGTAAAAAAAAAAAAAAGTATTTCTTAACTTAATTGACATGCAATACTGTCAGTTGGAAGAGTATTACAATAATGTTCGTAAGTATTTTTTTAATTAATCATTTGGCTTTGTTGATTTACTTTCATTTATTTATGTAGTTATTTGTTATGTTCATTTGTTTACTCATTTACTTTTTTTGTTACTTGCTTGTTACGAGTAGTCAGGGTGAAAAAGAAAAGAAAAAGAAAATAATCTGTTTTATGTTCTTTTTGTATATTGTATTATTAAAGCTCAATGAAAATAATATGATGAAAAGTTTATCCATGTGGATGCACAAGTTTAGTCATTAGTATCAGATCATGATTCAACTCCTATAGTTTTGAGTCATTATACAATTGTTGTTTTGGAAGGATCGTTTTATCTTACTGAAACCAGAAAGTGCTGGTGTTGGAATATTATTGATTAAATTATTATTCATAGACTATTATCTGAAAATTCCATGGAACGACCATCCATTCATCCATCCATCCATCCATCCATCCATCTATTCTTGATACAATCACTTAACTATGTATACTAAAAAAATACAATATACTGTACACACATACCTGTACACACATACCTGTACACACACACACACACACACACACACACACACACACACACACACACACACACACACACACACACACACACACACACACACACACACACACACACAGAGTACAATCTCTAAACTATTCTTTAAATCTAAAGAGTTGAACAAAAAGTCACACTGGAAAATATTCAGTTTAAACAGAAGCTGTCATCCCGTCTGAAGATAACAAAGAGCTTTACTTACATGACTGCAAAGAGTGATGAAGTGTCATTGTTTTCCACCCTGAGAAAAGAGACAGGGGTTGGTACAATGCAGGGGTTTTCACATTCTCCTGATGCCAAGTACGAAAACCCTTTCAGTGTGTCCATTAGCCCTTTGCTGAATTATCAGCATCCATCAGCATTTCTGTCTCACACTTGTTGTCTCAAAGGTCGCCGTCTCTTCCGTCTGTATCAGTCAAGTTGATCAAGTTTGGGCAACTCCTCGTGATTCAGTGACTTTTATGGAGAAAAACAACACATCAAAAGTTAACATTTGATTTAAGAATTATTGGATTACAATTTTGGTTTTGCATGCAGCAATTTACTCAAATAGTTTTAACTTGACTTGTAGGTAATTGCACCTTCAGAACTGTACTTTCAATGTCTATAATATCATAAGTAGTTTTTAAGTATGCTTCATTCAGTTATTTATTATTCATTCTATTTATCTATTAAAATACTATTAAGCAAAATGGAACACGTGCAAACATTTTTGAAAATAAAATTAGCTATCATAATTTAATGTGATGAGATTTGAGTTGGTAAATTTGTCAAAGCAGATAATTCTGGCACACACCTACTTTCCATAATGTCTGACACCCGTATCCTTCTGTAGCATGATTATATCACACCCTTAATGCATTTCGTCTCAAAATGTGATGGAGATCTCCAACTATTCACTCGTGCGTCACACAGTCGTGAAATTTTCTTTCCCAGACAAGTTTGCTGAATAAGCATTTCTGATGATCCTGGGTACCAAAATAGTAGAACCAAATTAAAACAACATTTAATTAAAGTAGTGAGCTCACAGCTGTGGTGAAGTCATCACAATTGTGGGTTTTTTTCCAACAAAAGATCGTGTGGAAAGTTTTGAGCTGTTTTGGACGGTGCATGTAAATGACAACAGGCGCCTGATGAGGAAGCTTTTGTTTTGAAGTGCTCACTTTGCTTCACTGGAAACTTATAAAAGATACATGAGGCGAGTCTACCAAACAAAGCCTGGATCATGTTGTCATTGCTGTCGGTTATAGTGTGTCAAAGTCACAGAGGCGGTGGGAGAACGAGGTGTTTATGCAAGGAAGACATGTACAGGCTGAAAGTTTCCACACAGGTTGTTAAAATACCCATCAAGCATTTGTGCTGCTATAAAATATGAAAAGCTCCACGGACTCCTGAAAAGGGCACCTTCATGTAAACATAGAGCCGCTACATAGACACTGAAGTAGTTATAGCTTAAAAAAAAAAACCTTGCAGAATGAGTTTATTTTTAATGAGTCAACCTTCGACTATTTGCCAATTTATGTCAATCCGATAAGGGCTCATGTACAAAAAGTGTTTTTTAGATCACAATATGTGGACTTGAGTTTGTATTTTCACTTGATATTGCTGATGCCCACTAGATCGGGCCTTTTCAGTTACTTGTTTTCTGCCGGACCATTTGTGCTAACCCATTTTTATTGGTTTTTAGATGTCAAGTTTCTCTGGCAGTTTCCAGCGGTTTTACCTGTTTTAAAGGTTTTCAACGTAACTTTTGTGTGGTTTGTCTTCACCTCCGCAACATAAAGATAAACAAGCATCTGATCACATGATGTTTGAATGTCTCACTTTCAGGAAATTTGAATAAAATGGAGTCATCCTTTTTTAAAGTGTAGTAGACCCAGGAGAATATCATGTTAATGACCAACCCAAATGCCTTTTTGTTTTCACCTCAATTTATCCTGAAATCTTGATTCTAAAGTCATGTATAGTTTTTTCACAGTAAGACTGCGTCTTACTGTGAAAACTGAAAACAGTCTTGTGTGTTTCCGTAATGCAGATTGGGCTTTTTGTTTTCGCTGGAGGGCAATGTGGTGTCTGTTCCCAGTGTTTGAAAGTACTTGATCAAATTTCAACGTCAAACTAAATCCTGTTTTTACTCCTCTACTGTCTAATAGGACATTAGAACAGAAAGTAATTTATCACGTGAAACAAACTGGATAGAGCTCTGTTTTTTAATAAATATTCAATAGATCTGTTAATTTTAAAAATGTTAGAAAGTCTTAATGCTGCTTCACGGACACCTTCCACTGAAATGCGTCAGAGATTTTTTCGAACTTATGTAACTCCTACCAAGTCGCAGTCAGTTTTTTTTTCTTTTTCATGATAAGGTCTACTGATCTTTCATCTCTCACGTTGACTTTGATGAGTCGGGTGCTTGACAGAAGTGAGCAGACAAAGAAAAGGTGCACTTTTCCCTACTGACGTCTGTCACGGGGCCTGAGCTGAGTACAACACTGAAACCCACTTTGTTTTGTTCCGCCGTCTGGGGTGTGATGGTGGTCACACACTTGACATCTTGTATATGCCTTTTTGTTGACAGGCGTCCCTGATCCAGCTGGTTTTTCAAAGGTGTGTTGCGCTCTGTCTCGACTGTGTTTGTATTGTTTTATGCAGAAATGTCACACCGTCGCCTGCCTTTGACTGAAGACTGTTTGCACTGGGTGTCGATGCAAATTGTCACAAAACTTCCAAAAGTTAGCCGGAGGACATTTTGGCTCATTTAGCCATTTCTTGTAATTTGTACTCAGATAAGATCATGGGAAGCTGCCAGTCATGCTACAAACTGATAAAAATGTCTCCAACCCTTTCGTGCTGCCTGAAAACAATTACGGGTTTAGATTCGGCTTAAGAGAAGAACTTCCCTTTAAATCATAGGTCACTGATGTTTATTGAAGGATCAACGAGTCATGAATGCTTCGTCACTGGATCTGTTCAGCCAGGGCGGGTCCAGAGTAGAAACAGTGCAAGGGACACAGAAAACTAGTTATTGTCACGTCATTTGTTTTTTTTTGTTTGTTTTTTTTCATTTTTCATAATATTACGATGGACATAACCTCTTCGTACATTGTTTATTGTCATATAATTTGAAAATGAGTCAATGGTGTCCTAGAAAATGTACATGATGCAAAACAGCAGTTTACACCAGGGGCCACATGCAGCTGAACTTCTTCAGACAAGTGAAATTATAACATTATGACTTATTAATTGCAGGAAAGCATTTTGAAATATGTACAATTTTCCGGTAAACATGATCTCCAATGTTTCTTTTCAGATTGATTCCCATGTTAAAATATAGAAATTTATAACAATATTTTAGATAGACGTGTATATGTGTGATGGATTGACGTCCCTCATCCTTGTCTTTATATCGTTGTTTAAATGATGAAGAATCAAATTAAAACTTCTGAAATAGCTTATGGAAAGAGAGCAAAACATAACTATATCAGAACATTTGATGGGCAAAATATGAATACAAATATTTGATATATTTGTGGGAGAGATATGATGGGAATCGGGTGTGTTGCCTCACGTCTCTGCGCATTAAAGGAGGAGCCGATCAGACACACCGGAGTGACAGGCGGGAGACTTCCGCAGAGCCTGAAAGAAGCTGTGTGTGCTTGAGTTTTGTTTTCACTGAATGAAATAATGCCTTATGGATCATTTGACTCCGTGACTCTGTGGGTGAACCTGACGGTGACGTGCGCAACTGCCACAATCATCGATTCACAAAAATGTAAAGGACGTGATGTAGAACTCAAAGGGATTGAGTGGGAGCTGAGAAATACAGCAGGATCACATAATTGGAATGAAATATATTTGTAGAATTTCTGTTAATATTAAAGCTTTGAATGGTGATAAATGTGTTTTCTACGAGAACTCTGTTTAATTCACATAGTGAATTCACATTTTAAAATGCAGCCTGGATTTTTTTCATGACCTTTTTGCATTGGGTGTAATGATGTGTCTGTATTTCTTTTCCCACATTCAGAGTTCAAAGAACAAAATTGACTTTTGTAATAAGTATATTGGGTTAAATAGCACATCATCAGTATTGCACATCATGAATGAGCTATTATGGCCTCTGCTTCGACTAAAGCAATTCTGCCTCCAAGTGGACGAAGTAAGCACAGAATTTTCTTTGACTGAGCAACAGCGTCCATGTTTTCTTTCAATATTTTTTTTGAATCATTATTTTTTTGTCATCTCACTTGGGGACTCCATGTTCGGCACAGAAATACTAAAGATAATAATTAAACAAAAGCTGTTGGTTATTGAAGCAGATGTTATTTTCCTACACATTTTCACAAGAGTATAAACACATTCGTATTTGGCTTTGATAAACATGTCATGTGCACCTGATTGATGCTTAGAAACGAGTGTAAAACTGCGTTTTAACATATTGTGATCAGAAATCTACTGTATCAATTCTGATAGTATCAGTTTTCATTGTGTCATATTTATTTTAAAGTAAAGATGTGTGTAAAGTACACATCTTATACATTGAATTGAACTCACTAATGTATAAAACATCATTAAAAGGGTTCAAATATCATCTACATATTTTTAAACTGCTAAAAGCTGAAATATGTGTGGTTTTGGTCAGTTCATCCCAATATGATATATGATGGTGCATATTTATACCGGTTTTAAATCTTTCGGTATAAAATGTCTATTTGCACACATTTTAGTCAGTGCCATGTAAAGGGTTAAAAAAAAGCTATATATTGTTTTACTGAGCTATTTATCTTCCAGTAATCATCAACAACTTATTATACATTATTATACAACAAACCTTGTATGCTGATGATAATCATCACAAAGTTTTTTCCTATATAAAATCATTTCAATGATGACAGTTATGTGAAATAAAAGATACATATCTATTATATTCACAAAGCACTATTCTCCATAACACTCAGCTTTGACAAATATATTCAATTCATATCACTACTACACTTTGACCACTAAATGGCACTGTTGCTTCTTTTAAAGGAACTCCTCATTAGGGAATTTAAAATGGTAAAAAGATTAATAAAAAGTTAATAGATCAAAACTCTGACCTCACCTTGGTCCTAACAGTTGTTTTTTACGACAAAAAAAGAAAATCACAGGACAATTATTCTTTTAAACTTAATCTTCAAAAAGTTTTGCAAAAGAAAAAGGGCCATTACGTTACCGTAGTTATCCAACTTCAAAGGAGCAGTCTCATAAAGTGAAAGTTCATTCAGAGTATATTGAATATGTAGTTACTCACACAAGAGACAAACAAGACACATGTCAGTTTGTAGGCAGTTCCTTTAAGGACTTCTTGCAGCTGGTGGTGCTTTTCTACTAGTTCCGACTCAGCCTTACTCGACTTGACTCGTTTTCCCCGAACTAGTTCTCTCTGGAATATTTAATTTGGTCCAAAATCTGCAATAACCCTATATACAGTATATTTTAAAATTCCTGACTTCCTGATGAGTTTTCGATATGTGTGTAAGAGAGTTTGTTGTGCATCTTGGCATGTTATGTGTGTCAACTTTGGTAGCTCTTGGTGAAATAAGATTCGGGGGCAGAATTTTTGGTATTTTTCAGGTCGCGCTGTTGAGCCATTTTTCCAGTCACATGTGTGAGTCCTCCATCACCAAATGTTTGTAATACAATTCTCTCCTTTTTATTTATTTTTAAACAACCCTGGAAAAAAAGGTAAAAGTGAAACATCACAAAATTTTAAACTATAAAACCAGAAAAAATAAGTATTGTGATATTACATCAATAAAGCATCAACATTCTCAAAACATCGACACTTTACCTTCCAGGGGCGGAGGCAAAGTGCTTCATAAACGAGAAATGAGTGAAAATCTTTCAAACAAGAAATGCTTCATGAATGCTATCAAAGTCATCAAAACAATAAAATAATAATAAGGAAAGAAGTCTGGGGAAGGAATGTCTTCTTCTTCGTTGGTCCATGATGTCATCTGCTTCAGCTGACTGGGTGTAGTGTAAAGTCTGCTGAAGATGTCGATGGTCAGCTTCGTTCTTCTATGACCTATGGAAGTGATCTCCTGTGACCTATGGTGGACGGTTACCAGCACCCGCCACCGAGCAGCTAACAGTGTTTGCTCACAGTGTACTCGGTGGTGGGAGGGGTTGTGTGTGACCCTCCTCATGCTTTATGGTGCTTGGCCTTGAGATGGATGCGTTTGCAGCGGCTGACGTGTATCCACCTCGCTCTTTCCAGGACCTTCACATACGTGTAGGTGGTCAGGAGAACTCGGTATGGGCCAAGCCAACGCAGTCTCCAGGACTTGAGACAGAAGGTTTTGACCAACACGAAGTGACCGGGTTTGAGTTTGTGTTTGGGTCTGTTTGTTTTCCGAGGGAGGGTTGTGCCTACCTGTGTGCTAAAATCAGAAAGAGATTTTGTTAAACAAATGCAGTATCTTGCCAGTGAGTCTTCGGTGGTGGTCATGAGGGGGCCTGGGGGGCCCATTCCCACAATGGGAGGAGCTGCAAATCTCAAATGGAGAGAGGTTATCCCGCATGCCCACTCCCATCCTCATATACATTAGTAGTCTACAATAGGCAATGCTTTTCCCAACTGAGTTTGGTTTCTTCACAACATTTGGCTAATTTGTTTTTAATCGAGCCATTTTCACGTTCCACAGCACCACCAGATTGTGGGTGGTAACCGCAGTGCGTTTATAGGTCAAACTGGAGATGTTCTGATAGTTGCTGAACTACCTCATTAACAAAGTGTCTGCTATTGTGAGATGATGGCTTTTGTGGAATTCCCCATCTGGGAATTATTTCAGTTAATAAAGCTTTTGTCACTGTTGGTGCTGTAGCATGTTTGGCAGGGAAGAACATATCAGCCATTACCAGACAGTATTTTTTGTTTTCACATGGTGAAAGTTCAATGAAATCCATCTTTACATGTTGAAAGGGGCATGTGGGTGTGGGGTGTGCTGCAGGATGTGTGAGACCTAGCGGTCTGCCAGGGTTGTATTTTGTCATTTAAAAGCTGGTGTTTTTCCTCAAAAGAAAGTTGTGAAAATGTCTTTATTATCTCCAGTGCTGTCATCCTGCCTGTTTACCCACCAATTAGCTAGAGAGCTTAACAGTGCTGTATCAATTCACGAATGCACTGTGAACGTACGTATAGCATGTAGCATAGCACGGTTAAGTCCAAAGGCAATGTAGTGATCTGCCTTTTTACATAACTGGTTTTCATATTGGGGAACTGACTGCGCATGCGCAAACGCATCCATACACTGGGTATGACCAGCAAAAGAAGAGCAGCAGTGTGCCTTCGAGAGAGGGTGTGGCCTTCAGTAAAACAGCGCAGGAGTGCGTGACTTGTGCAGCCTCTCTGCCATACCAGGCAATTGCTGCATGGAGTCATTTGGAAAAGCACAAAATGCTGACACTTTCAAACCTATATGCACTGCAAGCTTCTGGAAATTGAAAAAATTAATTCAAATGAATTATATTATGATTAAAACAAATAATCAAAATGAATATTTCATTCATTTCAATTCAGCCTTGGGCAGTCACTGCCTGCCCTGACTGCACGTCATTGGCTCTACCCACTCCCCCAAGTGCAAATAATAAATACCTCATATACGTTGTCGTCGAAGGTGGCACTGTGGTAGTTTGCACAGTCCTGCAGAAATTCAAGGCATTATTCAATGTAAATATATCAATCAGAATTAGATTTTATATTTCTTAATTATAGTCTCATAACAGGAAAATTCTAGCTCTCATCTGTAAACATGTGAGCATGTCTGTCTATAAAACATGGTTTTAAAGGTAATAGCGAACATTTTTCAAGCATATTTTGTATTTATTTATTTTTTACCTCTTGTGACAACAATACATTTCTGCAAGTGTTAAAGTCCCAGCAAGATTCCACAGAATTAAGGAAAAATCTGACGAAAACTTGCACCAAGTCCTACCTGGAGCATGGGCCTTCATCGTCACGTGTGGAAGGACGTTGAATCATCACAGTTGGCTCAGCAGGACATGGGAGTACATTATCGTCAAAAAGAGGATTGATATCTATCCACAAAAAAGACAGTTTAAGTTTAAATGTTTGAACAAAGATAATTGCTGCGGTGAAACAAGAAGTGGGCGAGTTGGCTTACCCTCGAAGCTGAGGGTGAAAATGGCCGTTCCTCCTTTGAGGAACTCTCTGAATTGCATTTCTTCCAAAGATGAAAAAGAGATTACGCCAAATAAAGTTCCCGCCAAACCTTCCTCACCGTTCTCATCTATAAATCTAGTTCCGTTGAGTCGAGGATTGTCCCAAACAAAGAGGCCTGTTTGCAGAAGGACAAAAGGGAAAGAAGGGAAGTTTAGTTTTGAAAACAAACTTTATAAAATGAGCAAATGAAAATAATAATAATGATCCAATTTTGTCGATATGTTGTGCTCATGCTAAGATTATCATGTCATCACAGTTTGTCCAGTGCTGTAAATCGAAGACGAAAGAGCTAATTCAGCTATAAAATCCACAAAACTACTGTACCAAATGGAGAACTGCCATTTTGGCTGACTACATTTTTGAAACAAAGAAGTAAATTCTTTGTTCTGGTGTGGAATTGGTTCTCAGTACAAAAACAGGTTGAAGTAGACACAATAAATCCAGATTTATGGAACAAAACTGGATTGAAACCAAGCTCGGTCACTACAATACTGCCTGCTGTTGCACAAAAATGGCATCACATATATATTTTTTTTATTACATCATGTTGTAGTGAACTCACCGTTGCCTCTGACCCTTCCAGGATCAGTGATGAAACTCTGCCGTTTTGACATCTGCATCTGGAGGTTTGGGTTCTGATCCAGCATTTGTACAGTGACTTGTCTGTACGGGCATGGCCACACCAAGTTGTCGTCGTTGTCGCCAGACACCAGTTGCACAAACAGTCCGACAGATGGCGTGATGAACCTCACTGCTGCCCGGTAAGCATAGCCGCCTGCAGAGACCTGCCGTGGACTGTATATACGGCCTCCAATTGCAGTAGTTTCCAGTACCTCTGCAAAATTATCAATCTGAATGGTGACATGTGGGCACTGCAGCTCAGACAGGTTGACGTCGTCAATTGAGAATCCGCCTGCAGAGCTTCCTGCTCCTTTAATGATCTCAAACTCCACCTGGAATTGACTGGTTGCACTCAGAGACACATGGTGGAGCTTCCAGTGAGACGTTGTTGAACCTAAAAGAAGGATTTTTTTTTTTTTTTCAGATGTTCTGTGTGAACTTTGAATTCTTAAATGGCCTCAAATAGTAAATGATGCAGATGACACCTGGTAAAACCACAGTCTGACATTACCGGCAATCTGTCCCATCAGGCGAATGGCTCCTACGGAGTCCTCTTCATCTGTAAACTCTCTGATCCAGATGTTGAGTGTGTCTAACTCGTTCCCACTGTTGTAATAGTAAAACTGGAGACACTGGACGTTGCAATCCCTTTTAGGACTCATCCTTTCCGTCTCCAGCCGGGCCGAGTCGCCCTCCTCACCTGACGCTGTGCTTACATGCATGAAGTGACTCTCCCCCTCACCTAAATGGTTGTAGAGCAAAACAATGTTACGGTACATTCATAGAGAGGTTTTTAATGGACACGTGCATACCCTTTTTGTTGTTTTTAGTTTTTCCATCATATTTCATGATTGAAACTTGGCAAGGAAAGAACAGAAAAGAGAATGGAAATGGAATCTTACTGCGCTCATCACTTCCCCCAGGTAGACTGGTGTGGTCAGAGCTGGGACCACCTTCAGCCTCTGTTACCATTTCCCAGCTGATCCCACCACTTGAACAGCGGTCCATTTGACACATGGTCTCATCAGAAAAGCCACAGAACATGTGTAAGGCAACACTCGAGTCTGCAGAGGTGAAGGATGAAAGCACCATTTGTCTTTTGAACTGATTTTGAATTTCAGCTTGAAATGTCAAAGCATGAAAAGCAGCATATAACTTGTGTTGCACTGTCAGCATCCATGTAAAAATCTATTTTTTTTATATATTGCCTACAAGAATATATCATCGCTTTAAGGGTAATCCATTGATTAATGTTCAGTTGGAATGTAAATACCTTTACCTTGAACATTACCTTTCTTAAATAATTAAATAATGCTGAAGGCTTCATTAGTTGATTGACATCAGCTTTTTCATACTTATGTCACAATTAATGGCTTTTTTTGATGTAGCTGAATGGTTTCTGTGTGGGCCAGAATTGAAAAGGGAATTCCCCAAACTGTTGCCACAAAGACCAAAATGTGGTATTTAGTTAAACACTTGTTCTGTGTCCAAGAAACTTTTGTCCTTTATGAGCTCGGTATGGTTTGGTGGCAGTGATCATTATCATTACAAGATAAAAGTTGTGACTCTTCCTTGTAAAAAGATACATTGTGAATTCATTCTTACCGCATCCGTAGAGAAGGTTCAACTCAAGAACATCACTTGGGCTCATTTCGAGCCTCTGCCCAATCACGTCCTGGAACGCTGGGTTCAACGTCCTGATTGTGGGTCCGTTGCCATTGGTGAAAAAACTGTCGCCGTAGTGCATCACGGATATATAGTCGTAGTCGACTCCGTTGGTGGTGCTGCCTTCTCTGCTTTCTATTCTAAAGTTTCGTTCTTCGCCTGAAACAAGCAATCAATTTATTTGCATATAAATGGCCAACTGCTGCATTCTTTAGAATTTCCAAATACACTTTAAATACACTGACTAAAATGTTGTAAACATATACATTTACTTTTCTACATCTTTGAAATAGTCAATTGAGCATTGCCTTTAACCTCCTCTCTTATTTAAAATGTCTTAAGTGTCCAGATAGCTGTATTGTTGTAGCACATGATCTGTTATACACATTTGTTGTGAGGTTGCAGGGTAATGATAACCAGTTCTAAAGCCAAGAGCACAACATGGAGAGAGACGGCAGCGCTGAAACTGTATCAAGTAATGAGTTCATGGAGTTGATTTCATCCTCGTGTCATCCAGACTCTTATTGTGAAAAGTAGAAAATGGTGTAACTTTATAATGGGCCGAAAAAGAACGATAGATTCTCGATAATGAAATAATGACAAAATAATGTTTCTTTTGTACAGACAAGCAAATTAAATTTTGCTGATCCCCCCCAGAAAAACAATAAATACTAATATTAAACTGTCTCATGTAGCAGGTGTAGATATCTATATATCGTGCAAAATATATTTAATTTCCTTTTGTATAACATGGGAGCAAATCACATTTTTCATAACTGATGGAGATAAATATATTAGTACTTAATTTTATTCTTTATATGTTTTCATAATATTGATTTTTGGGTTTAATTTTACTTCATAAAAACAAAGTTAATTAACTAATTCAAACAATAAAATATGATTCTGTATAAGTATTCTATTTTACAAAATCCTGTTTAAAAAACTCTTCCTTTTCTTATCAGTTTAATAACACAAGATTTAACACGATGCTGCTCCAAGTTAATCTAAATCACAATGAAAAGAGAAGATATCTGAGTAAAAGACAATATTCAGTTACCTTTCATTATATTATGTAATTTCCAACACTTTTCATTCCCATCATATCTCGATTTAAGGAAAACATAAATATCTGAAGTATTTTTCAAACCTTCCAAGATGTTTTCTGTTACAATTATCACATGATCGTCTCGGTCGAATCTGGACTGTTCATGGAAGAATCCGAGAGCGTGGAGAAACTCGTGTTCAACAGTAGCTATCCTGTCACAGTTTTGCCCAATGGAGAGGGTCTGTCCGTCTCTTATCACTCTCCCAATGAATGAAAAACATCTGTAATAGAAACAACAGTCATCAGCAAATCCTGTTTATCTCTTTTTTTCATTATTCAATTTACCTAAAGGCCCATTTAATCATTTTGTTTCATACAATCATACAAACCCACAAGAGAAACAGTTCACAGACTAATTTATCAAATTAATCAATCAAATGATCAAATGACTAAAACAGCTCAGAGCTCATTCTAAGATTATTATATAATAATTTTGTATGTATTATAAATGCATACAAAAGCTTTATTTGATTATACAGATCCAAATGTATACAGAAGTATCCAGTTAACCCAAAAAATAGAATGAACCATCCCATCCCATCCCATACCCCATACCATACCATGCCATACCATACCATACCATACCATACCATACCATACCATACCATACCATACCATACCATACAATACAATACAATACAATACAATACAATACAATACAATACAATACATACCCGTCTAACTTTTGAACAGAGATGTAAAATTCCTCAGAGTCCTTTGGTTTGAAATCGATGCATGACTTCAACCTGAACTGTTCAAAGGCTTGCAGGATGACTCCTTTAGCGTTGATTTCTTCAGTGGATCAAATAGGGACATATAGACAGAAACATTAGAAAAGTAAATGCAACCGTTGTTCTTGCTAGTGCAAATTGTACCAAAGTTACAAATCGCAAATTGTGATGTAACTGCAATTTTCAGAAGCCCCTTTCAGTATTTTTATTGTTTTTGCAGCTCAGTGAAATCATTTAAAACAGAAAATATCAGTCATATCTACATTTGTTGACAACATACAGCCAGTTTTAATGTCAATTATAAAAGTTATTGATTGTTTGAGATGGGAGCATATACATTTTAAATAAGCAAGGTGATAAAAAATGTTTTCAAGTCACTGATATTGAGAATTTTTAGAGGAAAAAACTTGTTTAGTAATAGTGTCATTATAATAGTTCCACTATATAACACTATTTTCACTAAACCTGATGTGGATGACATGCTCGACTTTGACACTAATTTTGTTGACTTACTTCTGCTTCCTCTGTTCATTATGTGTCTCCAGTGAAGCATCAATCTTTATGTAATCGATAAGTTTTGAACTGGAGTTTCTGGTTTATTTTGTAATTTTCTCTATTTTTCCCATGCAGGTATAAAACTAAAGAAATCTCAAAAACGGTGTCCAACCAAATACTAAATATCTGTGCTATTGAGAAAGAAGAATGATGTTTACCCAAGCCGCTGTCCAAGTCATAGGGCACTGGAAGGGGCCACAGTATATCCCTAGTCGTGGCACTCCTATCAATGCGTATCTGATATATAAATGATATTTAGTGACACATTTTCACATGCAACACATCCAGTGGAGCTCATGTGTGATTTCATAAGATATTCATCCCTGAAGACTCTGTTGAACTTACCTCCATGATGTCATCTTTCATTGACTCTATGGTGAAGCATAAAATGATTATGTTCATTAAGTCAAATATCATTGGTGAATTAAAAGTGTAATACAAAACATTGCCATAACTCTCTGATCCATTAAAGAGAATATATCCAACTTTACCATTAGTAGTGCCAGCAGTGTCCTTGTCTGCTTCAAGATCTATTAAAAAAACAAACAAACAACACACAAATAAGATCTTTATAGTGTGATTAAAATCGTCTGATCAAATATATTGGGTAATTCAAAATTGTTTCTTTATTTCTACTACAGCCACAGCTGACCCAAAGTGCTATACATGAATAGACATAAAAATCTTTAAACGTGAGCTGCGATCAATAAAATACAATAAAAAATAATAATAATACAACAAACAATAAAATACAACAGGAGCAGAGTCTCAAGCTGGGCTAAAAGTGAGTGAATATAAATGGGTCTTAAAATGAATAAACATTGACGAGGCTTGCCTTGGATAAGATTAAGGAAACGTAACAAAACTTACCCATTACCTCTGGTTCAGCCTGGAGGGGAAAAAAACAAGATTCTCATATAAGTACATGAAATTTCAGCTCAAACAGACATCTGAAAACTATTTTTGGTCAATTTGAAACTTTCACATGGTTGTAATCTGTTTTTACTGTTTGTGTATTAAAATGACCACTCTCTTATTGGACATCAATGAAGAGTAACACAACTGTATCACTGTTATTAGCTGATTTGCCCCTGCACATTCTCTTGTTACTCTGATTAAGAAAACAAACAAACAAACAAACAAACAAACAAACAAACAAACACAAAAGTGCCCCTCTGGTTATCAAGTCCATATTTTCATTAGAATTTGTATCATAACAACATCCTCTTAAAAAGTTTATTGGATTAGGACAATTCCAGTCTTCTTTTTTAAATAGTTTATCAATAATGACACCCAATAGAACATAGTGTTTACAGGAAGTGGGGGAAAAACCACAATATTATTACCGGCTGTGAGGAGATGACAGGTAAAACTGCCAAGTACATTATAAAAATGTAGCCTTTCATCGTCACACTGCATTCAGGACTGAAAATAAGAAACATTGAATTGGAGAGCGTTGTCATGAAATGAGTCAGTTTATGGGATTCATTTAGAAATTAATTTAGAAAATTCAGTTGACTATTGATGGAAATGTCTAAGGTTCTTACCTTCAGCTAACTCTACTGTCTGTTCCTCAGCTGCACACGAGAAGCCTCGGCTGTGGAGGGAGCGTTATAAGCTCCTGGTAAATCACAACAAGTCCTCGGTGGACTTGCTGATCAAGTTGTACCAGAAATTGCAGTCATTGTTTGCTGGAATTGACTCCAACCTCTGTGACCTTGACTTTTTAAAAGAATCAAGAGAGGGAATGGAAAACATTTAAAGTCTTATTCCCACAGCATGCTTTTGCCTGTCACGTTAAATAGAACTAAAGCTGATGAGCTGAACTTTGTACAACTACTGAGCGCATCAAGTCAAAGGCTGAGATACATGTTCGATTTGACAGATCATAAATAGTCATGGCTGGAAGATTTTTTTTCTCGGACTGAAAACATGACAAAAGTGTTTGTGAAATACGTTGAACGATTTGTCTTTGGTTTAGTATCATGTCACAGGTTTTTTTTTTTTTTTTAAACTCATATTCTGTTGTTATCAGATCAAGATGAGGATCAGATGAGCATCATCATCATCATCCTCTTTATTGCAGACATAGGAGTCCATAAAGAAAATTCACAAATACATAAAACAAATACATAAAACGGGGAATAACACACTATAAAAAATATCAGAAATTGAACAATCACAGACAAGTAAAATATCACCCTATTTATAAAAGGCACTCATACCAATGCCTCCACAAGGATAACTGGTATTTTACAGTACGTATGACTGGGATTAGTCAACAGCATTATAATGGCGTTCTGAGAGTCCTCTCACCTGCGTATACATTTATACATCAGATTCCTCATGAGAGCTTGAAAATTAGAAACAACTGCTTTACAGAACGTCTCACTTGCACTTTCCCAGAGAAGTTTTTTCAGCAGGATCCTCATAACGTCATTGTAAGCAACATTGAGCTGTTGTCGGCTTGATTTTCTATATTTAATCCACAAGGGGGCGGTATACAAGGGGGTACAATAAGCTCTAAGGAGAGTAATTTTCACATTTTCAGAGGACATTGAAAATGTCCTTGCTAGTATGTTGGCTTTAGCATACAGCATACCGCATTGTGTATACAGATGATCATCATCACACATTTTGATCAGTGATGTGATGTCCCAGATATTTTGTTTTGCTACTGACAGTGAGTTCCTGTTCTGACAGGTAATCAATAGGGAAGTTGAGATACTTATCCTCCTGAGGTCAAGAGGTCGTATCACCCCACTTTACTTGCATCTCCTGATTAGCATAACCAGTCAGCCAAAGTTCTTACAATATAATCCGGCACCCCCTTTTTACTTAATTTCATAAACAACTTTTCATGGTTGACATGGTCAAAGGCCTTAGAGGCACCAGTGAATCCTATAAGAAGAGATGACTTTTTCCTCATGTAAACTTCAACAGTTTTTTTCAAAGCGTAAATACAGAGATCACTGCCATGTTTGGATTTCAAGCCAAACTGATTATCATTGGTACCAATATATATATTGATTTGATCTAAAAGAACTCTTTGATACCACATTGGCAAGCGCAAGAGGCCTGTAGTTATCTAGGCTCCCAATCTTTCCAGCTTTCTGTCTCATCTGTTCCCGGCAGCCCCGTTTGTCCGAAACGTAGTGTGATTTTGTGGAATTCTGAGGAAAGTCTGGCACATTTTTGACACTCTGTCAAGGCTTTCTACGGATGAAACGTGGACGTTTGAAGTACATTTATTAAGAACATTTACAGTAAGTACAGTAAAGTAAGTTGATTGTTCTGCACTACAGCACACACAAGACAGGAAAGAGTGTGGGAGCCCCATTAAAGTTGGACAGTGTTACTCCTCAACTGTAACATTTTGAAGTGCCATCGAAAACCCTAAATTACCATATTTGACTGTCAGTGCCAGCTATATGTCCCCAAAAAGAAAAAGCTACAAAGGAGAATTATATGTACCAGAAAAAGAAAACCAAGCAGCAGAAAGAGTTGATGGTCTCTGGAAACATGTGAGGGTCTGAAGAAAAGCAGACAAAAATGTTACTGCGTTGAAGAAGAAACAAAGAGGTATAATTGTGGGTTGAAAGCTCGACATCCAGAGCTGGAGGAACAAATTCACAGATGCTTTATGGAATGGCAGCTACTGGCCGAGGTTTATTGATAGGTTGGTAATGTCTGAGCATGTAAACATAAATGTTTCTTAAAAAACAGTTAATCTCTTCATGACATTCGTTTGACAGATGCAACATATAAACTCAGCTGTAACTTATGTGTGGGAACTTATTTCAGCTTTACATATGTAATAACCTGATAAATATCAGTGTATTTGTTTCTTTGAGTTCATGTTACGAGATCTTTAAGAAAACTGTTTGTATTTTGTGTTAAAATATTATTCATGGTTGTTGTGTTATAAGACTGAATGACGGAATCTTATTTTGTTAATATTTTATTTTGGTGACGGAAAAGTTTGACTTCCGGAAAGAACCTTGAACGACGGAGGGAAAAGCTGGGTACACGAGTGTTTCCCGCCGACAATTAAGTGGAAGTAACACTTACTGGATCATCTCCTGTTCTTCAGCTGGACTGTGAGTAGTCCGTGGATGCTGTAGGTTTGGAGCGAGTGATTCAGAAGTGTAACTTGCGGACGGAGTGTGTGAGAAATCACTCTGATGAACAGCTCAGTAGCCTGTTAGCTTAGCCACGGCTGTCGTGGTCTGGAGTGCGACTGCCTGGGTGGACGTCAGAAGACAACGAGGATCGGCTGAGTTTCTGCTGGACGCTGCTGTCACTGTGCTGGATGACACGGACCCAGTTTTCCTGCTGACCAGGTGAAACTGGATTTCTGCTGAATATCCCACGGAGGGATTTTCCCTGGGTAGGATTCAGTCACACCCGCAGCACTAGGGTGCGCTGCTCTCCTGTTAATGAGCTCCAACGATAAGCCGGCCAACGTGACTTAAAACAAGCTTGTTCAAAATACTATATAAACAGTGCACTGTTTATCTGACATTAAGAGTTTAACACATACTTTTCTACCGGTTCTTTTCCTTTCTTTGTGGTGTTTAAATATATATTGTTAATACAGTTTGGAATGTTCAAGATTATGTGTGTGTGTATTATTTGAAGTGTTCCCTTTTTGCCACATGTTACAGGTGTATTGAATGGTAATAAGCTAATATTCCATTTAGTGCTGCGAGCCAGTGGAAAAAGGGGTTACATTTGTGGGGGCTCGTCCGGGATTGTTTATTTGTTTTTCATGCTCTGTTGATGTCTAAATGTGTTTTTAGTAATCATAGACATTTTGTGTAACTTTTATAACCATCAAGATGGATGCTGTTGAGATCAAAGCTTGGTGTGAGAGAAAAAAGTTAGCACATGAAAATGCACTAGTGCTGAGTGACATTACTTCTGATGTTACAGACGATGTACTGCTTAGAGCTTTAAGTGAAGTCAAAGTTTTTGGAAAATTTGAGATTGTTGATCGCTGTGTAGACACTGCTTCCAAGACACAGTTTTTGCTAATTCGGACTTCCACTGACTTGACAAAACAAAGCTTGCCTGACCGTGTTGGACTTCCTGGGGAAGCCGGACCCTGGCCTGTTCATGTACTTCCTGTTTCCCGACCAGAGGAAGGGTTTAGAGCTAAACTGCTGTCGTTTTTAGAGCAGGAAGGCAGGACTGTTACTGACATACAGGGGTTAGTGAATCCATCCCCACTAGATTTGAACACAGCACTGATCAATGCTCTTAGTTCCATTGTGGACAAGTGTAACCCTGGCCCTGCTGATATTCATAGCTACCGCAAGCTTCGCCTGTTTTCTGGGATCAAACCTATCCCTAGTGGAGAAGACGAGTATGATGCTTGGGCTGAGCAGACAATGCATTTGTTAGTAGAGTGGCAGTGCAGTGATGCTGTGAAGAAACAGAGAATTGTGGAAAGCTTAAAGGGGCCTGCTGCAGACATTGTCAGATTTCTGAAAACGCAGAACCCAGCAGCTGCTTCGCATGATTATATGCAAGCTTTAGAGGTGGCTTTTGGACCCACTGAGAGTACTTCTGACCTTCTTGTGAGATTCCGACACACATTTCAAAATGATGGTGAAACACTTTCCAGCTATTTGCTCAGGCTGGACAAATTGCTGCATTGTGTGTTTAGGAAAGGCGGGATCAAAGTTTCTGAAATGGATCAGCTTCGCATTGACCAGGTTGTGAGGGGCGCGTTACCCAGTGACATGATTGGCCTACGTATCCGCATGACCCATAAGCTTCGAGCACCTCCTACTTTCAGTGAACTGTTAAAAGAAGTGAGGGAGGAGGAAGATATGCTTCAGAGCAGACATAATGTCAAAAGCGCAGTTCTGTCCGGTAATGTTTCGGTTCCCAGACCAGATGATGACACTAAAGAAAACTCTGAAGTAGAACAGCTGAGGAAAGAGATTAGTGTCATGAAAGCCGAAATGGTGAACCTTAAGGCCGCAGCAGTTGTAATTCCATCAGATGCTTATGGAACACAGGCTAAAATCCCTGCTCGAGGGACATTCAGAAAAGGTGATCAGTTACAAAAGTCCCGCTATGATGAGGACAAACCAGGGATTTTCTGTTACAAGTGCGGTGAGGATGGACATTTCAAACGACACTGTGATGGTGAGGAGAACCTCAAGAAAGTCAATAATCGCCTGATCAAACTAAACAAGACAGCGGGAAACTACCACGGGACCCAGTAAAGGAGCGGCCTGGTATCCCGGTGGTAAAGACACGCTCCGCCAAGTGCATTAACAATGACAGGAAGGTGGTAGACACTATACCCGAAGGCTTAGTAGGCCCTAGCGCAGCTGTACCAGTACAGATTGAAGGCGTTTATGCTAAAGCTATCCTTGATACTGGTTCTCAAGTTACTTTGTTGTACAGATCCTTCTATGACAAATACCTGACTCGTCTGCCATTGACATCCATCAGTGCTTTGCAAATATGGGGTCTCAGCCCATCTGATTACCCTTACGATGGCTATTTGTCAATTAAGCTGGAGTTCATGGAGGCTGACGTAGGAGTGATTGAGGCCATTGATGCCCTTGTGTTGGTCTGTCCTGACCCCATGGTTAAAGGCGAGGCATCCATTATTGTCGGCACAAATACACCTACTGTGCGACGATTACTAAAGAGTTGTAAAGAAAAAGGAGGAGATAACTTTTTGAGCACATTGCGTATTCATCCTGTTTTCAAGAATGTGTTTGAAAAGTTAGTTTGCCTGCCACTCCCTAGTGATGATGATGACAAAAGAGGGATTGTGTGGTTTACTCAAGCAAAACCAGTCATTTTGCGCCCTGGCGGGGTGGCTAGAGTGACAGGTGTTCCAAAGTTTCAGGGAATCCCCACTACACAAGCAATTCTTGTTGATTCACCTGATGAACATTTGGATGATTCAAGGTTTCCTGAGCAGATTCTGGTAAGGTCAGAGTTGCAAGCGTCTTCTGTAGTGACGTCCAAGAGAATGACTGTGCTTGTCAGAAACGTGTCGGCTAAAGAAGTTGTCCTGACCAAGGGGACGCCAATTGCTCATCTGTTTCCTGTAGAGGTGATGCTGTCACATGCAGCGAGCAATGAGACCAGAGATAAGTCCATAGATGAGGTGACTCCCTCGTCTTTCAATTTCGGAGATTCTCCTGTTTCGGAGGAATGGAAAGAGCGGCTGGTAAAGAAGCTGATGGCACATAGTGAAGTTTTCTCCACTCATGAGTTCGATGTGGGACGCAGTAAAAGCACTCACCACACCATTAAAACCACGGAGGATAAACCATTCAGAGAGAGGTCTCGTCGGCTGCCACCTGCTGATGTTGAGGCATTGAGAGAGCATTTAACACAACTTAAGAATGCTGGGGTCATTACGGAGTCACGTAGCCCTTATGCCTCCCCTATAGTGGTGGTGAGAAAAAAGAATGGTAAAATAAGGATGTGTGTCGACTATAGGACCTTAAACAGGCGTACTGTCCCAGATCAGTACACAGTGCCGAGGATTGAAGATGCATTGGCTTGTCTAAACGGCAGCAAGTGGTTTAGTGTGCTTGACTTGCGAAGTGGCTATTATCAAATTCCAATGAGTGAAGCCGACAAAGAAAAAACAGCTTTCATTTGTCCGGTTGGCTTCTACCAATTTGAAAGGATGCCACAAGGAGTGTCAGGGGCTCCTGCGACTTTTCAACGCATAATGGAGAGAACGGTTGGAGACATGAACTTGTTGGAAGTTTTGGTCTACCTCGATGATCTCATTGTGTTTGGGGCCACTCTTGAGGAACATGAGGAGAGGTTGTTAAAAGTGCTTGACCGACTCAAAGACGAGGGCCTTAAGTTGTCATTGGACAAATGTCAGTTCTGCCAACCTTCAGTGACATACGTGGGACATGTTATTTCCCAAGATGGTGTGGCTACAGATCCTAAAAAGACTGAAGCAGTAACCACATGGCCCAGACCAACCACAGTGACTGCTTTGCGGTCATTTCTTGGGTTCTGTGGATATTACCGACGCTTTGTGAAGGATTATTCCAAAGTAGCTCACCCTTTGAACAAATTGTTGTCTGGATATCCGCCCACTGTCAAGAAGTCAAAGGTGAACAAGACCAGGGACTACCTTAACCCAGTTGAGCCTTTTGGGAGTAGATGGGATGATAAATGTGAGGCAGCCTTTGAGATGCTGAAGCAGAGACTTACTCAAGCTCCTGTATTAGCTTTTGCAGACCCACAGCTACCCTATGTTCTGCACGTAGATGCTAGCCGAGAAGGTTTAGGTGGTGTGCTGTACCAAGATCAGGGTGAGGGGCTGAGACCAGTTGCTTTTGTAAGCCGGAGCTTATCTCCCTCTGAACAACATTATCCCGTTCATAAACTCGAGTTCCTGGCGTTAAAGTGGGCAGTAGTGGACAAGTTGCATGACTATCTTTATGGAGTTAAGTTTGAAGTCAGGACAGACAATAATCCATTGACTTACGTGCTGACATCTGCTAAATTGGATGCCACAGGCCACCGCTGGCTGGCAGCCTTGTCTACTTATGACTTCAGTCTAAAGTACAGGTCTGGGGTCCAGAACATTGACGCAGATGCACTGTCTCGTCGGCCACACCCTACCGAGTTTTCACAACAGAAGTGGCAAAACATCTCTGCTGAGAGTGTGAGAGCCATGTGTCAGAGTTGTGCAGTAACTAAGTTGATGGATCATTGTGTTATGAGAGCAGTTGATCACTTGGTGCCTTCAGTACATGCCCTCCCGCAGGCATTTTGTAACTTGTCCACCCTGAGCACTAAAGGAATGCCAGTATTGAGTCAAAAAGAGCTGTCTGAAGCTCAACAAGATGATCTTGCCATTGGAGAAGTATGGAGAGCTTTTCGGCATGGAGATATGGCACGAGTTGACAGGACTAAACATGGGACTTGTCCATTGCTCTTGAGAGAATGGGATAGATTCAAGATGCAACAGGGTGTCCTGTATCGAGTTACAAGTCCTCCTGGTAAATCCCATCGATCACAATTAATCTTGCCTGAGAAGTACAGGGAGGTGGTGATGAAGTCCTTGCATGATAACTCTGGTCATTTAGGCATCGATAAGACTTATGGCCTAATTAAAGACCGCTTCTACTGGCCTCGGATGAAAACTGCAGTAGAGGACTATTGTAAGGCATGTGCACGTTGTATTCAGAGGAAAACTCTACCCCGGAGAGTTGCACCATTGTCCCATATGCACAGTGATGGTCCCCTAGATCTTGTGTGCATGGATTTTTTATCCATTGAACCAGATTCTAGTAACACCGAAAACGTCCTGGTTGTAACCGATCACTATACACGCTATGCTCAAGCCTTTCCCACAAAGGACCAGAAAGCAGCCACTGTGGCAAAGGTTTTGGTGGAGAAGTACTTTGTTCACTATGGGTTGCCAAAAAGGATGCATAGTGATCAAGGGCGTGACTTTGAGAGCTGTCTGATTCGGGAGATGTTAAGTATTCTCGGCATTGACAAATCTAGAACTACTCCTTACCATCCACAAGGGGATCCTCAGCCTGAGAGATTCAATAGGACATTGCTAGATATGCTGGGGACTCTTGAGCCAAGCAAAAAGAGGAGGTGGAGTCAGCATGTTGCACACTTGGTCCATGCTTATAACTGTACTCCGAATGAGGCAACCGGGTTCTCGCCCTATTACCTGATGTTTGGACGTGAGGCCAGAATGCCTGTGGATCTCTGTTTTGGGACATCGAGTGATGGTACTAGACAGAAAAACTACCTCAAGTATGTTGCTGATATGAAGGAGGAGTTACGAGCTGCATATAACATTGCTGAAGCAGCTGCTGCCAAGCAGAACAAAGACAATAAGCGGAGATATGACCACAAGATCCGTTTCACACAGTTGCTGCCTGGGGATAGGGTTCTGATACGAAACTTGGGGTTGCCAGGGAAGCACAAGTTAGCTGATCGCTGGGCTTCTAACCCGTACATTGTGGAGAGTCAAATGTCTAACTTGCCTGTGTTTCGGTTAAGACTAGCAGATGGAGAGGGACCCACCAAGACCCTCCATCGAAACCACCTTCTGCCCCTGGGACAGACTGTGACTCACCCAGTTTCTGACCCTGAAGCTGAGCCTCCTATCCAAACTCAGCGCAGGAGGAGAAAGAGACATGGTAAGAATGTTGACCCATCTGACAGCGAACAGACACCATCGACGGCACCGAAAGACATGCTGGACGGTGAAACAGGGAGTCCGACTGCAAATGACATACAGAGTTCTGACTCAGAGGATGAGGCACATGGGGTGTGGTTTGATGATGGAGGTCTAGAAAACAGAGTGGGTGAGAAAACCTCTGAGCCGCCTAGTCTTGACCTTGATGTTCTGTGGAGGGACGAGAGTGAACAGCCACAGACGATGTGTGCAGAGACGAGTGACGATGAGAGAGACTCGGAGACTGCTGAGCGAATTGAAGAGCCTGAGCCTACACAGACTCATGACAATGAGGCAGAACTTGACACAGACGTTGAGACTGAGCTTGACGTCGATCCATGTACGGATACCAGACGTCCTCCGAGACTCAAACGACCGCCTCTCAGGTTAACCTATGACACATTTGGGAACCCCAGTATTACTGCTACTCCTGTAGTTAGGTATGTCTCCTATTGCTTTAAGTGGATTGGCCCACCTCTTGTTACATGATTAGTTAAGGTGTGTGTTTGATGCAAAAGGTACAAAGTCATGAGGGCATGCCTTTTTATTTAGTGGGGGGAGAGTGTAATAACCTGATAAATATCAGTGTATTTGTTTCTTTGAGTTCATGTTACGAGATCTTTAAGAAAACTGTTTGTATTTTGTGTTAAAATATTATTCATGGTTGTTGTGTTATAAGACTGAATGACGGAATCTTATTTTGTTAATATTTTATTTTGGTGACGGAAAAGTTTGACTTCCGGAAAGAACCTTGAACGACGGAGGGAAAAGCTGGGTACACGAGTGTTTCCCGCCGACAATTAAGTGGAAGTAACACTTACTGGATCATCTCCTGTTCTTCAGCTGGACTGTGAGTAGTCCGTGGATGCTGTAGGTTTGGAGCGAGTGATTCAGAAGTGTAACTTGCGGACGGAGTGTGTGAGAAATCACTCTGATGAACAGCTCAGTAGCCTGTTAGCTTAGCCACGGCTGTCGTGGTCTGGAGTGCGACTGCCTGGGTGGACGTCAGAAGACAACGAGGATCGGCTGAGTTTCTGCTGGACGCTGCTGTCACTGTGCTGGATGACACGGACCCAGTTTTCCTGCTGACCAGGTGAAACTGGATTTCTGCTGAATATCCCACGGAGGGATTTTCCCTGGGTAGGATTCAGTCACACTCGCAGCACTAGGGTGCGCTGCTCTCCTGTTAATGAGCTCCAACGATAAGCCGGCCAACGTGACTTAAAACAAGCTTGTTCAAAATACTATATAAACAGTGCACTGTTTATCTGACATTAAGACTTTAACACATACTTTTCTACCGGTTCTTTTCCTTTCTTTGTGGTGTTTAAATATATATTGTTAATACAGTTTGGAATGTTCAAGATTATGTGTGTGTGTATTATTTGAAGTGTTCCCTTTTTGCCACATGTTACAGGTGTATTGAATGGTAATAAGCTAATATTCCATTTAGTGCTGCGAGCCAGTGGAAAAAGGGGTTACACATACAAACAGCATGTAAACACAAGACATGAAAAGTGACTGTTTCTACGTACAAGAAGATGAAATAGTTGAGTCATTGGAGGCAAAGTCAAAGGAAGTGTGTGGTGGTTCCTATTAAAAGCCTCTGCTCATTTCTCTCCAATTCTACAGGTTAAGGTCAACAACACTGGTAAACAATGCCTGCATGCATGAGCTCTCGCCAGATGTAAATGAACAAGGAACTATGACGAGACAGTAAGCTATAATTATGGAAGATCACGTGTTGCATGTCGGTGTGACTGCCACTAAATCAAGACTATCAAAAATATAGGCAGTGGCAGAGCATCTTTGTGGAATTCCTCCAATGTGCCAATGCAAGTGTCCCTCCCTTCTCTGTCATTTCCGTGAATGCTATGCACATGTGCTGTGTGTGTGATTTAGTGACGTAGAAACAGTCACTTTTCATGTCTTGTGTTTACATGCTGTTTGTATGTAAAGCTGAAATAAGTTCCCACACATAAGTTACAGCTGAGTTTATATGTTGCATCTGTCAAACGAATGTCATGAAGAGATTAACTGTTTTTTAAGAAACATTTATGTTTACATGCTCAGACATTACCAACCTATCAATAAACCTCGGCCAGTAGCTGCCATTCAATAAAGCATCTGTGAATTTGTTCCTCCAGCTCTGGATGTCAAGCTTTCAACCCACAATTATACCTCTTTGTTTCTTTTTCAACATAGTCAAATTGTTTTCTGCTTTTCTTCAGACCCTCACATGTTTCCAGAGACTCTTTCAACTCTTTCTGCTGCTTGGTTTTCTTTTTCTGGTACATATAATTCTCCTTTGTAGCTTTTTCTTTTTGGGGACATTAAGCTGGCACTGTCAGTCAAATATGGTAATTTAGGGTTTTCGATGGCACTTCAAAATGTTTCAGTTGAGGAGTAACACTGTCCATCTTTAATGGGGCTCCCACACTCTTTCCTGTCTTGTGTGTGCTGTAGTGCAGAACAATCAACTCATTTTATGAAGCACCTCATTGGATCAATAGAGTTATGGACATTCAAATGAAACTCTGTTCCTGTGTTCCTCTTTAGACTCCTCTTCATCTGACAGTGATAACCAAGCAGCCAAACATGGTGGAGATTCTGCTGAGAGCAGGGGCTGAACCGTCGGCCTTGGACCGCAGGAAATACTTGAAACTTGCAGGTACATTGTCTGTCTGTGTCTCATCTATTTTTACATCCCTCTTAAAAAAAAAACGTGCCTTCTAACTACATACACGTGATGACTTGACTAATTAAACTGTCATCTGTCTGTCAACACTTGCTGACATAAAAGCGCATGTTTATCTGTTGACTGTCCGTGACTCTTTAGTAACAGAAGAAAAATGTTCATCTCTTGGTCTTGCCGCCTGCCTTTGTTTTGGGTTTGGCACTGCTCATCCCCTTTTGCTGTTTTTCTTAACCAGCAGCTTCCTTGTAGAATTTAGAAAGTAGAATGTATGCGCCCAGTCTCAAGATACAACGATTATTAAATGTACTTCAAACGTCCACATTTCATCCGTAGAAAGCCTTGACAGAGTGTCAAAAATGTGCCAGACTTTCCAGTGACTCTTTAGTAACAGAAGAAAAATGTTCAAATGGGCAGAGCATCTAAACTCGTATTAAATGAAAACTAATAGTGACTCTTAGTGACGAAGAATTAACAGATTCTTCTACTTCTTATCCTTTCAAGGATGTTGCATTCCTAGAAGGTGACAACAATGCTCGCAATTACATTCAATGTATGAGAACTTAACTCTTAACACACATGAACCCCCTGTATTATAAAATGAACAAATTTGGTTCTGACATAGATCCTGATTGTGTTGTAAATAGTATAATAATCAATTCAAAGAAATTGATACTGATGAGTACCACTTATGTTGTGCACTTTAACAGTTGGAGTTTGTATAAAAACTTTAATAATATAAAAGAATATTTGACTCAATTAAAAAAAAAATCAGCATCAGTGCTGTTTCTGAGACATGGTTCGACAATGAAAAGGGGTTTGATGTTGAAATGGAGTGTTTTGAACTATTTACATAAAATAGTAATAGGGAATGGGGCGGGGGGTGGCACTGTATGTGGATGCAAATCTGAGGACTAATTTAGATGACAGTCAGACAACTATCATTGATGAAATTAAGGAGCACTATTTATCTTTCAGTAATCGTCAAATACCTATTAGACATCATTATACAATAATTCCTGTATGCTGATGATTATCATCCCACATTTGTTTTCTATATAAAATCCTTTGAATGATGACAGTTATACGAAATACAAGATAAGCATCTATTATAATCACAAAACACTTCTCTCCATCACACGACAAATATATTACCGTATATTCAATTGTCATCACTACTATACTTTGACCACTAGATGACACCATTGCTTCTTTAAAAGGTACTCCTCTTTAGAGAGTTTAAAATAGATCGATCACTTCAATATCACAGGACAATTATTCTTTTAAACTTATCCTTCAAAAAGTTTCGACGACAAGAGAAAAAGGGCCATTAGGTTTGTTATCCAAGTACAACTTCAAAGGAGCAGTCTTGTAAAGTCAGTGTTCATTCAGAGCATAGTGAATAAGTAGTTAACTGATACAAAAGACAAACTACACATATGAGTTTGTAGGCAGAGGATCTGAATACAGGACAACATGGTCATCTCACAGCAAAAACATGTGAGTATAATTACTGTCCATGGATTTTTTTCTGTTGATCTGGTAAGTTTGAATGTTTTCATTGCACTTATTCAGGTTTTCTCAGGGACTGACCACGAGAAAAAAACAAACAATAAGCTTAATTCTTGACTCCAAAATTATTCATTCAAGTTATTTAATGGAATTCAGTGGAACTCAATTGAATTGAATTGAATTCATATTGCAATAATTACCACTGAGCCGTCTTATGGCAGTTTACATTCAAATGAAGGGGGGAAAATGGTTAGAATGATTACAGTTATGATAGATTAGACTATTTTCTTTTTTAAGGTTTTTTTTTTTTTTTTTACAAGACATTAAAAGCCAAATGTAGAGTAAATGTTTATGTTGCAATACTTTGACTGTTTGTCCAACAACTTCTTAACGAGTAGAAACAGTAGAGATCCACCAGAACCATTTTAAATATCAACATGCACAATCATATCAACATCCATGTGTTTTTATAACACATAACATATTTACACTGGGGCCCATTTGGAGTGCCAGGGTCGCATAATACTGACAAGCTGACTCTGAATCATCCATTAAGTCCCAAAAGGTTTTAGAAAATCAATGACAACAAAGTCTTCTTTCCAAACTTTGAATACCAGTTTCAAGCAGTGATATTAAACATGCAGTATTCTGATATTTTCTCTTCTAAGATCCTCAGAGTCATCCTGTCCTGGAACCTGATCACATTCAGATGACAAAGTGGGATAAACAACAAAGTCTGAGAGCTTTTACAATGACCTGCTGACGTTGACAGCTATCTTCTTATCTCATCTGGCACTGATCTGTTTATCAAGCCAGTGTAGAAACAACCTGTTATCAACATCAAAACAACAGCAACTCTCTGTCTGTCACTGCGGCGTGTAAAACAAGATGTTTCTTGTTCAAAGAAGCTGATTTGTGTCAGAAAACACCCCCATCGCCATTCCCCTGAGTGGAGCCAGACATGAGTCTGGCCTCCAGTATTAACACATGGCCATTAGGATGAAGGCCTGGACGAAGCCTCGGGGCTGTATTGACTGATAAGGCCGTCTGAATGCTGCTCCTTGGTGCCGACTCCAGTGCTGAGGTGTAAAACAGGCTGTAGCATGAAGATGTGACAGCAGGTCTGAATTCTCAAAGATTCACAGACGTTTCACAGTCGGTTGTTAAAGTTTGTCAGAGACTGATTATATAGCAAACGTGGGCAATTAATCTTGCTGTGGGGGCTACAAGTAAAGCTCGGACGACCCTGCTGGGCCATACGCTTATGAAGATCTCTCTGATTAAGAAGCAGTATGCTACTCTTCACTGCATGTTATGTTTGATAAAAGTAACTAGAATATGAACAAATCAAATTTTTAAAGACAGAGCATATGTGAAGATAAACCTACATGCAGGAACTACAAACACAATAAAAGGAAGGCGACCATCTTCAAAGTAACAAAGCAACTTGATTGCATGTATATTTTGTGCTTTCATACTCATGAGTTTGATTTAGTTTGATTTGGTTTTTATTGACTGCTTGCTGGCTGTGCAATGCAAAGGTCTGAATGTCTACTGAGTTAAAGTTAGTCATCAGTTAATCATTATTTATGTCACTCTCTCAGTATGATGATTTGTAGTTCAAAGTGGCTCACAGGAGACTGATAAGACGCTAAAAGGAAAAAACTTATTGAATAGAGTCACACCTGTAAATACGCACACACACATGCAACTTTAACATACGCAGAGAATTCAAATTGAATGTTGAGAATAATGCATGCCTGAAATGCCAGAATAGAATAAACCAATAACAAAATGGATGAAGTCGTAAACAACACTACAATGCAATAATAATGTCTGTGAGGAGGAGAGTAAAATGTTCAGCACATAAAATGTAGGACAAGTATTTATCACATTTCAAAAATAATAAATAAAATGTGAATAGAAATTAGCTTCAAGGTTTTCTCAAAAATAAAGTTTAATATAATTAAGCCTTTTGGCAGAAAACGTTTAAATCAGTGGCAACACGTTAATGTCCACATGAAGGTTCAGTGCCAGTAGATTCTTGCAAACTACCTAAAAACAGGATTACCAAATGTGTTCATTCTACTTTTGTCGACAACTGAGAGATGGTAATCATGTGAAATGTGAAAACCTGCAATTATATCACTGATTTTGCTAATGTGTTGACTAAACTGTTGAAACATGCGACTTGTGAAGCAATAAAGAAAAAGACAAAAAACGAATGAGAAATGCAGTATTTGTTGAGTAGACTCTACATTTTTCATGCAGATTATAATGAAAATAATTTTTTTTCTCTGGTGTTGGGGTTGTTGATTTGGTGCTTTTGATGTTTTTTGAAGCAACCCAGGAACAAATCTGTGTTGTGAGTGTTGTGTACACATGTGAGTGGTTGGACGGTTGTCGGTGGACTCTAACCCTCCACGCTGGACGCTGGCACTGTCAACAGGCAGAGGATAGCAAGGCTATGTGTTGTATATTTCCATTTTTAACGATGTATGTAATAATCTAGAGCTGCAAACCAATTTTATATGAAAGCAAAATGTCAAAACTTTATTATTATTTTTTTTTAATGTTAAACTCAATGAGTTAGAAGCTTCTCTACAGTTCTGTCCCTCTCTCTCATCAAGTCAGTCATAACGGCTCCTAACAACCATTCATTGTGACACATGTAAGGCGAAGCTTCATGACAAGCGTTGACAAGCAGAAAGACGGGAACAATAGTCTGCCTCTGGAAAAACTAGCAGGCGAAACTGCGACAGGAGCCGGGACAAGTCAAGACATGGGAAGCCAAGTCAAAATACTACTTTCCTTCTGGGAAAAGGGCAGCACATGTCCCATTAGTAACTGCGGTTTGGAGCCACAGAGGATCAGCCCCTCTCTGATTTCATGTTGACTTTGGTTAAGTAAATGTTGTTGTGGGAATAAATGTAGGCAGACATTTGTTTTTCGATGCAGAAGTGTCTTTTCCTCAAAAACAAATTGCAGCAAACACAAAGTTTATAGACTCAGTCGGTTTATTCTATGAGTCACAAAAGAAAAAGGTCACAGCTTGTAACTTCACAACAATAAAAATGAAATATATACATTGTTTGACAAGCGCATACATTTTCTTTGCAACTGTCTCACCGAGCAATAAATATCATGTTGTGGGTAGATGCAGCATTTAATCTGGTTTACAGTAAAAGTCACACGTTTAAATTCTAACATTTCTTATTTTAACAGAGGTAGACTAACGCTGCCGGAATCAGCGGCAGGTAGACTCAGTTGGCTTCAACAAAGGACTGGTAGAGGGACATGAGCTGGGACTGGAGGTCCTGGGCGTAGGGGTCCAGCTTTTCCTTCAGGTCCTCAGCGTAAGGCGCCACCATTTGCTTCATCAGGTTGGCTCTCTGGCTGAACTCCACTTGGACCTTCTCCGTCATGGGGGCCACGCTTTTTTGGAAATCCTGCATGTGCTTGTCCACCTTCTGCTTCAGGTCATCGGTGTAGGGCCCCAGCTGGTCCTGCAGGTCCTTCACGCTCTGCTCCAGGCTGGCCTTCAGCTCCTCGCTTCTCTGCATCAGGGTGGCCCTCAGGGCCTCGGAGTCCAGGGTGTCGGCGTAGGGGGCCAGCTCCTGCTTCAGCTGCTCCACCCTCTGCTGGATCTGGGCCTTCATGTCCTCGGTGTAGGGCCCCAGCTTCTCCTTGGCAGAGCTCAGCTCCTTGGTCAGCATGGTTTTCAGTGTGTCAGCCTCAGTCGAGATCTTGGTCATCAGGTCCTGGGCTGCAGGGGGAAGCTGCTCCTGCAGGGTGACTGCGTACTTGCTGGCTATGTCAGCACTTTCTGTGAGGCGAGCACTTGGAGGAAAAACAAAGCGAGGGTGAGATCATCACAGGTTTGTCTGACACCACACCAGTCATGGGACCGCCGTCCGTCATGGGCCAGGTTAGTATGGTTCAGTGTGTCACACAGCTTACTTGATTTCCTGTCCGATTGGGGACTTCCTGATCATCTGCAGCGTGTCATCAGCTGTCTGGGTGGCTTTGGCGATGTAGACCCAAAAGGCATCAGTAAGCACTTCCAGCTGTGGCCTGGGCGCGTCGGCATGGAAGAGGTTTGCGTTGCATCCCGCTGGAGAGAGACACGTATAGTTTGTGTGTGAGCAATGTGGCGTTCAGTCAAGCACAAATTCACTCAACAACTCAAAAACGTACCAGAGAGCACTGCAACAGCAAGGACAATAAACACCTTCATGGCTGAAACTGGCTGTAAAAAAAATAGGATTAAGTTAAAGTTTATGCTGCATTAACAAAGTCAAAACAGTTATATCTTTCTCTTAGTTTTAAATTGAATACAATACTCACCTAGTTGCGTATCTCTCAGGCTGAAATGTGATTGTGAGTGTGTCAGACTGCTGCTTCCGCGTATATATGGTGAAGTCAGATGACAGTTGTATTCAAAAGCCCAAAGTCCACTAGTCACTGCCAGGTTGTCAAAACGACTCTTTTCCTGTTTTTTGTTCCTGACAACTATCACACAACAGTCGGATTTCAAGGAATATCCTTATTAAAAAAAAAAAAGAATTATAAAAACCCCCAATATGACATGGAAGAATAAATATCCCACCAGTCCTGCGAATATTTCTCTAGTTCGCATTAATATGGAGTGATTGAAGAGCCATGCGGCCCAGAGTTTCGAGCTTTTAGAAACATGCAGACTTTGGTATGTTGACACTTGTGAACTTTGTATTCAGGTCAAACAATGTAAATGCAACATTACAAAGCATGTTGATGCTTTCTTAACATTTGAATTAAAACAACCTGGAAAAATGTGTACAATCAATGTTCTTTATAGTATACAGCCAGAGTGATGTCGGCATCCACAAGGAGTCACTTTTGACATTTGGCCTCTGAAAAATGACACATTGAGTTGCTGTCTGTCACTACTCTTCTGTGTATCATTTAGACTTTGGCTGTTGTAGTCATAGAGTAAAATGACAAAAAGGTGAGTTTCAGGACTGGATAATTCACACTAAATACAGACTTGAAAAGTACAGCTTTTATTTAAGCTCACTTTGAAGATTAAAAAATTTAAATGTCCACTAAAGAAACATCCTATACCCTGGAGGATAAAAGGCTTAGCGTAATGGCTTAAATAATTCAAGTTCAGGATACACATTGGTTTCTCTTGTCACATTCTCTTGTCACATTTAAAACAGTTAAAATTATGTCATGTGACTCATACGTGGATCTGGAACATTCAACAACAAGTTAAATCAGACACACATTAAATGTGATTTGTTGTTTTATACAATCTGAAGTGACTGTTCCCATCTCCTTTTCTTCTGACTTGGAACCAAAAGTATTAAGTTTGTTATCCAGTACTGTAGTTGTAGTTTCACAACTGCTTGGAAAACAAACCTTAATGGAGAACTTAACAATCAAAGCTCACTACAAAATTGTGCAGCGTGGAACCTGTACATAAACTGAATAATTGAAATATTCCCATCATCCTACAATGAATGTAAATACAAAAATTGACTGGAGCTAAAACAATCAAGGTATTTTTGTTAAGATTTTAGTAGTTTTCAATGATGCCATGATACTATGACACACAGTTCCATTTATATATCTCTATTTTATACTGTGAGATCTCGTAGATGTCAAACGGGGGGAAGGGAGGGACCCTCAAAAAAGTAATCAAAATCTTTAATGCAGATCAAACAGTGCTGTGTGACCTGAAAAAGTAGCAACTTTGTCCTCAAGTAGTCAACTGTGCCTACAGCTGCTGACCTTTGCCCAGGCTGACACATCGTGTATTTTTGACCCATGGCATGACACAAAAACTGGAATTACTGTCACGCTTGATGTGGTTATAAAACCCAGACTATATGCACAATCAAAGATGGACATCAAAGAAATGAAAGATCGAATCAGTGTGTGTTGGCAAATAGTTATCTATGACTGGGGAACAGTCCCAGCCTTGTGATTAGACGCTGCACCGTTGGGTTCATTCAAGGCTAACGTTATAGATTTGGTCCCATCAACAGTGACGAATGACTCATAGATCTAGATACTTATATAAAGCCAGAATATATTCCATTAATACCTGTAGGGACATATAAAAAAAGTCATCAAATAATCATGAATAAGGTTTAAAGGTGTATATATATTCTGTGTTCGGTATGTGGTGCATTATCACATTCAGGACAGTGTATATGAGCCAATATCTGCGCAAGATGTCAGTGAGCAAATCAGGGTGAGGCAAGGTGACAGCAAGACATGACTGTTTGGACTTTGGGACCATTGTCGTCTGGCTTTGCTATATAAGCCGCAGATTCTGAGCAGCAGAGCACAAGCACCACTCACTGGACTTGCAGATACACTTGCAAACTCAAGTAAGTTACGTAAGTAAGAAACTTTTTTTTTTTTTTTTTTAATCCTGTCTACTTTTCTGAACATGCTGTGCTGAGTGCCTGTTTCTTTATTGACACAGGGTCTTGCAGCCATGAAGGTCCTCGCTGTGCTCGTCCTTGCCGTTTTCACTGGTATGAGGGGAACACACTTTTTGAATTTCTGGGAGAATTAAATGCAGTCAGACGTTGCTGGGATGTCTATTTGTGCTCAGTCTTTTCTTTTCTCTTTCTTGTCACCAGGTTGCAATGCCAACCTGTTTTATGCCGACGCACCCAAGCCACAGCTGGAAGTGCTGACCGATGCTTTCTGGGACTACGTTGGCAAAGCCACCCAGACAGCTGATGACACCCTCCAGATGGTCAGGAAGTCTGAGTTCGGACAGGATATCAGGTTAGTCAACTGTGACACCTCAGTATTGATATTTAACTTGACATGTAAAAATAGTTGAAGGACTGGGGGAAAAAACGCTTTGAAAACTCATCATTCCACTCTTGCTTTGTGATCAACTTTATCCTTTTAGCACCCGTCTGACAGAAAGTGCTGACGTAGCCAGCAAGTACGCGACCAACCTGCAGGAGCAGCTTTCCCCTGCGGCCAAGGACCTCATCGCCAAAGTCTCCACTGAGGCAGAGGTTCTGAAAGTGCGTGTCGACCAAGAGCTGAACACCGTCAGGGAGAGGCTGGAGCCCTACACCGAGCAGATGAAGACCCAGATCCAGCAGAGAGTGGATCAGCTGAAACAAGAGCTGGCCACCATGGACTCCGAGAACCTGAGGACCACCCTGCTGGAGAAGAGCGAGGAGCTGAGGATCAGCCTGGAGCAGAGCGTGAAGGACCTGCAGACTCAGCTGGGGCCCTACACCGATGACATGAAGACGAAGGTGGACCACCATGTGGAGGACTTCAAGCAGCGCATGATTCCAGTGGCCGAGAAGGTCCAGAGTGAGCTGGCCGAGAGGGCCCAGCAGGTGAAACAAATGGCTGCACCCTACGTCGACGAGCTGAGGGGCCAGCTGAACCCCTACACCGAGGACCTCCAGGCCCGCCTCACCGCTCTCTACGAGTCCTTTGTCAAGACCAACTAAACTTACATCAAACGAAAATGAACTTCACCAAGAGAAACCAAATCCAATGACACCCAGACAGAAATCCACCTAATTTATAGCTGCCAATATTGTAGAGATTTATTTACAGTGTTAACAAGTTTCATTTCCGACAACAGCTGGTCTGTGACCACTCTGTGTTCTCTTCCTATATTATGGAAAATATAATAAAAGCAAGCTTGTGTATCATTTCACTTGTATTGGAAATTCTTTTCTTTTTTTTGCACACCTTGTGTTGGGTAAAGTCTCCAATTAGAATGTGGGGAATCTCATTTGGAACATCTAACAATAAAACTAGTCCACTCTATGATGGAAGCTGAATTAACTTGTTTTTACCCCTGTAAGAAACAAAAACAAAACAAAACAGTGCAATCCCAAGATTCTATACTGCATGCACTTGAATTTCTGAATATAAAAGTTACACTGCTTCCAATGCCCATTCTGCATGATTGTGTATATTTTTTAGATTACTTCATGCACCTCGAAAACAAATATTGAATTGCTCAACAAATATTCCTGAACAGCAAGCTGAGATCTGAAGTGTACGCAGATGTAACAAAATAAGATTGTAAAAAAACAACCAAAACATACACGAAGCAGTGACAAACACAACATCTCCTGTTAGTATCTGCCCCCCCCCCTCCACGCCCCTGTAATTGTGGGCATTGGACAAGACACGCTCAGGTTTGTCTGTACACGTCTGAACTTCATAAACATATTGTGCTTCCACCTTCAAATTTCCCCTTTGTGCCTCCATCCGTCCTGCCAGATTGCTCCCACGCTGCCTTACCCAGTGGCAAACAACATTCCTCCGTTCTGCCCCCAGCTGCGGCAGACTGTGCAAGCACCAACACAGCCTCTGGTTTCTCATTAGGGCTAATGAAGCTCAGCGTTTACCTTCATTTTGAATGCTCTGGAGGTGAAAGTTGAATTGTCACTCAATTTGTGACTGTAAATGTGCATTCTTTATAATACACGCATTTCTATTCATTTTCATTTTATTTTGTTTCCCGCTTCATTGTCAAGTATTAGTTTCAAATTCGATGATTTCTGTACCAAATGCTGGTATTGGCAGATTAAAGTATAATTAAAAGTTAAAGACAGTGATGATCAAAAGAAAATTGAAGTTTTACCGCTATAAATTAAAACAAGAATTTAGAACGCTATTAGGGATACAGCAGGTCCGATTTTGTTTGTCTCTTTCATGGTTTTGATGAATCTCTTGATATTAACATGTGAATCAGCCGGGTTGTATTGAATATAAAAACTCCCATGATGATGAAGGTATAATTGACATGAATGGTAAATATGGCATTTTGAGAGCAAAAGGCCCCTAGTAACTCACTAATTCATCGTTTTTGTCTTGGTTGCTTAGTCTCAAAAGCTACATTTGCTAAGAATTGTTATATTCAGCTGGCAGTTTATAAAGCTAAAATATGATTACAGAAGCTTTATAGTGTTCAAATTTCATGCTGATGTTCCATCTTTGGGCTAAGCTCAGCAAACATGGCTCAAGACTTTCAAATTTAACCTGCAGTCTCCAAATCTCAAATGCAGTTGATAGCTCACTAATTCACAGCATTTCAATGTTAAGTTGTGTTTTTGTGTTTCAGCAAGACCTCACACATTGTTGACTCTTTCTGCAAACACCCTCATCCTGTGATTCATCTCTGCCCATCGTTCTTTTTGAAGAGTTGTTTTCTGGCATTTTGTCTTTATCTGTCAGTTTGGGAAACAGCAGGAAACCTGCAGCACAGAGACAGATACCGAGAGATTTGTGACATTCAACAAAGTCTCCTCAGCTGGGCTTCAAAGCATTTTGGTTGAGGATTTGTGGTTTTAGGCCACCGAACACCCCAGTTTGGCAGATTTTCAACCACAGTCGTTAACTGCAGTTACCCCCCTGACTCATTGCCTTTTCAGTAGTGTGAGATCATCCCGTGCAATAGAAACACAGTTTTGCAGAAAACAACATCATCAGACAAAGGTTACTTTTGTTCAGTCGAAACATCCCCTCTCACACACTTTTTTCCTGACATAGGACTTTGCTATGGGTCTTTATCATTGTGGAACCAACTACCAAAGGTTATTTACAGTATTACTTCACAGTTGTTTAAAATCCTCTTTCACTTCCCCTTCTGCTGTCACTCTATGTGCCCTGCAAACAGCAGAATAATTTATGGCCATTTGACGTGGTCCGGCTTACAGTAGTATGTGTAGTGTTCTATGAGTGGCCCAGTCTCTTTATATAATAAAAAAAACTACCCCCCCCCCCCCAAAGAAATCTGTTTATGCTAGAAGTGCATTAGGAAGCCATATTGATAATGATATGCTGTACAAAAAATCTTTAAAAACGTGCAAAAACAAATGTAAATGGCGTCATTGCATAACTGTTTTAATCACATTGCCAGTATTCAACTCCTTATCTTGATATTCGTGTACGTTTCAACTGGACAGGGCTTGTTATCTGCATGCACACATAAAGTAGAATCTTTCCGGGAGGCACACCTCCTGCAGTGACTTCACATTAGATCATGTAAGATCAAGGTCAAAGGGCTTTCGTTTTGTGGAAAATAAACACATGACATTTCACTAAAGTGCCCCCCCCCCCCAGTAGTTTCCCCTCACTTTCTTCGGAGGGGTGAAAGGTTATTTTTGTGCAATGACAGACAGTCTCCTTACTCATGATTATGAGGTTGACCTCTTTGGGTTATCACACAGTAATGCTATCTTGTTCTCATTCTAATTACCTGACCAGGCCAACTCATTTACACTTTGAGCCTCTGTAAAAGGAACGTTTCTGTCAAAACTACAGAACGGTGAAAGGCGTGGAAATGACAACATAGAGGCCAGTATTAAAGAGCAAAGGTCTTTACACATGGACAAAGACAGATCCAGAGTTTAACTTTATGATGAAGATAATATATTTCTTCAAAATAAGACTGGCCTGAAAAGCTTCAAAAGCTTCTGGCAGATTTATTAGGTGATACAACCTGAACTATATGAGCCACTAAAGTGGAAAAATCTTCATCACACTTCATCAATTTGTGAAGCAAAGTATGGCAAAAACAGATACTAACTAGGGTGACATGATCAATAAATAAACTCTGTGGTAATAAAGGGAAATTACTTTCGTACTCCATCAAACTTCCCTGTTCGAATGCTAATTCTTTTGTCCTGGAAATGTGCCAGAAACAAATGTTTGTGAAAGCCAGATAGGATTTCACCCACTCATTTTCTTCACTGCCTGTATTTTATTACCAGTAATCCCTCTGTTATATCATGGACTCACCGTACTTGAGTTTCCCTGAGCTTCAACATGTCCATCTTAATGCATTTGACATCTTCATTGTGCTTCAGGATGTTTTTGAAGCACTAAGCAGAATGCAATGTGATACATGTGCTCTGCAACATTCCCTATGCTTCATTCATTCATTCATTCATTGACATTCTCATTCACACGGTTCGTAATACAAGAGTGGGATTGTCATTCCAAATGGATGCACGGGTGAATTGTTTACGACTTAAGTTAGCAACCCATTTGTATGGAAACGCATTTGTAAAAAAGGTTACTTTACATCTTAGTGCAAGGAGTCATTGCTGTCAGACGAGCACATTTGGTGAAAGTGATTAAAGAAAAGTCTTCTGTTGTGGTCATTGACACAAACCTGCAATATCCTGTGAATGAAGAACAATTCCCCTGCCACATAAAGGAACTGCAGCAGTTGACGTCGAACCAACTGCTAGTACCGTCATACTATTTAAATCAGAGTTTTAACACGTCTGTTTACTGCAGTCGAATACATCATGGACTCACTGTAATCATGTGTTGCTATTGTTTTTATATTCGTCTGCTGTTTCTTCACATTTGCTTTTAGATTTCCCATCCATTGTCTCATTCAGCTTTTTTTTTAATGGTCTCAAACATGACACTTCTTTGTTTGATTGTATTTCTAAGTTGTCACTGTCAATCACTTTGAATCTCATCATGTCTGAATTATGAATAAACTTGGCATGTAAAATGAGCAGCTGGGTGGATTTCAGTTTTTCTAATTTTTCCGATTCAGTGCATTTTACAGCCACTCGACAATGGAGGAAAGATAACGGACTTGATTTTCCAACAAAAGCTGCTGCAGTACAGTATTTAAATCATATTAGAATTACTTTATGCACCAGTGTAAATGTATTGTGTGTACACTGTCAATGCTTCACTACTGAAATATAGTGTACTACTACTTCAATAACCAGGAATGAAATTCAAATAATACACAACAAACTCACAAACATAGAAGTTATTGCTTGCACATCCCTTCACTATCAGAATAGAATAGAATTGAACAGACCAGAATAGAATAGAATAGAATAGAATAGAATAGAATAGAATAGAATAGAATAGAATAGAATAGAATAGAATAGAATATGTTTGCATTTACACAGGTACAACACACGACATCAAGGACATTAAAATAAAAATAAAAAGCCTAACCTAAATGTATTTACAGTAGAAACTCCTGCTGATGCATGTGCAAAGTACAACGTATTTAAAACAATTAAGTAATTGCATACATTATAGAAAATACGATTTTCTCATAGTTTTGTTTACTGTGTCACACACTCACGCATGCACGCACGCACATACTCTGGCTACATTATATTCACACATAGATTTAATGCAAACAGATAATTAGATCACTGTATAATGTCTTTACTAATTAGTAATCAAACACTCCTGATTAGCTGCAACGATTTTTTTAATCCAATATACTTATTCCCCTACGCACAAAAACAGTCTTATCTATGAGAATGTTGTTGTTTTATTAATAGAAGTGCTTTTGACATTTTACCTTAGTTGTTTTTTTTTCATATGCAAATCGCATATCCTTTATTTTCTTCATCAGGTAGAACATTTGTTGAGGGCTTCTCTGTAAACCTTTACAACAAATATTATTTATCTCGATACTTATCTTGGATCTGGAACTTTTCCGTCTTTGTATGTCTCGTTGCTGGCGGATTGCACAATCGTTGGGGGCAGGTTGCGTGGAAGGAAACAGGATTAACTGCAGACAAATCATCATCTTCACCATCATCACCACCACGTGAACTGCTGCTATCATCCAGCCCTCCCTCCTCCTCCACCCCCCCCCCCTCCCCCCCCGCGGATCGCTGCTGTGAGGGGTTATAAAGCCTGAGCCTCCGTCCTGCAAAGCACGGAAGAAGCTCAACCTCTCAGGTGAGTGCAGGACAACTGAGGATAAGCCAATGTCAATATCTCTCTATATATGTTCTCAGAAATTACTTAATGAAATGTTTTGCATGTTGGTGCTTCAGCAGTGATTGTGTCTCGTTTATCCAATAATATCTCTGACTCAACCTAAAGCTGAGTCCTTCCAGAACTATTTTGTAATATTTGAGCACGTGGGTTCTGTTAAAATGCGACCATGAACTGTTTGCTTCATGGTGTTTCTTGTGTGTTTCTCAGGTGTATCTCTCTGTCCAGCAATCATGAAGGCTGTTGCTCTGATCCTTGCTCTGGCAGTCATCACTGGTAAGTTTTCATTTTGTTTTTAATGACCTGAATTAATTAAATACCTACAACATAAACACAAAAGACAGATACAAATGTAGAAAAACTATTTTTAAGTGCCCATAATTTTTTTTTCTTAGGAACTTATTTGTCTCATTTGATATGAATAGTATACATCAGTATATATCATTTACTACATCAGTTATAATTTTCCCATCTTTCACTGGGTTTCTATACCTCCTGAAATGTATTTTGTGCCTTCTTAAAATGAGCCATTTGTATCTACCATTATTGAAATTTATGTTTGAACCCATTCAACAAAATTTTCTGAAATCATGATTTTATTGAGAGGACAAGTACAAAATTAAGTATAATTTGTTGTGATGTGATGTTTTTTTTTTAATTATTATTCTTAAAGGGCTAAAGAATGCAGGGAAAGAGAAGACACAAAAAAATGCACATTATCTAACATTTCATCCCTAAGTACAAGCAATCCATTTACAAATATTCAAATTAAACTGGCCTATTTGCATTTACAGATAAACTAACAACAAAACAAATCAACCACCAACAATATTCCATTGCATAATATGTATAACTAATATAAATTAATAACATTCAGCCAATTTTAAGAAATCCACCTTTATCAATCACACATCAGCACCATTATTCATTGGACACGGTGTATTCACGTCTTCATGTTTTCTGTGTGTTCGTCGTAGGCTGCAATGCCCGCGCCGTGCGCCAGGCCGATAACACGGCAAACCGCTGGATGGGCACCGTGGACAACTTCTGGCAGTACATCTCTGACCTGAACCAAAAAACTGATGAAGTCCTTATGAACGTCAAGGACTCTCAGCTCAAGCGGGAGCTCGAGTAAGTGAACTTTTTTTTCTCCACGTACATCTCTTCAGTTCCTGCTGATGTGTCTAATGTCCGACTGCCGTCTGCTTCCAGCACGCTGATCACCGACACCATGGCCGAGCTGTCAGTCTACAAAGATGACATCCAGAACAAACTGGCCCCCTTCACTCAGACATCCGCCACCCAGATGTCTCAGGACATGACACTTCTCTTCGACAAACTGCAGAAAGACATGGTCGAGGCCCGTGACCGCCACGTCGAGTATCTGGGTGAACTTAAAGCCATGGTGGAGACCAACACCGACAACGTCCGTGGCCGCCTCAATTCGTACACTAACAAGCTGAGGAAGCGCCTCACCAAGGACACCAGTGAGATCACAGAGTGAGTCGATTGATTTTAGAATTTAAATCTTGCTTTTGGTTCCGTTCAGCCTAAATAACGCTCTCTTCTCATCGAAGGACCGCCGGCATCTACATGGGTGAGATCCAGTCCCGCGCCACGCAGAACCTGCATTCCATGAGGGAGGCAGTTGAGCCCTTCGTCCAGCAGGTTGGCGAAAATGGCAGCAAGAAACTGAGCAGCATCTCTGCCTTCCTGAAGGCCCAGAGTGACGGACTGGGCGAGCAGCTGCAGGTCCAGGCCGAGGGAATCAAGACCCAGCTGGAAAATACCGCGGAGGAGCTGCGCACCTCCTTGGAGGCCAAGATCGATGAGCTGACAAAACTGCTCACCCCCGTGGCCGCCAACCTCCGCGAGCAGGTGGAGACGATGGTGGACAAGGTCATCTCCTAAAGAAAGACTCTGAGGGGCTTTTAAGGGTTGTAGATGGTTGGTGGTTGGAGGAGGAATGCAAAGGCCACTGATTTCTTTATGATCTGGTAAAGAGGAGTTGAGTTACTGTTTATCTCTACATATTGTGCTTTAAGTACTTGGGATCAGTGGGCTGACTGGAGGGATGAGAGAAGATGAGGTGCATCTTTTACATGAACAGCCGAAAGGCTCTTCTGCACCATCACTTCTTATTTCTTTGACAGACACCCTTGATCACTAAAAACAAGTCACCAGGCTTTATTACACAAAACACGAGACAATTATTCACAATATGCTTTGCTTTTCTACTTAAACATGACCAGTTCTACTGTCCACGACAATTGTAACACGTTCATTACATTTCATTTGGTTCTAAACATATCTGTTGAGTCAGACCCTCAGGCAATTACTCAAGCCTCTGTTGTCCTGAAATGTACCAAACACGTCTCTGCCATTTCAATAAATGCACTGATTGATGATCAAATGATCGGGTCACATACACAACACGTGTCTGTTAGTTTCTTTCAGAAAGTGGTATTAAAAAACACCAAAGTGCCCTGATGTATGTCGTAGGTGTGCCTCAAAAAGAGGTGGAATGTAAAAATTGCTACAAAAATGACAAAACAATGAGTAAAGCTGCCTCTCTACTCTTCACAAGTGTCGATTCATGTTTCACGGCCCAGTGTGCTGCTCTGTGGACGTGCACTGCCTTTTACTGCAGTGCCGAACTGTGCCGAGTGAATAAAGAACTTAAGACTAAAACGAAAAACCATCTCCCCTTTCTCATTGTTTTATCTGATTAAACATTTAGGAGTTATATATTATTCAACATGAGGTCCAGTTACACTTTCCACTGGAGACCAACTTCTAATATGAAAAACAGTCACGCTTCACCTCCAATGAAACAGTTTAACCGGCTTTGGTTTGTGGGTTGAATAAAGCTGCAGGGGGTGATGATATAATGCCATTAAAAAAAAAAAAAAAAAAACATTCAGTTCAGTTTAACTCATACAGCACCAAGTTAGAAAGAGCCATCCGGTTGCTCTTTTCAGCCAAATAAATTATACAAGACAAAAGCAAACTCTTCGTCACGGTGGAGAAGAAGCACCCTGCTTGTGTATAGAGGACAGAGAGAAAGACAACAAACCCAGAGACACCAGACAGAAGGATAATCAACATGCTGCAAAGTTAATGAGGGTAGAAAGTACTTATCACTTTCATCTTCACAGACACAAACCCCTGACATGAGGCACAGAGAGTGAGACTTGATGCAAAGTTGTAACATAGCTTCTAAACCTGAAACAGGTTAACTATAATTGCTCCAGATCAAACTCTGGGAAACGTTTAACTACGGTCATGAACTGAAACTGGGATATGATTCTCCATCGGAGACATTGATAACTTTCTCTGCCTCTCATTGTTCTGTCCCATATTGTAGTTTTCACTTTTAAAAACATTGGCACTAAGGTTTAGCACTGCCACCTCATAACAATGCAAGTTTGGGGTTCAATAGGCCAGCTGGAGTCTTTTACGTGTTGCTTTTCTTTGTGTGTCGTTCTCAAGTTTCCTCCCACAGTGCAAAGACATGTTGATTAAGTTACCAAGTGGCTCTGAAGTTTCCAAAGTGCGAAAGGTTGCCTGTTTCTTCATATTGAATTTATGACTGATTAGCTCTCAGGATAAGCTCTCCCACTTTTTTCTTTCCTTGTGCCTGTGTCACACCCCCTCACACAGTTTGTTCTCCACTGATAACCCCCCCCCCCCCCGACACCCAAACACACGTCACCCTGTCTCCTGTTTTTCTCATCTGATCATGTTAAGATCTGCCTGCAGATTCCTTTCTCTGGATCCCAGCGGGTATTTGGGAACAGCCTGTGCCACATGCTGATTTTATTGTGACACAACCTGTTATACCTTCATCTCAGCATGTCCTCGACTCCAAACAATGCATCTGCATGCTCATGTTTGAACCTGTGTCTGCAGAAGAGAGGTCCACATGCTCAAATACTGTGTCTCCAAGTGCACAGAAGTCAGAAAGAGACAGATTGCTTGCTTTCTGTTCAAGTCGCTGCCACTCAGTAGATAATCCCAAACAGACCAGACATTAGAAAAACATACTGTATTTCAACAGACACTTGGTTCAATTTACAGTCAAATATTAAACGTGGACAAAGTTACACTTTTTTTTTTTTTTATAACCTGCATGGACCAAGAGGGAAAATATGACTGTGATTATCCGAATTTAAAAGAAAGATGGGGACATCAGACACACACTTAACACAGGAAGCAGGATTTTTTACTTTGAAGTTCAGAGCAGAGGCCAGTAGAGGACACCATTTGTCCCTGTTCGTCTTCTTTCCTCTGACCCTTCAGCTTGACTCCAGGCCTGAACATAGTTGCAGCTGTGTTTTCATTTTTGATAAAATAAATAAATAAATAAATAAATAAATAAATAAATAAATAAATAAATAAATAAATAAATAAATAAATAAATAAATAAAATAGAATAAAGACTCAGTCTGTGATTTAGGAGCAGAACATTCATACGTATTGTTGAATTTAATTGCAGCTCTTCAGAATGATTCGCAATTAAAATCAAATTAGACTTCAGGCACATAACAGGCAGCTGGAACAGATATGTTTAAAACAATGTTTAGAAAAGTATTTTCATTATGATTTTAGATGTTCATTGAAACTTTTTGCAATTATTTGTAGTTTCACGTTGTTTCCAGGCGCAACAAACTATCCGCATGGTTTTATGTGAAGACATGTTTACTGTTTTCTATCTGTATCACAGGGCATTGCATGTAAAGTGAAACAATGACTAACTTGGTGACTATGTCTTATTCACTTATGAAACCACCTCTTTCGGGAATCTATTTATTTTGAAACTGACAAGTGAAACTCCTACGGCACAGTGAAAACAGGAAAACCACAGTCATCCCGCTAAATCAGCACTTTGGCTCCATCTGTTACTATAGGCTGTCTGCATTCTGAGTCCTGCCCAGCAACAATTATTATCAAAAGTACCACTTAAAACACAGGCGCTATCCCATGACTGCTAGTGACCCCTCCAAAATCTCCCCTGCAGAGATTTTGCCTCCTTCTTAAGCCCCGGTTCTTTTCTCTGTGTTCTTCAGAGCTGGCACACAACGTCAATCTCCACAGGAGCCACGGCCAAACACAAAAACAGCTTTTTGTAAGCTTGTTATTGCAAATTGGGAGCATGCGAGATGTGCACTTTCACACTCTCTGCCTCCTGCAATTATTCAAGAGGGGTTTGTATGCACGCAACAAGCTCAGCCCCATGCGAGATTCAAGTCTTTTTTGAAGTAAATGTGTGAGCGCTGATTCATGCGAGGCCTCCTTTAACTCAATTGTGGGTTATTCACAGAAACAATGGCACTTTATAGGTCAACTCATCTACACCAAATGTGCATCCCTTCCTTTTGCAGCAGACTGCGTGGTGTCAAAACAGATACGTGGGGTTGTGATGACTTTTTTTTTTTTTTTTTTTTTTTATTGTAAGATGCAGACATCCTGTCTGTCACTTGGGTGACAGCTGTAACGGAGAATCACAGGAGTTCTCCCAACTTTTTTTTCTGTCGCATGCTAACCTGCAAGATGGACCATATGTTGCTTTTGTCTCAACCACTTCCCTTTTTAAACAAAGGGAAGGTCTGCATGAGACAGACAACAAATGTGGCAATGTTATTCTAAATACAGCAATGAATACGGACAAAGGTCATTTTAGGGGAGCAGACTGCTTACATGTGCAATTTGCTTCAGACGCCTGTCTCTGAACCAGATTTAAGAAGGCCAACATTTTGGAAATGTAGATTCAAAGAAAAGCAGAACACATATTAATCAGCTCAGCATTTTCTGTCTAATGATCACAACAATAGAAACTTTATTTTCTAACGTCAAGCAGTGATACAGTTCTACTTTTATTTATAATTCCTGGTAATCTGATAAGATTTTTGTCTCTTTGTCTCTCAGTGCAAAAGCACTTTGAATGTGCTAAATGATGCTCCAGTTCTACTACTTCTCCTACTTCTACATCTGAGCTGGTGCACAGTGTGCCCCTGTTGAGTTAACACTCTGGGCAGCTGCCAATGTTTATGTGATTGTGTCAAATAAACTGATATAGCTTATGTTTTTAATATACTTTGAAATCCAATCCTTCAAATCAATAATGCTGAAAAAAATTGTCGTGGACAAATTGTCTGGGTTTGCAGTTTTGTGGACGAGTTGTCGGAGTACCTACTAGTAGCGCCACTACCGCTACTACTTCTACTACTACTACTAGTACTAATATTTTGAAAAATAGTTATAAATAAATGAGAAATCAGAAAAATAACTAACAACTATAGCTGTTTGAAAAGAAAGACTGGAAAATGTAATAAATTACCTTTTTGATTAATTGATTCAAAGTAACAAGTGCAAATTGTGTGATCTTTTCACAAACTGCTTATTGATCATCTGCAAATACTGGAGAAAACATTTCTAAATCTTACTTCAATCAGTATTGGAATTTATAGCAGGTTACAGATGAATTATTATTATTATTATTATTATTATTGTAAAGGTAAATCTTTGATTTTTGAGTTTCATCTGTTTCTAAGCACATTAGCTCTTTATATTAAGAGCACTTTCATTGCAGAACTTCCACTTGCTATACATTACAATTAATTTACAAGTCTGTCATAATGAAGCAGCTGCAGTAAACGAGTCCACTGCAGAAAACCACTGAAATATAATCTCAGTAGGAGTAAAAAAGTAAAAGTATTTTCAACAGCCTGACTGCATCACGCTCACAAACAGTCCAGGAGAGGATTCTCATCTGACTCTGTGCCAGTCTGGTAGGTCAGTTACCTAATAGCTAAAGCTTGAAAACATATTATCAATGAATGTAAAGATACAAAGTCACTTCTTGGCCAAAACTTCAGGTCCAAAGGAGCTTCCAATCTGCTCAGGTCTATTGACCAAATTTTGTTTTTCATCAATGATGAACTATGTACATCAACATCACATTTCACCTTATCTATTGACTGTATTGCTGCTGGGGGGGGGGGGGGGGGGACTCCAGGGACAAGTTGTCCTCCAATCAAACTCCAGTCACCCAAGGAGACCTGAACACAATCGTGACCATGCAATGAAAAAAAAAAAAGGAGAAGCTTTGAATGCATTTGCACCGCATTGCTTAATTTCTGACTGGTAACCTGATAAATTCACCATGTAATCCACAGAATTGTAATCACTCTATTGGAATGAGACATGTGTTCTTGCAGTATTTCATTTCATGGAGTATCTTTAACATGATCACTACTTGCAAGTAATTAGACCAAACTGTTGCAGGTCAATAAAGGGGTAGTCACACCATGAGGTCACCACGTGGACGTGTTGACTGAAGTCTGCTGCAGTGCGTCACCCCCATTGAACTGAGGAGGCTTATAAGGAGCAACACACACAGGACCTGAAAGGCGCCCGACTCTTTATTTTTTTCCTGCTCTGAGACGAAAAACAGGTTGGTTTTTATACTTGATTTCTTGTAAAACTGAAGAATAAAGTTTGATTTTATTGTCAGCATAATATACTGCTGATAAATCTGAACTTCGTGAGGCGTGAACCTGTGTGGCAAGGATGTGAAATTATTGAAATTAGGCCTGATGTACTCAGGATGTGTATATCAGACTATTAAAAAAGCTGAGCAAATGCGTTGAGAAAACCTTTAACTTTTTTTATTTTGTAGAGTTTATTCTCAGTGAGAGGAGCTGTCCAGTCCATTGGTGCTGACTCATGGAGGCGCTATTTTATATTGAATTTGAACCTGGCAAGGGAAATGATTTAAAGAATTATAAAGCTTGCTTGTCCTTCCCAGTGATCCGCAGCCAAAATGAGACTGTTCCTCGCAGTTGCCCTGCTGATTGTGGCACTTGTAGCATTCACAGGTTGGTCTTGTGTCAATTTGTGTTTTTACAAGGATTAAAAACCTCACGTGGTTATTATTACTGTATACAATAACATTTCTTCACCGACAGAGGCTCAGGATGACACCATTGAGGCCAAGCTCAACAAGTTTGGTGAACAGTTCAGTGAGGTAGCTGGGAATGTGGCCGAGAAGATCAAGACTTCCTTCCAAGATGTTCACAACAGTGACACTGCAGCCAAAATCAGGTGAGCCCTCAAACAGGAAAAACAAGTCAACTCATGTTCATTTCTGTGCATATATGATTTGATGTAACACCATTTTTTCCCCCTCCTAGGAGCTGGTGGGCAGAGCAGGTGGAAAGGGTGGGGAACGCATTTCAGTAACTTCCTGAACAGACCATCACACATTCAAGCGGCTGAGATGTGGCATGACACATTTTACCGACCAGACCAGACGGTTACATCACTTTTGCTGTGAAGCTTTTGTTTTTATCATTATTACTATGGTTAATCCTTATGTGAAAATGTGGAGAAAAAAAAGAAAGTGCAATAAAGCTGTGCTATAAAGTTTTCATGAGAATTATTTGTACGCATGCAAACTAAGTAAGTGAAATATAAAATGTTCATACAAGTGTATTAAACATGTATAAATAAAAGAAAATTTCTGGTCCAATGCATGTGTAGCATGTGTTTGTTACACAAATCTTCTTAAGCTCTGTAACGTTTAACTTCTCCAGAATATTTACCCTATTCACTCCAAAAACACGCGCATAAAAATAACAAGTTAAGAAATTCAGAGGTTTCAAGAAAGTCAAGTTTCCCACTAATTATTTCCTCAATTTTAACTTTTTCTATGCATAAATGAAAAGAAGATGGGACACATTGCAATAGCTATCACAATCACTTTAAACCAAAGTTGCAGTTTTAAAGCAGCCAGCAATTTTACATCTGCAGTTTATGTGACTCCTGTTCCAGGTTTCATTAAATATTTGTTTTATTTTTCAGAATGTAAACAGCCAGTTTTTTGGGGGGAAGAATATGGGTATTGTCTAATGTCCCAGATGAACATCCGATTTGTGCATCACATGCAGTTCTGTGCAGAGTTGGGTGGAATGATTTTCAGCAACTGTCAAACATTCACAAACCAGATGAAAAAAACCAAGTAATGTTGCACAAAATTTGTTTGCCTTTTTTGCAATGAATCTCAACTTAAGGTGTGTTCGTACCCCATGAATGATTACATTTGGCCATTCAAATGTTGCCACAGTTAAAGTATCAATGAACAATTTATTTTAAGCATAATTTAAATGAAACTAGATTTTATTGGAATATCATGCATTTATATATACAAATATATTGATATCGACAAATCTTAGTAATATTGTGAGCACATGTGGGACTCCAGATAGTGAAATATGGCATGCTTCCTACTGTCATTGAAAGCAACCAGGTAGCATTTTAATGGATAATAATTCATGTTTGTCAATAGCTGGTACCAAAGATCAGGTGCCAACTGGACTGTTCATCATTTCACAACGTCTGAGATAAAAAGGCTGTTTGAGATGAGTTAATGATCCACCTCCTGTCCCAGTTCATTGAAGTCATTTCCTGGGAAGAGAACAGACTGACAAAGGACAGCAGTTGGTGCGGAAAGGTCACAGAATATTATTGATAATATTTATCTTATAAATCAGTTTCGCTTTGTGTTGCGGACGCCAAGTGAGCCATACTTTTATTTTAATACGACTATATTTTATATGAAGAAATCCCTGTGGCTGTTTTTTTCAACGTCCTGAAGCAGTTAAACTGTGTCCAACAAGAGCATGATGAACTTTTATTTGAATTTCAAGTAATTATATGTAAGATTGTTTCATGTCCTGGAAAATAATCCACAAATACAATCAGAACCTCAAGAAAAAAAAATGAGAATATCACTGAAAGTTTAGCTATTGATACACTACCTATAGATCAAACATGTCAAGTTTTTTTTATGATATTGTGATAATTATATTAACAAATAGAAAAATTATCATGTGAGCTAAAGTGATAAAAAATGACCTAAAATATTTTAGTTTATGTGCAATAAATCTACATTATTTCACCATTTAAATTATATTATGTGAAAAACAAACTTTTCTATTGTGTGCTCATTTTCTGAGATACACTTATATTTAATTTCAAAAGCTTTATTATTATCTTCTTAAAGACAATGATTATTGTGAAGCGGCAACATTGCTGATTGTTCCTAAATTTCCCAGAGCTGCAGTCATTTCAGACACACACACTGCACTGTACAGTCCAGATGGTTAAACCCCAACAATTAAACAACAATGCAAACAAAATCTCTGTTTACACAGCTGTGGGATCAGAGTTGTAAGTGCTGTGTTTTGGGGAAAAAAATAAATAAATCTAATCTCAACATTATGTGCGGAGTTATTTCCATATGGCAAAAGCAGCAAAATGTAAGCCTGAGTACTGAGAAGATTAATCAGACTTTGTGATGGACTCTGCCCACAGAAATGCTTTGCTTGGCTGGAAATGTTTATCTAGTTGAACCCCACTAAACCCTGTATCTCTGCTGCTGGAACAGAGACTTTGACTGGACTGTACACAGATCGACACCCACGGCCTGGGGTGAGATGTCCAAAGGACATCTGGACAGTTACTGAACTCAGCTAATGTTGATTTTGAAAAGATATCAAAAGTTCACAATGGGCAAATCAAAACGTGCAACGTGGTCTTCACTTAACACTGAAAAGCCACTTTCACTCTAATGCTGTTAAAAATGTACCAGGTGAAATTAACTCTGTTATATGAAAAAAACAAAACAACAACACAGTTTGATTGGATATTTTCTTCTTTTTTTAAAAAGTGGGATTCCTTTTGACGCTTTTTGACAAATTTCAATTTGTTCCTCTGAGAAAACAAGAGTGTGAGATGAAGTAGGAACATGCTGGTCCTTAGTTTGTTTGTTCTTGTCAAGACCTGTTACTTTATGTTTTGCCAATGAAATGATTACTGAAAAAAAAAGGAAAAAAAAAACACGACAAATACCCATCTGATAAGGACCAACGTACACACTGTCACCGTCATCAAATACAAATAAAGTGGCTTTACTACTCTTGTTTCATTGACCTTCTGTTGACCAGAGCCAGAGGAAATGGTAAAAAGGCCTCCCGTCTCTCTCTTTCTCTTTTGACTCACTGTTATACTGATGGGGATTTAACTTTAAAAACCTATAAAGCATTTCAGGGAAGATAAATGACGATGTAAGAAGGCTGTTTTATGTGATTTAGCACCTGATTTAATGGACTGATGTGCATCAATATTATGTCCTGCATTGTTGCTAAAAGTTGTATTGACGATAGTTACTCGATAAAGTATTGAAGTTCACTTGCTAGATACTGGAAATGAAAGTAGCTGGTTATTTTGAAATGTGTTTTTTTTGTATGAATTCTAATTGTCTAGATCATTTTTGGCTAATTATGTTGCCCATAGTTGGGTTGTTGTAGTATTGCTGTGTAGGAGACACATTTTGCCTTGCCAGTGAGATGTGATTTTCAATTCTTTATTTCTAAATGTGAATGGTCTAATCTTAAATAAAATGTATAATAATTCATTCTCGCTTTTTAGTTTCACTTCTTGGATTCAAATTCAGTTATTTGATTGAAATTGTTGTGCTGCACATCTGGGGCCTGGCGTCAGGCAAAACGAGTCGAACGCCAATGGGAAGATGGGCTGGATTTTAGCGTTTTGACGTTGATCACGTTGGCCCAATGGGGTTTGTCCCAGTATGCCAGGTGGCCAGTTCCCCGCTGAGTACATCACTTATCCAATAGATATTTGTATCGGGGAAGTTTCGGCAGGTTAAGAATATAAAGCGCGTTGCTGTGGTAAAATCAACTTCTTCCCATCTGCATTTGACTCGTCTTGCCTGATGCCCGGACGTGTGGGATATTTTTAAACAGTATGTGTTTCCATAAGAAAGATGGAATTTTTGGCTGTCATGCAAAAGTTGGCATAACAATGATTCCTGAAAGAAGAAACATGAGTGACGAAACAGCTGAAATCAACTTCCAACATGCAGGCAGCTCCCACAAACGTGGAGTTCAAATCCAGCACAGGCAGTGGAGAGGCAGGCTAATGGTGGCTAAAGCTAACAGCTGATACAGAACGAGACAGCAGCTTTACAGCTGTTCAACAACTGAAGGAAACTTTATTAATTGTAATGAATGTTGTGAATTTTATCGCCATCATCTCTTAATAGTTTGTTACTTCCAAAATAATTTTTCTTCTACACTGAATGTGATTAACAAACTGTTGATTGCGATGTGGTTTTTTTTTTGTTTGTTTTGTTGTTCTTCTCTTAGTGGCAGATGCAAATCAAAGCAGTGGCTGTTATCCTTATTCTGATATTGCAAGGTGAACCTTTAACATGAATTATTCGACATTTTTAGTATCGGGTCTTTCAGAGCTTGATTTTTTTTTAAGTGTGATTGACTGACAAGTATGGTTCCTTCCAGCATGTGGGCCGCTTTTGGCCCAGACACCGACTCCAGTGGAGCCTGATCCTCCAGGACTTCTGCAGAGGCTGACAGAGAACGCCAGGTATTCCTGAGATCTGGACTCAATTCAGCACAGAGAGTCACATACGGGCCAATTTCATGTCAAGTGGGCCGGAACCGTACAATGATCACACAATTGACAAATGACAACAGCCTCAGTAATTTATTTGATTGAAATAGTGTTGTCGAATGGTTAAAATGCTTAATCAGATTAATCACAGGGTTGCTGTGGATTGATTTCGATTAGCCGCAATTAAATGTAGTTAATCTATATCAATTGTATTTCATTATACATGAGCGAAAAATGCACTTAACGTGTTTATTAAATACTGTCAACAGTTCGTGTTAAAAAGAAACTTCTCTTTTTCAAAACAATCATTTATCCACATTAATGTGGCCGTTCCTCCTCCATTTGGGATTTTTCTGTTCTCTTGAATGTATTTAAAGTGTACATTTGTGGGTTTTCTGACAGGAATGCCCAAGCTAAAATCCAGCATTATGGTGTTATGGCGCGAGGATATGCTGGCGCTTACTACGAGGATCACATCCAACCAGTGGCGGGCAACTATGTTGACTGGGCTTCTCAAGTCAAAACCTCAATGTGGGAGAGGCTTCAGACAACCATTGACAACTACAGACCATCTTTTTTAAGCAGGAGAGCAGATCAACCCTCTCAAGACTAATGACTGCTGGCAGGAACACACATCAACAAAAGATGTTAGCTCGTAATAAAAAAATGAAAAAAAAAGATTCGGTTGCTTTTGCATTAGAGATTTCTCTCAGGAAACACAACAAAAGAGATACATATGTCATAAGATAGCATTACATGCTATTATTGTGGTTATCAACATGCATGACTGATATGTTTATATATTTTGCAAAACTTGAAAAAATATATCTCTTACTTTGCTTTCAGTCCAATAAAAATGCCAAATGGACTTAACTTATTGACTAATTTTTGCCAGTTGAGGAGTTTCAATGCTCTGTACACAATTGGTCATATTCACCCATTAATTCACCCACCGCCATGCAACATGTTCACTCCCAATCTCACACATACTGTAGTTCAGTGTCTTTCCCAAAGAGATATCGGAGATCGAAATTCAACTTTTGGACTGGAGGACAACGCTCTCAACCGACTGAGCCGTAAGTAAAGTCTTTCTTGAACTGAGACACTTCCTTGTTACGACGTCTCCCTTGAAAGAACGGAGGGATTTAGGTTCCGTAAAGCTCCGGTTCTGAAAAGCTAAGAATATAAATATATCCTCAGAGACTCAGGGAATGAAGGTGAAAGGTGAAAGTAAAAAGTCCCTGCTGCGTACATGATCGGACACAGTGCAACTTATCTAGACCAATATTGGAGGCCTGACCTGTTGACCAGTTGACGCTCATTGTGACTGAGCAGACATTGCTGTTAACAAAATGCTGATTAGCAGGAGACAGACAAATCACCAAAATCTCTTACTCCAGCAGTAATGCTGCATGACCTGCTTTAAATGGTTTTTTTTTTCTTTTCTTTTCACATGACATCAGACTATTACCTCTCAAATGTACCATGACATCTTGCCAACACACAACTCCTGCTGTATCAGGAGGGCGCCAAGTGCATCTTGCCATATGCATGGAGATAAACGTACTTTTCAGGAAAATTGCACAACGCCAAAGTCCTATTTCCACACGGTGTATTCAAAGAATATTATGTACATTGGACTTTGTGTAGGTAGATGTGTGTGTGTGTGTGTGTGTGTGTGTGTGTGTGTGTGTGTGTGTGTGTGTGTGTGTGTGTGTGTGTGTGTGTGTGTGTGTGTGTGTGTGTGCATGCTCATCAGATGACGTTTGTTTGCAGTCCCCCCTATATCATCCTGTCCAGAGGCGAGCTCCCAGTTACAGACAACTCGCTTCCAGAGAAGACTGTCACTTCTTGGATCTGTACATCCAACACAGCAGCAGGTAATCCCTCTTCCTCATGCCGCTTCGCTTTGGGAGCTATTATATTTCATTCATACATTTGCTGAAAAATTCTCTCTCTTTTTTAAAATTTGTTTTTGCTCTGACAGTTTGACTTACTTTTCTATTTGTTGCAGACATGAACACAAAACTTGTGGCAGTGCTCTTCGCTCTCGGTAAGGCAACCATATCGGTCAAATGGAGATAGTTTCAGCATATAGATGAGATGGGATGTTTTACTTCTTTTTTATTTTTTGCAACTCTTAGGACAAAAGCACTCTTTAATTATATTTTTAATAGAATTTGTACGCTTTTAAATACATTCATTATCACTGATACATACCTTTCTTTGAATCTGTAACAATGCCAGATAATTCACTTTTAAACTACATTAATACGCTGCAGCAGACACATTTGCACACTGGAAAACCAACAAAAGAAAGGATGACATTTTTTTTAAAGCAAAAATAGAAAGCAGCCTTTTTCCAGTTGTAAAGTGACAGATCAAACATTTCTAATTCATATTCTTTACAGATTACCATTTTAATTTAATGTTCTTCTCTCTGATACTGAAATAATAATCAATCCTGTTTGCTTCACTTCCAGTCTCCGTGAGCCTGTGTGATATACCTGCACCATCAGATGATCTTGTTCAGAAATATGATGGGTATAGAAACACCCTCGCCAAGAGACTGACGAATCTCTACAACAAGATGAAGGAGGCCACAGGCCCCGTGGTGGAGACCGCTGGCGACAACCCGCGCGTGCAGGTTGTCAAGGACTTCATGGAAGATCTGCAGACCAAGCCTGAATTCCAGGCAGCTGTCAAAGTTGCCACGTAAGTAATAATTCAGAATAATCCTCTTTAAGAAAAAAAAAAAGAAAAAAGACTCAGATTCAGCAGTCAGATTTTGATGGAAATCTTTTATTTTAATGCTATTATTATAGAGTCTATCCACTGTGACTATATAACTATAGCTGCATATATCTCCACTGTCTTTTCTTACACATTCCAGTGTGTAAAAGTATTTTTCTTTTCAAACTAAAACTATCTTGCCTTTTCCCTGCAGCGGTCTGGGAGCAGAAGCAGGTCCCCTGGTGGATAAGGCCCGTACTGCAGTCCTGGGTCTGTATCAGCAGTACCTGCGCCCCTACGTCGGCCAGATGCTAAACGACGCCATCGAGGACATCAGGGTCCACCTGGACAAATTTATGCCCGCTGAGTAAAAGACCACCGCGAGCAATCCACCTGTCAGCAGCCTATAATAGATGATAGCCTTTAATAGATGCAGCAGTTTAGCCTGAAAAAAGAGCAATGCACAATGCAAATAATATTCTTTGCCTTTTAATAAATCAATGCCTTTGCCAAATCATGCAAAGCTAATGCATGGCAAATATCTCGACACCATCTATGCAAGTTGTGCATGTACAGTATTTTGTGTTTGATACACTAACCAAAGTCATCGTGTGACTGTCTGTCTGTGTGTGTGTGTGTGCGTGTGTTCAATAAAAACGAACCAAAAACTATTTGGAATGTTTTTTTTCCCCCTTCTTCATTACATTGTACCATGAATGCATTATAGTGGAGTGATGCGATAAATCAGCAGTTATTTTTCAAGCAGAACAAATGTTCAGCAATTGCATTTTAACTCCAGCAGTACTTTAATGATTCCGCACAAACTCCGCATGAAGATCATTTAGGTGAATGTTTTGAGAGCAATAAGATGAACAGGAAAGTCAATAAAAAAAAAATAAAAATAAGCATGCCATCAAAAGTGACTGCTTGATGAGAGTTACCTCAGGTGCTATACTTACTAGTCCAACTTTGAGAGTTGCAGGGCATCCGGTGCAGATCTCAGTTGACTGTGAAAGCAGGATACACCCTGGATGGGTCAGCAGTCCATCATAAAGCAAACACAAACACACAAACACTGAGGGGAGGAAACCACAAAAAGCCCCCACCCACCCACACACACATGGAAACATGCAGCTCCGAAAAGGACAAGTGAGAAATCGTCACTTTATCTACTGTCTGACTTCTGAAAAAAATTTTTTTCCACATTTAAGCTGAGTAAATAAAACTGTTGAACATAGTCAAGTGCCACATTACACAAATTTTTTTTTTAAATAAATCTACAAAAAAAAAAAAAAAAGGTCATTAAGTTTATTTTGGCTCAAAGTGCAATTGATGACCTAATTTCTCAGTGACAATAACATAATCACAACAATAATCTTTGATTAAATAGTTGGAGTTGTTTTTCAGAAAGGTTTCAATTTTCCTTGTACATTTCAAACAAATATCCCTCCTGTGTGAATATGTGGTGAAGCAGTTCAAGCCTGCCGCAACCAAGATGGCAGCCTTTAAAAAGTATATTAGAACTTTATGCAGCTTGTCTGCGGCTACAGTGACAAGCAGGCAGAGGATCGTCCGCACAGCGGCCCTCTGCATCCAGCTGCTGCCCACAGCTGCCTCCCGACTGACCTGAACTCCAGGGTCACCAGCCAGAGGACATGTGAGGCCCGATCACATGACTGGATGTTTGCTCAGGCTTTAATCAACATGGAGTCACTGCACAGAGAAAAACTCAAACACGATTGTCGATTCTGATGTGATTTCTACTCAAAAGTAACATTGCGAATGGATGAAAAGAATCCTTAAAGTTAAAGAGCAATAAGCCTATCAAATTAAATTTGTCTTGCAACAGAAATTTTTTTTTTTTTTAAATAGGCATGGACAATTTTTCTGAAAATTCCTTTTCCCTGTCTGTTTTATTTTGATTAAAAAAACAAACATGATCGTAGCTCTTGAACACGATGTGAACTGCACAGTCCTGAAAAATTGTGCCACAAGATGTCCTGCCATGACAAACAGGAAATATTTGCACACATCAACCAGGGAAAAAAATATTTACAGCCACAAGGTCATGGTTTGAAATGATAATACAATGACATTATTCATAAATTCAATCATCATATTACCACGAAATAATTTTACCATTTAATTTTTAACAATACAAGATAAACAACATCAAAATGTATGCAATTTCTCTTCCTAATTTAAATGATTTGAAAACTGGATTAAATGATTTAATAAACAGTGGAAATAAGGACTTTATATCAAATCTCCCCTAAATAAATGCAGCAAAGGGATTATTTTCCCAGTCGTGACCCAATAAATTGAGTGAGGTTGTGCCTTTAACGTTTCATAACAGGAATCAATGGAATGACGTGTCCAACACACTCTAGACTCAGGACAATCTTTCTAGGACTTGGGACTATTGTAGTGTGGCATGAACGCATCAGCTTTGTTATGCAAGAAGAAAAATGCTTCCTCACAGTAGTTGTGGACAAAGCAAGGAGTAAGAGAGCATTACTTATTGGGGGAAAAAAAAATCCTAATCAATGGAAAGTGATTGATTGTAGCTTTTCAACAACAGGGTCTCATAGTGTTTTGTGGGAAATTCTGCGGTGAGACGCCCCGTTGCTTGTTTGATCCAACCTGGCAACACTTTTGCTGTAACGATGTGAAGAAAAACAAGTATGGAACAACCCTCATATTTACATTGACACAAATTCCCATTTATCAACACACAATGGCACTTTTCCAGCGAAAACAGGCTGGACAACAGCACCAGTTTATCTCCCACAGAGTGCACTTTGGCTCTGAGAGCGACAAGTCAACACACTCACACTCCTATATAAACAGGTCAGTTCAGCTCAACGTCTTACTCTGTTTTCTTTACACGGCCCTTTCTGGAGAGGAATAACGGTGAGCATGACGACCCTGCTTTACTTTCTCAATGCAAAGAGACCAAACAGCATTAAACGTCTACAGATTAGATAGCCTTAACACAAGAAGATGACCGACTATGCGTTTTAATTTGGAGAGAACAGGACATTTTTAACAGATTTGAGGATTGTTGCTCACAATGCCGATGGTATACGTGAGCGAGGAAATCTTTGGCAATGCCTCACCCTAGTGGATGAAGTGGGGTAAACGATAATAAAGTTGTTTTTTTTTTCTTTTCCATTCTCAGGTACGAGTCAACATGAACAAGCTGTTGGTTGTTACTGTGCTTGTTGCACTTCTTGGTCTCAGTAAGTCGAAACTTGATTTCCCTTCAGTTGATGCCCCCAAATTACTACTTTATACACATGATGAATTATTCTCTTTCTCTTTAAATCAGTGTAACATGCTATTTGTTTTGTTAAAAAGCAACAACAAACAAACAAAAAAAAATCAATCGCGATAAAAAGACTGACTGGACTATATTCATATTCAGTTTAGAGCAAAATTGTTCCTATAATTGATTTAGAAATCCAGTTTTGGACGTGTTTCATTATAATGGACAGTTTATGGATCTCTGGAGCATCATTTGAAATGTATACTATTTTAAATCAAATCATTTGAATAATTTGAGCTTTGTGAGCTTTTATAAAATTAGTTTTTTGTGCTTTTCAGTTCCAATGTGTAGGCCTTAATTGTATTCCTGCAGACTAGTTTTAAACTATCTTGCAGAAATCTAGCCTAAAACAATAACTTTACTAACCTTGAAACATGCTTTCAGCGAAAATGTTGATACTTCTTGAGAATCAATTTTCATCCCCCCAGAAGGAAAACAAGTCAACATTAAGTTAATGTGTAAACAGATTTAAGTCCACATCTCAGTAATAACCACACACGCATGCAGAAAAGCTGTTGAAAATGCCAGCAGACCATCTGCAGAAGGCCATTTACTTGATTTGTTGTCGATTTGTTTCCTGCTCTTTCACTGACCCTGCCTTCCTCCTTCTGTTTCTGTAGCTCATTGAGTCCTTTCTTTTGAAACGAATACGGATCATTAAATCTCCTTTAACCCGTGGTTGTGCAGATGTCGAAGGCTTCCGTGTGCCGAGGCAGGTCGACGAGGAGCGGGGGACCATGACCAAAATCACAGAGAACATCAAATCCTACTACAACTCGGCTGTGAATACCGCCAGTGAATACGTGGAAAGCATCAAAGGCATGAAGCTTGAGGAGAAAGTCAAGTAAGGGACTTTTAAAGGCAGATTTAATGACTCCAAATGTGACACCTGGGCTGGATCTTTTTTTAAAACTCTCCTCTGTGATGTTCGCAGGAATGTTTACGTCGACACCACGGCGGCTGCAAGCACCTACGCTGGCATCATGCAGGACCAGCTTTATCACTTCTTCTACCCACAGCAGTAAAAAGAAACTTGACAATGACCTCAGCATCCTGACAGTGTACAAACTTTCAACCTCCACGTGAAAGGGCCCAAACATCATTTGGCACTCTGAACCTGGCTGTATCGCACCAAACCCAAGCTTCAAAAACCTCAAAACAGCATCTTCACAAGTAATGGACACGCTGCTCTTTGTGGCACTTTCTTGGGCCACTGCACTGGTGGTAAATGATGATAACCACGCCATCGGGGACTGTAATCCTTTGAAAAGACAACTAACAGCTTGCACACAGCACCTGGAGAGAAGAAGAAAAAAGTGGCAAGTGCACGAAAAAAAACAGAAGATCTTGTCACATATCAACACATTCCTTCATGTGAAGCCACCGGATTAAAAAAACACAAACAAACATATATATATATTGAAAATGAAACTTTAGCCATCTGTGGTTTTGTTTCAAGTAAAACTTTAGTGTTCATACATATCCTGAAATAAAGTATTTATACTAATAAAAGAACAACAAACTACTGGTGACTGTGCTAATTTCTATTTACACAGTGGCGAAGCGTTGGACATAATCAACTGTGCACATTTCCCTGTTTGCCTGTGTGAATCTGCAGTGAGACTTTCATCAGGCGAGGCGGCGCCACAACACACGCTTCTCTAGCAATTAATGATGGATGAAAAAGCACAACATGTAGAATGTGAGTGGAGTGAAAGCCCAGTGAGATGAATGAACAACAAAGACGGTAAACATTGCTTTATGGATTCTGACAAACAAGTGAAGTGAGAACGCGGTGACTTTATTAATTAATGCATAAATCTACAACTTGTGCCCTTTTCTGAAGCCACAAGTAACAGAACAGAGACATTTCCTTTCAAGTATCACTGCAGGCAGTTATTATTAAACTCATATATATTTAGCAGCAGAGATCCACAGGATACAGTGCATATTTGTCTGATTTGAAGGATGAAAGTTTTTTTTAATATTGCTGCTGTTCTTTTATCGTCACTTTGATTAAACAGACAAACGGTCTTTTGATGCAGTGTCGGCTGCAGGGTTCTGTGTTTGCAGAGCGGTTCAATTTACATATTTGTACAAATTGGATAAGTCTGAGGAGAAATGCAGTGTATACTCAGAATCAGACTTTGTTTTCTCTCAACGAAAAACAAGTAATCAGATTATTCTTTGACACTAACTGCATTTGATCTACTGGCGTCTGCAAATGCTGCAATACAGAAGAGCAATTATAATTACAAAGCAAGAGAAAAAGTCCTTTCTCTTGTGCTCCACAACAGTTTTGCAAATATGTTCTGACTAATCCATGTTTAATCTCATTGATTTCTGTGCATCTAAACAATTCCGGTTCTGCTCTCGCAAAGAATTGACTTTTCAAAGCGAGCAGAGGCCGAATGGCTGCAATGCTGAGAAGCAGGAATCACCACCTCCTTCTGGTGTGCAAAGACTGTCGTCTTCCAAAACGATTCATCACATTGTTCGTCTGCTCGTTTGTTTCTGAGGAAATTTGTCAAGTCAAATGTACCAAAGTTGCTCTCAGCTCAACTTGAACACTCAAAACCCCCCACAACATTGATCTTTTTACCCAAATTAAAGGCAGATATTTACAGGGTTCACCTTCCCTGGCTCACTGATAAGCTCATGAAAGGTGTGAAAAAAAAAGAAGGCAAAAATACTCCTGATCAATTTCTTTAAATGACATTCAAATCAACAAGTTTCAACAAGAAATACTAGAAAATACACAGTTCCACCAATTTCATGAGTAGTAAAACTCCTGTATATTTCATATTCATTACACATAAACTGAAATATGTTTTTGTTCTATTCTTCATAGTTTTAGCTTTTAATTCATTCATTCTATTCTACTTCATCCAGCTTTGGCTGCTGGGTCACTGGAGCCCAACGGCAAGTAAATCCTGCACATGCTAATCACGAGGCACAAACACACACCGTCACACACATTCACACATTCGTGCCATTTAAAAACACTAAGGAGAGGAAACCAGAGGACCCACAAAAAAACGCCAACAACAAAAACAAAATAAAACGTGCACACACACGTGGGAACATGTAGACCAGAAAGTGTGAGTGAATATTCAGCACGATACCTATTGTGTGACCTCTGAACACATTTTGTTTTTATATGTGATCTTCAAAGTGCTTAAAAACTGCAGCAAGATGTCCTGCCATGACAAACAGGGGATATTTGCACACATCAACAAGGGGAAAAAAAAATCTATTGCCACAAATATACTATTCACGCAGGATTAGTATTACCGAGGGATCTCTGGTAGTTTGTGAATTACCCCTTCCATTACATAACAATGTCTTTATATCAAACACCCCCCTAAATAAACCCAGTAAAGGCATTAGTTTCTCAGTCGTGACCCAATATATTGAGTGAGGTTGGCCTTTAACGTTTCATAACAGGAATCAATGGGGGTGACGTGTCCAACACACTCTAGACTCAGGACAATTTTATTGGACTCTGGACTATTGATGCATGTGGCATCAACCGTGTTTTGAAAAAAGAAAACAGAAGTTTTAGGACAGGGCGAGGAGTAAGAGAGCATTACTTATTGAAAACATCCTAATCAATGGGAAATGATTGATTGCAGTTTTTCAACAACAAGGTCTCATAGTGTTTTGTGGGAAATTGCTTGCAAACAAGCAACAGAAGCGAGATTTCAATTCTGGAATGAGATGAGTTTTTTTTATAGGACATCTCAGTCGACACAAGGCCTGGATGAATGGGAGCTGCACAATGGTTTAGTGGTGAGCCCTTTCACGTCATAATGTGGGTTCATGACTGGGATTGGCCTTTTTGTGTGGTTTAAATATTCGCCCTGTACACCTCTAGTGGACCTCAATTATCTGTACCTGGAGGAAACCCACAAAAACAGGAGGAACATGCAAACTCCACACAAGAAGACCCCAAAGCAGAGACTCAAATCAGGAAAATATACCACTGTATGGAGACTTATGATGCACTAAACTAAGATTTAGCCATTTGTTTCACAGCCGGAGGAAAGTCATTTCTACTTTAGTCTAAAAACAACAGAGCTCATGAAAAGTTAACCAGTTTTGTTCTATCTAACCATCCTTTTTGATTTGACAAGAATCTACCTTTCTGAGAACTCGAGAGGAAAAGAAAATGATTAACAAAAGACTGGTTTGTCAAAAGGCTATCCAGAATTTTACTGCTTCATAGTAAACCATTAACTCCACCAACAGAAGCGGGAATCGTGTCGCCAATCTTATCTTTTCAATTATTACTTCTGGTAGTGCTACAACAGTCTGGTGCATTAATGTTAAAAAATGGCTTTATTATAACAAAACTAAAACAATCTCTGTGCTGAGTGACTTTGCGTTTAGTTTGCGAAAAAGGTGAATTAACCAAAAAAAGAGCAGCTGTAACCAAAAAGGAATATATCAGTGACAGGCCGGAATGTCCCTGCCCTTGAGGGAGGAACAGACCTTTACAGGAAACAAGGTGACTCATTTTGAATGAACATGCTATTAATCAAAGGTGTTGAAAAAGCCTCTGATAAGTTTATCACAAAGGATATTTATGAGCCGGTAAGGATGCTGAGAATTACTAAACTACTTTGTTCCTCCCACTGATCTAAAAAAAAAAAAAAAAAAAAGCCTTGGAGATACAGTATAAAGAGGAAAGACTGATCAAGGTGTGTATGCATTACTAGAAGTACAGAAGAGTACTTCAAAAACGAGACGCAGAATGAAGCTTCTCCTGGCAGTTTTGTTGGGGCTTGCAGGTAAATGTTCACTGTGTTCTGTTTGAAATAAAAGCAGTGAACACAAGAGCAGCTGATGAGAGCGTTTTCTTTGACCGGGTTGCAGGAGCAGCCCCACTGGAGGACAGCAAAGAGTGCACACCTCACTCCAGACCATGGCAGGTCTCCCTGGACACACCGTCCTGCAGTGGAGCTCTTATTGACAAATGGTGGATAGTAACTTCCTTTGAATGTGCACCGAGGTAAGTATTAATACATTGCTGTGATGGAAACTCGCCGAGAGGGATTCTTCATCCCTGTGTTTATGTCTGTCTTTTTGTGCGTTAACAAATGACTGTCCCACATGTCAGCAACTTGACTTAACAGTAACATGCCTTGTTAGACTCCAAATACATGCCATTTAAGTATCTTTTTCGCCCTTAATTTAAGCGCTGCTCCATTTTTCAGTTTGACCTCCTGTTTTCAGCTGCTCTCGTGTCTTGTTTAATTTTCCTGCAGTGATTAAAAACTAGAAAGCGTTGAAATTTTTTTATTGTGAAAAGTGATTCATGAGTAGGTCAAACACTCTTGTCAGCTATTTTCCAACCACTTTATACTTTGTGACACCGCAAGCCTGTGTGAAACACTTGCATTGATAATATGAACAGGAGGCCTAATCTGTCCGTGTCGAGTGAGTCAACCACTCTTTGTGTTCAGCTTTGTCATTGTGCTGCTCTTCAGTGTCACAAGGACTCAATATTATTGACAGGACCAATGCGAATCCCAGTTGGGTTCCTATTTAATTAAAACTCATTCATCAACCTGCTGTTCATGTCTGATTATGGCTAATTACTACTCGGTCATGGGCCTGTTCCTGCCGGAGGCATGAGAGGTTTGAATATTTTTTTTTCTAAATGGATGTGGCTCTCGTTTGCAGACCCTACAGCACCGTTGCATCTCTCGGGGAACACGACATAAATGGCGAGGAGGGCACGGAGCAGCACATACTTGTTGCTGATGTAATTCGTCACAGCCCGTACCGCTCACCCTTGCACAGCCTCACTCTGGTTCGTTTGGCTCAACCGGCCCGCTTCACTCGTCACGTGCAGCCCATCCCTCTGCCCAGCCGCTGCCCGAAGCCGGGGGAGACCTGCTCCGTCAGCGGCTGGGGCTCCACCGTCCCGTATCAATGTGAGTCGATTTTGTGCCTCGATTTGCCACAGATGTAAAGTTTAGAAAACAGAATCCGTGTAGGGCAGACTTCCTCCATCCAATTTCTCCTGCAAGAGACACTTTAAATATTTTACTTATTTACTTCCATGCAGCTTGCACTAATCCTACATCCTTACATTTGTACTTCAGTAAAGGTTCTTGGTTGTACTGTGTGCTCTCTATGTACTTCTATTTTTTTGTGCATCTGTGCCTCAGTTTTTAGAGCGGCTATTTTCCAACCACATGGTTGGTTGCTTGATCCTCACCTCGGGGATTACCTCTACATCTGGGGATTACTTTTATTCTCTTGAGGGCAAAATTAGGGACAAATCAACATACAATGCAAGTCTTTGGACAGAGGAAGGAAGCTGGAGTACCTCTGGATGCCCCGACAGAACATGCACATTTTAAAATCAATCATCTCCTAGTTATTAATCAACTCATGCAAAACTATACTATATTTGAAATGAGAAATGAGAATGATGCGCATTTCACATGATATGTGAATAAAGTATGTTTTCCAAATATTTGAAAACTACTTTTGCATAGAATGAGTTCCACTTATTCTTATTGTTGCTTCTTGAATGAATCCTCTAACTATTGCGGCCTTGAAACAAGTAACACTTTACAGCAGAAAGCACATGGCAAGAGTTCAGGTCGGAATGATGCACTGGTTTCTTTTCTGTTTGGACCTTGACTCACGGAAATGTTGGCAACAGAAGTGGAAATGTAGGTGAAATAAAGCTCTTCAATATTCCGGTCAGAGCAGCTCTAACAAGGCATTGAACCCTCTATTTTAATCATGGCTTTCTTTAATCAGAGGAGTTTCTAATTGCCTGCCAAAATGCCCAGTCAGTGATCAGGACTAATTAGAAGAGGTAGACCTTGAAAATTGTGTTTACTGGGGGTTTAGACCTCTAGTGCATGAAGTGACAATGCTTGAAAATGGGAAGTAATCCGCAAACCTCAGAAAAAGGAAACAAGGAAGATTTTGTCAAATAATTGGGGAAAATAAGTGGCAGACTGGCACAAATTATATGACGACAGTCCAGTGTTTGTCACGTTGAAAACTCAGAGATCTCATTATCATTTAAGTGCTTTAATTTAAAGAAGTCAGAGTGATAATCCACCTCCTTCCTTTTCCAAGCAGACGGCTATACCGGTCGCCTGCTGTGCATCACGGTGCCCATTGTTGATGATCAGACCTGCGTCAAGACTTTCCCACCGGATATCTATTGGGGCACTATGGTCTGCGCTGGTCAAGAAAACACCGACAACTGCCTGGTGAGCATAAAAACAACAGTGTCAGACATTATCACATTATCTGTGTCTCTTTCCTGTTGCCCTTCCTGCAAACTTCCATTCCAATTTACCAAAGTTGTTCGAATAAAGAAACAAGCAAAGCATCAAGCATCGTCTCTCCTCTGTGCAGACGGACAGAGGCAGCGTGATGGTTTGCGATGGGCAGTTGCAGGGTGTGCAGTGGTTTGGATACGGCTGCCAAAATCCAGCTCACCCCACCGTCTACAGCAAGCTGTGTGAGTACAATGACTGGATTCAGAGCATGATGGACAGCTACAGCCCGACTCTGCCAACGATGAGGACCGCCAACGCACCCAGATCCTGAGATCTCTGCTTTGAAGGATCACAGGCATGAATGAAAGTTCAGAGGTCACCTTTCCAGAAAAAAAGACGGAGGTTGTTTTTAAGCTTCATTGTCAGAATAACGTGCATGAACTATAGATGTTCTGATTGTTATAGAAATATGAACACTCTCAACGCTCGCAATCACATCATATTGTCTGCCCAAGCTGCCAATACCTGTGTTCATGCTGAAAGATGTAAACACAACCACAATGAATGATCATTATATTTCTGTTGACGAACTTCCTGTGGTCTGAGTTTTTATTTTCCTCTTGAAGACTTGAATACAGGCCCGATGAAGTTTTCATTCAACTTGTGGTCGTCATAATACATACATACATACATACATACATACATACATACATACATACATACATACATACATACATACATACATACATACATACATACATACATACATGCATACAAAGTAGCTGAATGTTTTATCTTGTATCGGTGAGTCAAGCTGGTTGTTCTGAACAGTGACAAATGAGCGCAATATCTGAAATGACAAATTACATGTTGGATCAATGTATTTTCAAGTCAAATGGCTCCCAGTGTGTATGAGAGAGATTGGCCGTCATGAAAATTACAGGGAGAATTCGTACCCAGTTATGAAGTAGCCCGCAGCACAAATGGTACATTTATTTATCTATTTATTTTTTACTTCGTTGAAGCCCAAATGATTCATGTTTTCATTTACTTTTCCATCCGTTCCATTTGAGGCCAAAGGAAGAAGTCAATTTCATAGAGAATATAATGAAATGAAAGTAAAAATAACAACTCATAAAATGTTTGCAGCACAAACATAAGGCAGATAAGAACGACTGGAGGGTTCTTTCTGGTAATGTATGCACACTGTTATTTTGGATATGACGGTACAATGGCACATTTCCTTGTTGCTATTGCTCTTTTCTTGCATATTTATATTGCTACAGCTTCATTGTACTCTAATTCGTTCGGAGTTTCTCCTTTTTGGTAATGGAGCTTTTTTAATTTCAGCCTCAGGGTTCATTAATGCTTACTCTGCTCTAATTAACGAAATGGCTGCATTATTGAATCATATTAAGTTACTATGTATGTGACATTGAGTGCAAGTTCCTATAATGATTTTATATAACTTATATCCTAAATGTCAGTGACAACACGCTGACCTTCATGCTCACTTTATTTTGTACGACTTCTTATTATATTTCCCGTGAAATTGAATTTAGTTAAGGCTTCCTGGAATTTTGTATCATATCATGCAAATTTTTATAGATGATGCAGTGACAAGAAGAAGCACTAGATGGAGGTAAAGCACAGAGAGAGAGTGAGAGAGAGAGAGCGGGAGAGAGAGAGAGAAGGAGAGAGAGAGAGAGAGAGGGAGGGAGGGAGAGAGAGAGAGGGAGAGAGAGAACAGGTGACATCAGTCTCACATTCTTGACAAGTTTTTAGTCTGAACTCTGATCTCAGATCTGAGCTTGTGCTCCGACTGAGATTTTTGCGAAAAGGTGCCACAGCAATAAACACACGGATGTAATCCAACATCACCGAGACACTACAAAGGGAGAGGGAAACACATGGTGGAGTTAGAGGCACGCGGCCTGGAGTACAGACAATAAAGCAAACACACAGATGCACACACATGCTTACATGAGAACTGACTGACAGCTGTGTCCATAATCACCCAGGCAGTTGGGCACAAGGTCCACTCCACCATCTGCTCCCACAGCATTTGTCTCCTCTTCCTCGCTCCCCCTTGCCTCTCTCTTTTTCTCTCACCTCAGCAGGAAACAGAAGATAAACTTGGGGGGACAGATCTTGGTAGCTGGGATGTCACTTTAAAAGCAGTGTGGTATTAATTGGATTGGTTATTTGAAGTGGCTGTTTCTGTTTGTTTCTTCATTTTTCCTCTCTTCAGTGATTAGAGCCAGTATTCTGATTTGACTGAATCCAGTTAAATGGAATAGCCACTATGGCTGTAATTGCAGTAAATGGGACATTTTGTGAAAGACACACTGGACATTTAACTTATTCCCAAAACAATAAAACTGGAATCCTTGGGATTTTCTCTCTGAATGTTTTCTTGGTCTTTTTATGTATCAAATCCCAAATGGACTGCAATCTATAGTCTACCTCTTCTCAAATAGAGTATAGTTTCTGGTTTACCAATCTGCTGTGGGGATCAAAAGCGATGTAATTATGGCCACCTGAACCCTAAGGTAAGTGAACTTGGATTATCTGATCGGCTTCTGCAAAGACCTCGACCTTTCTTCTTGCTCTCGAGTTGAAATTCGACCATCCATTTTCCCTTCACATAGATTCAGCAAGCATTAGTCACGAAATAGGACTTAAATAAACTAATAATAAGTATTCTACTCTGTAGTTTACCTTTCTTCTATCATGCGACCAAGATGAGGAATTCAATATCAATGTTGGGGGGTATAATGAATTGAAGGTGTGTGTGTGTGTGTGTGTGTGTGTGTGTGTGTGTGTGTGTGTGTGTGTGTGTGTGTGTGTGTGTGTGTGTGTGTGTGTGTGTGTGTGTGTGTGTGTGTGTGTGTGTGTGTGTGTGTGTGTGTGGGTTACCAACGTAAACCAACGACAAAGTGCCAGTGATCTACTGTTACTTGATATAGCAAGAAGGAGATGCAGTATATAAGATTCTGGATAAGATCCAGGAGAATCCTTTAAGATCTTACTATCTATTATTCAATCAGGTATTTAGCGGGACTGACATTTTACAATGTGAGGATCTACTCAACTGCTACCAACAAAGCCCTGTTGATGACTCGTTGACAATGAGAAAACTAATATTCTGCTGTTGAGCAGAGCAAATGTTTACCATTACTGTCAATTAGATGTGACTCTAATGGGAATCTCGTAGTTCTGCAGGTAGTGGCTCATAAACTTTAGTACAGCCAGTGATACTGGCCCAGTGAGAGAGATGGATTAAAAGCTAATGGATCCATCCAAAAAAGACTGTTCACTCTGCTGGGAAGAGGAATGTTTGTACTGAAATCCATGGCAGTTCATTAAATAGATCAATGACTTTCAAACTAAAACTATCCACATAGTGTCATACTAAAAAAGGGAGAACCCCCTGCATTGCTTGTGGAGCCAGCTTGCTCAATCCAGTCACTAAAACAACTATAAAGTTCAAAAACAGTGTTTTATATATCACACTGAACTTTTTCAGCTGATCAGAACAATTAAGAATCCCAATCTCATAGCCAAGCCTAAAACCAACACCCTCAGTCATTTACATACATTTTGTCTCTTTCTAATGCCTGGAAAGGAAGTTTTACTCTCAACCACTTGCAAAAGTAACACGAACCTAATAATTTATTTGGATGAAGTTGGGGTTAAGAACGTTGACTCACAGTACAATGGTTCCTGGTTTGGTCGGTGGAGCCTTACTGTGTGAAGTTTTCATGTCCTGGGTACTTCAGCTCTGAGGCAAGTATTAACTTTAAATTGGTAGCTGTGAGGTGTGAGTGCATAAGGAATTGTCCGTCAAAAAGTGCTAATCCTGTGATGAATAGTCTAGGGCAGCCAGTGTAAAAATAAACAATTTTCAGTAAGAACTGAGGTCATATTGCAATATTGAACTAAACAGCACTGATCACAGTTAAAAGGATGGTGTCAAAGTTCATAGGGAGGACTGATTCTAAATAGTTTTGTGTAATGCAGTAGACCATTTTAATAGCAGAACTGGGAAACTGCCAATTGCGTTTGTATGTTATATAAGAATATGTGTCTGCCAGCGCTTCACTATAATATTTTGGTGGATCGGAGCTCGGAGAGAAGGCCTTTCTTATCTAGCAGGACTACAAAGAATAAAAATGAGCAACTACTGGTTTGGGATGCACCTTACCAGCCGTGTTGTGATTTGCTCCAGTGCATCACAACCTTGACTTGGAAAACATTGGTGTAGAAGATGGATGGATGGAACAAATTACTTTGTGACTAAAGTCAAATGTGTCGTCTTGTGTCAGAGGGACACTCAAAGACTTGTTGTTGCTGCAGAAGTTAGAAGCCCACTCCTAAACTTTCAGTCATGATTTACTTGGCAAACACAATCAGTAGTTGCACATATTGAATGAAAGTCTTTCCTCTGACAAACTGTGGGATTCTGTCTCGCTGCTCGGTTAACTATCTTTATTAATGGTTAGCCATTGCTCCTTTCCTTCCTATTACACTCCCCGCAAACAACATACTATAAATTATTTCCCAATTTTAAAAGGTCCTCCCTTCCTCCTCCTCTTCGCTCTTCTGGCTTTCATAACTCAGGCATGCAGGTCTGGCCCACATTGAAAACAAATAGCATCCTCAATTGCCCAAACACCACGGCATGAGCTGATTAATGAGGGAATTAAAATGAATGACGATCCATATGGGGAAATCTTTTCTCTTGGGGTGTGACAGAGCTTATCAGTGGTGGGTACAATATCTGTAGAGTAAATGCGAGGCGTCTCCCTCCCTTCTCCCATCTCCCTCCATCGCTCCGTTTCTCTGGCAAACTGTCACCATCAGTCATCGCCAGCTTACATTCCCAGCATTCCCCTGTGGCACCTGGCTCATGAGAGGAGAAAAGTGACGAACACGCATTGAAACACACATTCAGAAAGTGAGAGAAAGTGCACACAGTGCACACAAACTTTTAACACATGCATCCTTCCGTCATATATTTTTCCTTTCGAACAACTGGCAGGTCTTCACAGAGATGTTAATGAATAGAGTAAGCCGGCTTACATTAGCAGAAATCTATGCGCACGGATGTGTGTGTGTGTGTGTGCTTTTCCGTGCACTTGGCTAATGGCTCATTGAGAATAGCACAGGCCAAGTCAATCACACCGGATTTCTCCCTGTCGCCCCATTGAGACCAGCAGCTCATCAGGGGAGATAATTAGTCTGAAGAGCTGTAATGATACAAGCCTAATAGCAACAAGAGCACTCTGAGAGGCAGCCGTGTGTGCGTGTGTGTGTGTGTGTGTGTGTGTGTGTGTGTGTGTGTGTGTGTGTGTGTGTGTGTGTGTGTGTGTGTGTGTGCGTGTGTGTGTGTGTGTGTGTGCGTGCGTGTACATGTATGTGTGGGATACAGCGGGAGCAGAGGTGTGGGATGTGTCTCATAGAGGGGCTGAATAAGCAAACAGGCGATTAAAATCATGTTTTGCTAATGCATGTATTTTTATGATTGTGTGTGGATGGTGACCATATGGAGACTGAGAGGAAAAATAAATGTTGTGGCTATTATTCTCCAGCCCACGTATACAGATACACAACCTTGCTCTCTGAGTTTTTTCTCCTTCCCCCGCCATTGTTGTCAGACTTAGTGTGTTTCTGCTCCTGCCTTCTGCTTCACACAACTCACACACAAAACTGCTGAGATGGTGTGTACCGGTATGTCTTGTGAGTGTGTTTGTGTGTAATTGACAGGCAGAAAGATATAGTGGTGGGGGAGGCATTATGCATTCATATTGGAAATTGCTGTGAATTTAAATGAGCGTGTGCACTTTAGTAGCCACAAGGAGTTTAGTAAATGCTGTTACAAAATGCATTTCAGTGGTAAGAGTGGATATTTACAAGTTTGGTCTCGATAATGGGGACGATAAACAGCTGTGTGTGTGTGTGTGTGTGTGTGTGTGTGTGTGTGTGTGTGTGTGTGTGTGTGTGTGTGTGTGTGTGTGTGTGTGTGTGTGTGTGTGTGTGTGTGTGTGTGTGTGTGTGTGTGTGTGTGTGTGTGCGCGCGCGCTCACACACTTTAATTAATGGATATTTCATTTCAATAATTTAAAAGAAGAAATTGACTGGTTTTATTTATATTAATACAAATCAGCAAGCTGCATTAACATCTAATTCAGATTTACTATGTTTATTGTCAGTATTTAAAGAATAAAACTCCACAACAAAGATCCTATTTAGAGACCAAAACCTCACACGAATCCACTCGACTGTTCCTCAAAAATATCCCTGTTTCCATAGAAAGACTTACCAATCTCACCTTTGTGTCTTGATCTCAGAAAAGCAATAAGCCAGTGCCAAAACTTCCCAAAATAATCAAATTTGACTTGTGGGGAGAACTGAATTCTTTTATGATGACAGGACCTGACCAGTCATTCAGCCAATGCTACTGATAGGATTCCTCGTGATTTCCAATACTAAAGTGTTTCAGTCTCATAAAGCAGCAAGCAACAAAGAAAGGAAAAAGAAACAACTCTTTCCATAGAACTAAACATCTGCAGTGTTTACTTATTTAACTCACCTTGTGTTTTTTTTTCGCCCCCACAACTTATATCGTTTCATTAAAAGCATAAAGGGGATTCTTTGCATCATCAAAAAACTAAAACAAACATACTTTAGTCCAAAAAAAAAACAAAACAGATACAGGCCGAACATAAACAACAGGAGATGCTGGCATGTTTGGATGTACATGGAACAAACAGTAACGGAACTACATTGACTGATCTCAAAATGTTTGGGTGAACCAGATATGGAAGGAAGGGATCACACATATGTGTACTCTGATAATGCATTAGTATTGATGGAACTGAGGAAGATCAAACACACACACACACACACACACACTCTCTTTCTCTCTCTCTCTCTCTCTCTCTCTCGACAGATGCACATATATTTTAGTATAATGGCTTTCTCAAAAAAGAGCCACAGCTACAAAGAGGTAAACCCCAGAGGGAGTCCATTTGCTTTTCAATGCAATCATCACTCACTTCTCTAAAAACACCATAGTCTAGTGCCGTTACCATGGATACGTGCCAGTATACTCCATTTTTTTTTTAACACTGTGATTTTCCCAATATCTTTCCTTTTCTGGAAGGTCTGTTTCTCGACATTGCTTCGTACCAGAACACGTTGTTTCCCATGTGCAGGCATGTCTTTGCATCTCACTAAGTGTGCACTTCTGTTAGGAATGCAGTAAGAAAGCTTTACCTGGGGGCACACTTTTACATCAGGGAGATGGAGAAATAACATCGACTGATCCCACACCAACAAATGCAAAGTTTCTCGCAGCAGCTGCTCCACACTTTCATCGTGTAATTTAAAATGCATACGTTGCTTCTTTCACTCTCCCACATACACAAGTGAAAGAGAGATGTCCCAGCGCTAACGCCCGGTAAGCCTGACAAACTCCCCTGAGCTAAGCTGGGACTCATCCGTCACACGGTGGAGGGAGGTCGACTCGTATATCACTGAAAACCCGGAAAGTCCCCACCTGCAGAAGAAAAAAAAAAAACCTCATCCACAAAAGACGAGAAATGCCACAATGTTACTTCTGTCACTCCTGAGAGTGAACTTGTTGGGCAAACACGGTTGGCTGATCATAGTTTATTTTTATGTCTGCTGTCCAGCTGTAACCAAATATTACATCTTCACGCTCGAGAAACATTCATATCAAATCAGAGGACCTGGGCGAGAGTTTTTACAAGCAGTTCTTGTCCAAAACAAAAACACAAGCTCACACAAGCGCAGCCAGTCAACTATTACACCGAATCTCTTCCATGATCCAATGAGCAGTTCAGTCAAACAAAACCTGAAAACATATCTATCTTTGTAAGACAGATAAAGGCCACCAAAGACTGAAAAGTTAAAAAGTACACACATTAGTTTTTTTTCAGATATCATGTCAAAATGCAATTTTAGTTTTTGGGTTTTGTGATCAAATTCAGCAGAAGGGAGGAAGAGAGTGCGCCCAATGGTGAATACTGGTTAATAATTTACAGACACACACATTATTATATACATTTGCAAAAGCTGCAAAAGATCCAACAAAAACTTTGAAACAGCGGTTTCCCCAACAGTTAAATCAAAACACTAGACTTTTGTCTCACTCTTAAAATATGGTTTAAGTTGATGTGATTAATAGGGATCCAGTATTTGGCGTCTTTTCCCACTGTGAATGGTGAATGAATGCAAGCAAAAGAATTTAAAAAAGAAAAAAGAAAAGAAATGAATTATGAAGTAAGTTTGACTCGGGATGTAACATAAACAGGTGATATTATTCACAGGAGTACTTTATCACATGCAAAATGTAGATATAAATTGGACACATGTAGTGGACTGGGATGGATTTTTTTAAAAGCACATAAACAGCTGTCTTCAATGAAATTTTTTATATGGCACGAAACACGGCTTTGCAGCAAAGGTTTTGGACTTGTAAAGACCGAATTTCCCCAAAGCAAAAATAAACAACACAATCCCGATCGTAAAGAGGGTGTAGATCATATCAAAAGGCTGCAACGTGTTTGGGCAAGAGAGCGGGAAGAACCAAACCTTATTTAGATCTATAAAGGTAGTGTCGGGATTAAGGTGACATTTAGAGAAGCTTGGTTACATCTGAAATTAACATAAATCATTTGATTAATTGTCTCTAGAAGAACGACAATGTATGTGTGTGTGTGTGTGTGTGTGTGTGTGTGTGTGTGTGTGTGTGTGTGTGTGTGTGTGTGTGTGTGTGTGTGTGTGTGTGTGTGTGTGTGTGTGTGTGTGCGTGCGTGCGTGCGTGCGTGTGTGTGTGTGTATGACTGGACAAACATCCTGTGACCTCCATATGACCTCAGCCATGTTCTTGCTGTGTAGCATATCAGCTAACCTTTGAAATATAATAAGTAACCCTCAACGTGACCCTTGGAGTCAAAGGTCGACTTCACAAATGCATGACTTGGTGACCATTTTAAAAGCTATTTTGCTATATGAAGCTTAAACACGTATGCACTGAGGGCTGGGGCGGAGTGGGGGTAGTGAGGGGCACACACAATTAGTGTGGAATGTTAGACCCTCTGACCCCACCCAGCAAGTGGTTCAGAAAAAGAAGCTGAGCCTTGTACAAGCTTTTCAGGTATTTACGTTATTGCAGGTTTGTACAGTGCAGAGGTCAGCCCTGTGACCTGTGGGTGATGGATGGTAGAGGATATATTGGGGCCATTTGTGTGTTGTATGAACTTAGTGTGGGTTGAGACAGACAATGTCGGGCAGTGCAAGGAGGAGAGAGCTGAACCTGAACCTGGGACTGTTTTAGAAGTAAACTGTGTCCATTAACACACACACACACACACACACACACACACACACACACACACACACACACACACACACACACACACACACACACACACACACACACACACACACACACGCACACAAGAAGAATTTGCTGAATATCTTCTACAAGTACACTCACTCTCACAACTATAATACACTTTCCATCTTGAGTGGGTGCTTCTGTGTGTGTGTGTGTGTGTGTGTGTGTGTGTGTGTGTGTGTGTGTGTGTGTGTGTGTGTGTGTGTGTGTGTGTGTGTGTGTATGTGTGTGTGTGTGTGTGTGTGTGTGTGTGTGTGTGTGTGTGTGTGTGTGTGTGTGTGTGTGTGTGTGTGTGTGTGTGTGTGTGTGTGTGTGTGCGTGTGCGTGTATGTGTCAGACCCAGTGTCTAATAAAGTAGACAGACCTCATACCCAGATAAGGATTCAGTGGAAAGAAAAGAGCAATATGCCCCACATATGTCTCTCTCTCTCTCTCTCTCACGCACACACACACACACACACACACACACACACACACACACACACACACACACACACACACACACGCACACATAGACAAAAAGACTCAAAAAAATTAAAATTTAAATAATTATCAGCAAGATATTAATTTCAGGTGTTGTTCAGAATTATGTCCAGAATGTTCAATACAAATGATGAAAACAGTTTTGTCGAAAAGTCCTTCAAATATATATTTTTCTTTTCATACAACTGGATATCTTGCATTATTTGTAATTGAGTTAATCACTTGAACAAGTATCTCTTTGTATCTGGTAATGTAGACAAGTATCTTTCGTCTTTTGCAAACAGGTGATGGGAGTTGAAGGGGAGCCTTGACACAGATAACACGCTTTCACAGCAGCTGTCAGTGAGTAAACACCAGCGTCTTTTCTGCTCCGGCACAGAGCAGCTTGATAAGACCCCTCTGGCTCTGCAGTAATCAGGGCTCTCTCATTAGAGTAAGTGGGGATCTTCTTTTTTTTTAATTTAAATTCCCACATTGAGGTAAAGAGAGGAGGGAAGGTCACATAGCTGTGTGAGTGAATGGCAGAAAGGAAGAGATTGAAAATGCAAACAAAGAGCGTAAATGAGAAAAGAGTCTTGTCCTGTTTAGGTCTGTGCACATCCGTGCCCTTGTTTTACAAAACAAACGATAAACATGAGATCCTGTTTATTCAGGAGCCGGGAGTGAATACGTGAGAGAAAAAGAAAAGGGAGACACGGTGGGATACAATAGCAAAGCTGCATTAGCAAGTCAGTGGAGCATATGATACTAATTATCAGGTGTACTCATGGGATGGCCTAAGTTGCTCTCATTGTCTCATTGTCACTGCTATTACTGTTGAAATACACAAGGGGAATTAGTGTGTGTGTGTGTGTGTGTGTGCGTGCGTGTGTGTGTGCGCGCATATGAGATGGAGTAGGTGAGTTGGATGATATACAGCAGACATTCTGCAGGGTGATGTTAATGCAGCAGGTGTTTTTCTTGGCTCTATATGTGTACTTTGCCTTGGGCAAGTGTGTGTGTGTTAGTGTGCGTATTTTACGATGTATTTTCTACAGTGAGAGGTGGGCAACAAGGTCAAGCACGAAGAATGCACAACCCTTTCATTAAGCTGCACAGCTCTGGATGCTTCCAGGTACATTACACTTTCAGTAGCTGTGATTTAGTGTACATAAGTACATATGTGTAAGTGAGGAGTGTGTAGTGTGTGTGTGTGTGTCCATGTACGGGTAATGCATTTTTAAGTGTAAATGATCACCGAAAAGCACAAGTGTGTAAGTGCGTTTTATCCTCCGGACAGCTGCTGTGTTGTAACGTTAGTCAGTGAGAGGAGCCTGTAGCATGTATAGCGGTTCTCAGAGGAGAAATACTCAACAGCTGCTCTTCAGCTCCTCGGGGTCTTTCTTCCTCTTCTTACATCAACTTTCCCTCTTATCCTCTCTCACTCACTTGCTCGCTCTTTACCCCCCCACCCCCCGGGATTTCTTTTTTCCCTCTCTGCTTTACTGTAAATCCAGCGTGATGTGTGACTACGTGCAAACACAAATGTATTGCAAGTACTTGACATAATACTGCATTCTATCAGTGTGCCGGTGAGCAAGACTTCGCCTCTCACAAGATTTTACCTTAAAGTTTATCTGCCTCTCATAATATCCGACTCTTTAGAAAAGTATGGCATGTTACAGGAGTTTCAAAAGTTTCTCTTTGGGAAAGAGTCCAAATAATCATTTAACCCTTCAAGTACTGTGACTTGTGAAGTTACAAGCTGAGTCAGAAGTCATAGACACTGTGTTTAGAAGACTTCAGTGCAAGAAGGTCATAAAACTCTGCATGGGGCACCGTGTGGGCGAAGCGCTGGAGTTGGTAAAATGCTAATTTGAGCTCACTTTTAAAAGTGGGTGGCATTGCAGGGTTTACTGACAGATAACGATAACTCTGCTCTTGAAAATCAATACTTCACTCAGGTGCAGTGGGTTATTCTGTGTGTTTTTGATGTGAGAGTTTCATGAGTCTCGGGTTGACTTCTGACTCTCTCTGTTCTATTAAAAAGTTTAAACGATGGAATTACTCCCAGCACCACAGTGGGAACTCAAGGTGAACAACGCATGTTAATAAGCTTACTTTTGAATTTGATCAGTCAGTAAGATAATTATATCGTTAAAAAATTCAGTGCCACCTATCCACAGTCTACCCCACCCTTGGCCCAACGTAACCCCCTGCAACTTAAAATGGGAATTTGGATGGAAAGATGGATAATTGCAAGTGAGGTGCCTGAAGGCAGTTATTATTGTACAAAAGTAGACAAAATAACAAATGTTAAATGGGCAAACACAGACAACAATTCAAAGGAAAATCAAAAACAAAGGAACAAAATTAAATTCAGAGCTTTCTCCCACCAGACCTCAACTGGTTGCAATCAGAGAGAAATCTGCAACCTTTTCAAGCTAAACAGTAATTTCTGCCCACCTTTCAATCATTTTAAAACAGAAATGGTCTGGAGTTGGCAATGATATTAACCATTTATTTATTGGACGTTGATTTAAGTGGTTGTGCCAGATTACTAGAACCAGTGAGAATTACAGAGATGGATGATACTTCTGCTTCATTATTTAGAGTTTTGCACTTTTTTTCCAATCATATTTGACAATATGGATTGTGCAAAACTAGTGCAAATTTGCACTTTCAGATTAATTTAAAAAGTCATATATGAAACTGCCTCTTTTGAAATAACACTGTAAATGTTGAAGAACAAATGTGCAAAAACTATATAAAACCTCTTACAGATCTTCGGAGAGATTTTTTTTTATTTAATCTTGATATTTTCAAGATGTTAAAGTGAATAATTAGATTTTTGCTGACATTAAAAAGTCACATAACTTTATATTTATAAAGTAAATGTATTCTCTATAAAGGGATAAAAAAAAACTGTTACATTTGTCACGAGATAAAGTTATCTTGTATAACAAGAAAAGTAAAATGATTCCAAGTTTTACTTAAAATTTGAAGAATAATACAGGAAATCACTGTCAGGGGCCGGGATGAAAGATTGTAGGAGGATAGCGATAGTGGATAACAACACAATGTGTATACAGTGCAAAGCAGAACTCTGTATTATGTCATTACTATTTCTATTTTAAATGCACTCATTTAGTTCCAGGAACTGTTTTTCGAAATTTCACTGTGAAAGCTGCCAATTAGATTGAGAAAGAAAGAAAAAAGTTTTAAAACAGTTGTTTAACGTTATCTCGGCTTTGGCTTATGTGGTTGGTCTTGCTGACAGGTTTTTTGTTTAAGAGTGTATGACTAAGCAAAGTGAATTGTTTTAGTTGAAAATAATTCTGACTTTGTGATCTAAATAGCTTGGCTGAAGCCTGAAATTGGCTCCAGCTTGTTGTGATGAATTTCAGTGACCTTTGACTCCTTCAAAATTGATTCACATATCAGCACACCCCATTAACGCAGGTGCACTCGTGAATCACACAAACACGCCTCTCAATTTTCCATTAGATCTCTGTTCAAACACATCAGTTCTCCATATCTGTTATTTTAAGCTTATAAGCTCGGCTGGAAATTCATTTCCCTTTGCTGCAATTGTCTGTCATTTAGTCAGACACAACACAAAATAGCCAAACCAATTAAAATGAAAACACACCCAGCTGTGCCTTAATAACCAAACATCCCACAGGTTGTCTGGTTCTCCTGAGTGAAACACACACTCACACACACTCACACACACCTAAGCTCAGGTGGTGGGAGATCGGCTGCTACCCGACTAAATAGCACGCTCACTGATACAATCAATGAAACAAATCTTGCCTGGCTGCGAGATAGATATCTGAAATACAGCAAATAAATGCGGGCCGACAGGTAGGCACTCACACACTGAGCACACAGGTATTGTCTCTTTGTCTATTGGCTCATAATCACACCCAAACCATAACCACATTCAGGCCTCGCAGGATATTAAACCTTCAGTACTGAGGGAGATAAACACATTTATCACACCCGCTTTCATCCTTTATCTCTGCTCGCCTCTTCCCAGTGCACCTTTTGCTCTCTTCCTCTACCTTTCCTCGTTTCTTTAAAGCCCATATTTATTTAAAGCCTGCAGCTAATGCAGATTTATGACAGCTTAACGGGACATCCTGTTTTGTCCGTCTTCACCAGTCATTACTTTCATTTCCTCTCGTCCTGACAGTGACTCCTCCTTCTACACCATCACCTCCTTCAGTTCCCCCTCAGTTGTGCCTTTCAATCCATTCTCAGTCTACTCTGCTTATCCTCCGCTGCCCTTTTTAAGTGTCTTGATCACTCCTCTTCCTCCTCTTCTCCCCCGGAGCAACCATTCTCCTATTAATCCACATCCATGATATTCTTGTTGCCCCACTGCTCTCTGGGTCATATGCACTGCTGATTATGCAGGATGATGGAGTACATATTATCAGCCAGGCCTGCCACCGGAGATTCCTTCAACCCGGGTCCATTTCAACAGTGTATAAACAGTTGCATAAAGGGTCGCTGAGCAGTGCGCAGCTTTCTGAGGCTGCGGCTGAGCCAAGTGCTACTGAGTCACCATCAGATCCTGGCTAAACGGACAGAAGGGGCAGACAGTGGCTGTCATCCCTCAATAGGCTGACACTAAATGGCTAAATCAGTTTAAAGCTACTGTAACTAAACCCAGTGAGGGGAGCAGGAAAGACTCCCAGCGGGTAGAGGGAAGGAGAAAAGGACACGGTGAAGAATGACAGTAATCCCCCTCATTGTTGGAGTGTTGAGCCTCTCATTCTTTGTAAAACAAAGCATGAGAAGATTTCTCTTTCACTCGTGTGCAAGCAGGAAGATACACAACTCTCCATCACACACTTAAAATCTGGCTTTACTTTGTTTATGATTACACAGCCTACATTTGCCCAACAGTGCAAAAAAAAACCTCTGTTCTCAGAGCAGGTCTTCACTTTGAAATGAAAATGCTTAAGACTTTTCTTCCTGTAAACATACAGTGCATCTATTCATCTTCTGCAAAGCTTTATCAGACTTAGGGTTGGTGGAAGTTGAAGAAAATCCCACCTGACAACGTGAAGGCCCTCAGAAGTTGCCAATTACACACACTCATAACAATTTAAAGACACTGATTAGCCTCCCAACACATGTCCTTGGACTGTGGGAAAATGACAAAGCACCCAGAGAAAACCCACCCCCATGTATAAAGGACACGCAAACTCCACACAGAAACCCTCTTACCATTACACTGCAATGCAGCTTTCAGAATATCCAGAAGCATCTACAAGCCTCAAGTTTATTTTTGCACTGTGAAGCCCTTCAGGCTGTATCCTGAGCAGTATTACATCATTACAATGACGCAGAGGTTTGCATTTCTTCCTCCTGTCTGGCCCTTCGCTTGTATGGCTGCTTTGTACTCAAAGCACATATCGATTTTACCCCCGTCACACTGATGGGAGACTTTTAATTTCCTAATGGCGCACCCGCAGTGCGGTGGGTGGGTGTGTGTCAGGATAAAAGCACCGATAGGCCCACGAACAGAGAACGTGTTGATGCATGGTGTAGGACAAACTTGCTAAGAGGTGGAACAAGGTTAGATCCCACAGTTACGTAAGCTTGAGAGAAATGAGATGTTTAATGTAAAGTCTGACCCAGCCACACTGAGTTTTAGGGTAATTACTTTCCCATGCCGACTCTTGAATAATGGCAGATTTTGATGTAGGAATGAGTATGATTATAGCTGCTATTGATAAGAATCATCCTGCAAATGGTTACTGATCTGTGCGTAAAGCTGCACAGCAATTTGCTGATGATTGATGGATTCATTTCAGCTAATTTCCCAACATAAACAGGAGCAGACAGAACGCTGCTACATGAAGTCAGCAGCCAGCTCGTCCATATTGATGCGAAACACGGGCTTCCTCGATTTGTCTGTTCTGTCACAACAAATCACCGGATCAATCAATGTGGGCAAAAAATTTACATAAAGCTGGTTATATCAAAGAGATTAAAATTTTGTGCCAGCTGGGAATCAGTTTAGATGTCATTCCTGGAAGTGCCAGGAAAAAAAAAATATACATGGATGAAATACATCCAAATCAATTTTGCTACTGATGTGTGAAGATTTCAGAAATTAAATGAGTGGCTCGTAAAGGTTTCAGCTGCCTCATCATACGGCAAAACACAGCTTCCACACAATTTCTCCATCAATCTCCATTATCTGCTTTATCAAGACCAGAGCTGTGGGGAGATTGTGGCTGATCGCAGCTAAAAGTGAGAAAAAGAAACGCATGCACACACACTGAAGTTATATTCATACATTCAAACCCACCCAGACAGAAGGAGAGCACAGAAACAGTCATACAGAAATGCCTTCCATGGCAGATTCAAACCTTTTGTGAGAAAACAAAACAATGCACTACTAATAATTTATTACATCTTGTCTTATATTTTACAATTTCTATCTCAGGAGGTCAGGTGGCTGGAGGTGACCTCAGCTGACTTGACTTTGTGCAACAGCAGGGCGGACAGACTTGAAAAAGTGGACGTTGAGTTGACGTTTATTTTTAATCTGGTTTTATTACAATTGAGGATGGACATTACTGTTGTAGTCCATTTATTTCAAATGAAATGATTTGTGTTGTCACTTGTATTGTTGTCTTCTGTCAACTAATTATGTAGAGTGATTTTTTAAGCTCTCTGTTCTGTACAAACTTGCATATGAGAAATGTAATTTGACTATTTTTTTCCATTCGTCACAATTCATTTCTTGAAGCACACATAGACGGGCCTAAGAGAAACCTTTTGTTGTGAGGTGCCCTTGGTAAGCACTATTCTATCATTTACGAATACTAAAAAACTAAACCCAAAACACATATGTGCATTTTGTTTGTTGAAAAAAAGACAGACTTCTGAGTGGGATTGATTTTTCTTTTTCATTATAAATTCTACACAGCTCCAAACAAAATAAAAAGCATCAACACACCACAGAGGTCACAGTGTACCACAAAATATACAGTATACAGTACACAGAAAGAGAGCGAGAGATAGAGGTGGAAAGCACTGAGAGAAAAAAAAAATCTAAAATAAAATTTAAAACAACAAATATCTCTGCTCTCAGCGAGTGAAAATGTGTGGGAAAAAGAAAAAACTCAGTAGTTCCAAAATTAAGAATCCCCCTTTCTAAAAAAAAAATAAAACAAAAACAACTTTTACACCACAATAGCTTTATATGAACAAGTCAAAAACAATTCTCCAGGATCATCGAGATATCCCAACCTGCGGCCACAGGTTTACTAACAGTCAGTATGTTTATGGCAAGATCAGCAGACGCTGAAAAGAAAAATGAGGCTTTTGGCTGCTAATAGTGGTTTGAGGTGACCTTTTGATTACAAAAAAATAAAAACATATCAAGGCCATTGGTTCCAGTGTACAAACAAAGTAAAAGAGCACATCAACCCGCTATCAAACCTTTTTGGCCCACCGACAATGTAGGGGAGGAACAAAAATACCAGTATAAAGTACCTAAATCACAGAAACACTCTTGCTGTGACACTCAAAAACTCTTTCATTTGGTAAAAATAAACAGTTACATCACAAACTCCAGCAGCAAACCCACATCCCACCCACACCTGTCTCTCCCTTCGCCGCTTGTTGCAGACCAGAGTGAACCTGTCTGCGCCCGCAAATTCTACCCCCAAACAGGCGAAGCTGTTGCTGCTGCACGGCAGCTCATGAAAGGCTCATTTTGTTGTCATGGGAGAAATTACACAGCGGGCTGCTGGTTGAGATCGTCGACCATTTCACCAAAATTCCACCAATTTCACAGTGAACGCTGATGATAATTGGGCTGTCTGAGCAGAACCACCGCGTGCTCACGGGGATCGTTTCTCACCTTTCTGTTCACTCCTCCAGAGCAGAGAATTGAAAGGTAGACAGAGAAAAAAAAAAAAAAAGATTGTTGCAATTATCGCCAGCAGCTTAGTAACGGCAGACACCGCTGGACTCTACATAATGCACAGCACTCCTACCGCATGACGGACAGGTCCATCGGGGTTTGAATTTACAGTAAATACCAGGAAACAAAGAAAGAGAAGCAAACTAATTGGTGTACTGACTTAAAGTACATATGTCGTGGAAATGCTGAGAACAAATTTGTACAATGCTAGAGACAGCCTGGCTTGTTTGGCAGCATGTAATCGGGATGTAAAAAGGCAAGCAATTCTAGAGAAAGGATTGGCGTTATTAACTGTCTCGGTGACTCTCACTGAAAGCTAATTAGGAACATCGAAAAAAGAAAACATAAACATTCACAGGTGGTAAAAATGCAATTATAAACAACACTAAAGCAAGCAGAGCTTCTCCGAGCGACGACGTTACAGCTGTGAGTGCCACACAGTGTGCTCAGGGATTAAATATTGTGAGCGTAAATCAACACTTATTATTGAGGTGAATCAAACAGAAGAACAAGCTGTTATATTTCACCCCAAATATCACCGGAAGAGAAGAAAGATTTTAAGTGCGGACTCCAAAGCAGGAGAGGCATCCAGTGTTTGATTTGATTGCAGACACATTGGAAGGAATTACAAAACTTAAGTTTTATGGCATTTTTCAGGTTCATTGGCAGCATGTGAGAAAACTTTTGGTGTTGAACGTCTGTCAACGCCTCACTGGATGCCTCCGTACTGCTGAGGAGTCCACCACCGATGCGATTGGTGAAAAAAAAAAAAAAAAAAAAAAAAAAACCAAACCCAAAAGATAATCTAGCGACGTCACAATGTGATTGTGGACATGTATCATTAGAAACCGGGGTCAGTACGAGATGGACGGAGCTTGGACGATAAAACTCCAGCCATCTGGTGTAATCCAGGTTTTCAAACAAGCATGATCAAGACCAAAGATGGTGTCACACCTCCCCCCCCCCCCCCCCCCAAGGTACCCAAAATAAAAAACAACTCCCAGCTCCACCACGTGTTGCCCCCTCCATCAGTCAAATGTAAGATAAAAAAAAAAAAAAAAAAAAGAATTAGCCCTGTTGTCTTCATAGCTGTCATCCTCTTCCCTTCGTCCCGATGTGAGTTATTCTCAATCAGCAGGTTTTATCACTGTCGGAGAGAAAAACACGCAGAGACCAATGACATGAGCAGGGTGTTGATTCCGGCTCACAAAAGAACAAAGTGAAATTAAATAGCCTTTAAAAGCCTGTTTTTATTTTTACGTTTTATATGCCTCAAAGCAATCGGACATAATTTCTTATACATCATGACTCTATCCCCTTTAGACTTCTGTACACGTTTTATTCAACGACTTATCAAGTACTAATTAACTGTTGACAAACTTGTGTGTTGAGATCCCAGCAGGGCATCAGCATTAACATTGAATTCAATCAATGAATAATTCACATCTTATATAGCACTGGATGAAATGTCCGGGGTATTCTTGTTGCCTGGAAGTTATATGAAATATATGGTTTCACTTTTACCGTTACATTTCTCGCATGTCATGAGAATTTTATACCTCCATTAAAAGTTGGCAGGGAAAGAGTTAAGGTAATTTATAGCATTATATTCCTGCAAAATATAATCACTGTTTGCGGGCATTTGTCATTTAGCTGAAAGCATTATAAGCTTTCCTTCATATAGTGGAAATAAAATGAAATGTCTCTGTGGCTTGGCTGTAGCCTTTTAGGCGACAGCTTACAGGGTGATATATTTTAAATGACTTCCCAGGAAAGAAATATTACTTGATAGCGTACCGAGACAGATCTTCCTTGTACCATTCATTTCCAAAGCAAAGCAAAATGTGTCTGCTGTCTCGCTGCAGTTCTGAAATGTCACTCAGTTTTCTGTCAGCAGTTCCAAAAAAAAAAAGAAAAGGAAAATCCTAAATTTCATGATGAGATGTTCTACATTAGTGATGGCATTTTCAGAGGGTGTCCAACAGCCGTCACTGTCTGCCGGTTGAACTGAAGGACCTTTAACTCAAACCTGCTTTTGTTGAACTAAAACAAACTTTAGACACTCAATCGGCATCTGAAGACATTTCTGAGTCTTTTTCTTCTTTTTTATGCTGCTATGAAGGAGTCAATAACTATCAGCAGGACTGGCGTTGTTATAATAAACCATAAGGAGATGGCTGGTCCCACTAGTTTAGTGCTTTTAAGTTATTCCTACAGTCTTCTACACCTTCAAGTAGCCAGCCAAGCTGAACATATTCCCCACTGGAGGAAATCAAAACATGACTACAGGCAATAGATGATCACTCATCCTTTCATGTTTGCAGGCTGAATTTCACATTTCTGGCAGTAAAATCCAGAAAACATGGAGACTTTATTTCTATGAAAACATTGTTTTGTTTTGGGGGGTTTTAACCCCATGCTTTGCACTGAGTTGTCTTCGACTTGTTATACAAGTAGTTTGTGTATTGATCATAAACAAGGTTTCAGTCAATTCAGAAACAAGGTTATTTATCAATAAACCAACCAAGAATTAATCCATTCACTCTTGAAAATGATAACCTGGACTCAACTAGATCATTTTACAGTTTTGCTGATGACTACCGACTCTATGTGTCTTCTGCGGGGTCCAAACTGTTCAAATTGCCTCTTGAATTAGATTTTTCACATCTGCAGCACTCTGCAACCAGACTCACCTGTTCTGTGGGAGGTTTTCTGTTGAGGAGACCGGCCTCCTCATTGGCCTTGTCTGTCTTCATCTCCACCACAATGTCATTATTTACCTCTCCACTGGCCCTGCACAGAGAAATAGTGTGAATACAATAACTTGAAGTGGAAAAAAAAGAAAAAAGGTCAAACATGTGAATCTGTGCCAGGTGTGAGCAGTTGTCTGTTACAAGTAATGGATGTAAACTTGGCTGGATGATGCTGATTTCTGTTTTGACACATTATCTTTTAAAGAGGAGAACAACTTGGCCGAGTTGGTCAATTTTTTGGCTGTTAACTGTCACTTAGCTTTATTAACTTTCAGAAAAGATAAAACAGCCTTCCTCACTAATTAGGGTATTTTGAGTGAGGGGACAGATGTGACAACACTTTCACTGGCAGAGGGCTCAAATTTTTTGAGTATAACCAGCACAACAACATAAAAAAAATATTTTAAACTGCCATGAAGAATGAGATAATGAGAAACCACATTTCAGGTTTGCTATTACTACAGGATGAAAAACATCCGAAAAAGTTTGTTTTTCTAACACTGCAGTAAATAGGACTTTAATGAATATTATCATTAGGAAAACAACCAAGAAAACAAAGCCCACTTTCTTTCAGCATGGTATTAAAGACAACATCAGGGGCTTTTAAAATGTGGGAGGATGGAGGACAACTCCATTTTCTAACCAAATGTTTGTCACATTATTATATATTTCTAAAAGCTATTGGGATTCATCTCCAACAAAAACGTAACCCTCTCCGTGTTAATTAACTGTTCTTATTTAAAATATATGGCAAGTCTTTTTAATATAGTCTGCAATTGTGATAACTGTTTCACACTAAAGCTTATTTTATGATTTTAATTACACTATATTAACCGATTTGCAACCTTTGGTTTCTTTTTCATGATTTCTTGTCAAAAATTTAAAATGAACAAAAATCTTGCTAAACCCAAGTTCTTTCTGCCGCTTTGCTCTTTCAGGTTACAAAAAAAACCCTGCCACACACCTTGAAAACCATTGGACCAGAGTATTAAAGAAATAGGCTGATATTGCAACTGAAGATTAATGGTCCATTGCACTAATTTCCATTTGCAAAACACAATTTGTTATCTTTATACAATTTATTCATAACTGACAATTTATGGCCCGGACCTTCAGATTCTTAACTATCTCATACTGCTTGCACCTTTATGTGCTCACAAGTCTGTGTAAACAATGTTGTTGAAGGCCCAAACTACAACATTGGCTGTTATTATGAATAAGACATGAATGAAATGGTTTTTATATGCAATGGTACGATGTGGGATTTGTCAGTGCATATTGTCATTTGTCCATGTAGGAGGCAGCTCAATGCACTACGACCAAAATCCAAGTGGCTTCATCAGTTTCTGTACATTTTGTTGTTGTTTTTTTTAAACTTAGCAACTGCTTTAATTCTGTCATCGCTGCCATTTTTTGTGAGGCCTTCACTGAACCTCCAGCAGCAGAGGTTATTTCCCATCTCTTTTACAAACAGCACCATGACAGGAAAAAAACTGTGTTTTTTTCTTCTTTCTTTTTTAACACAGAGATAGTGGTTATCGAATCACCACCTTTATTACTGTCCACATTTATCCCATCTGTTCCAGTTGCCCCGTGTCTCTTTACTCACACTTCCTTCTTGTTCTTCTTGCTGCAGGGCAGCTTGTTCTTCTTGTTAAGAAAGTAGATGAGGGCCACCAGCAGCAGGAGCAGCAGAACACAGACCACCACGGCGATCACCACCCCGCTGGAGCCTCCCTGCTGCTTGTCAGCTACAGGGCCGTAATGGAGGGACACACGGGGGGGAAGGGTGGAGGGGGGGGGGGGGGGGGGGGGGCGGATGGATCGGTGGGACAGCGTGGGGAAATTTGAAGGGAGGGGGATTGATCACAGTGCAGGAGGGGGGAGATTATAGTGTTTTTTTTTTTTTTTTTTTATTTGTAAGAACGGGTGGAAGGGAGAGAGGCACCATGAGGGGTGTTTGATTTGCACGGTGTGAGTGAAGAAGGAGGAGAAAGAGGAGGAGGAGGAGGGGGGGAAGGGGAAATAATTTGATTTCAGGTGCCATTTTGTGGAAAATGGGGTGAGGGTGGTGAAGGGAGGGGGATGGGAAGGATCCAGGTGAAGACAATGGATGGACGGATGGATGGGTGGAGAGGATAAAGGGCGGGGATTGGAGTGTGAGGTTAGTTTAACTTTTGAATGCAATGAAATGTGATGGGACCCAATAACAGGGCCTGTATCCTGGCAGGTAAAACTAGACAGCACAAAGCAAGAAAACAACACTGAGCATACTCACCATTCACCCACTCTTGTATTACTACAGTTGTGAGGACTTTATTCTAACTAAAACTGACACTGTCAATTACAAGATTTAACTTTACTCAACATGCAGCATTTTAGCACAATTGAGAGTAATATATAAAGTAATCAGTAAGGATAGTACCTCTTTTCTTTGGTAGTTACTTGTTAATGAACTTTACTTGTACAGTACATTTTACCCTCATCAGCAGTCTGAACACGGTCTCACATATCCACATAGTAATGATCGTTGGAGTGCTCTATAAACTGTGTCTACTGAAATAACACAAAGCTAGCGTTAACATTTATATCAAAAGGTTTAAAAAAAATGCTGACCAGCATACCTAAAGCTCAATATTAACATATTTTCATTATTGGTTTCTCAGTGTGCCATATGATGGACTGTTTCTTGGCTGCGAGCTCTGACTTCCTGCTGTCTCCACTGGTAGCCTGGTAACCTCACAGTAATGACAGGACTCCAGGAAAATGTCTGCAGCAGTACCTCTGCCTTCCTTGACCTCATTCAGACCATGTCAGGACAAAGCACGAGGCTGGCGTTACACGCCGAGGTGTCCTCGCAGACAACAACAATTAACTCACACTGCTTACATGCAGTCAAGTCAAAGTTCAAACAACTTTGATTTGAGTCCATCATAACAGGATATGCAAATTAAATTCAAATGCAGATCCCAGCTAGTGGTAAATAATCAACCACAATTCAAACATGTTTGCATTCATGTATTGTATGTATGTATAATCAATCAATAATATTTCTGGAGAGCTGATACTATTTGTCTATGAGTGTAGAATAACAATAAGTTCTGGAATAGCAATGACCTTTTTCTGATTATTTCAAAATCCTATCTTTTTCCATAATTATATAGTTGTTTTTGACTTATTAACAATATTGGGGATATTTTTTTCTTTCTTAATTTTTTTAGGAATAATATTTTTACTTTTTTTTTTTTTACATTTTATAAAAACACGTACAGAGGCACACTGAAGAGTTTAGAAAAAAGTAAGTTATAGCTATAACTGTTTAGATATACAGATTTCTTTACTATTATTTTTCTTCTTTCCTGAAAATTTCAGACCATAATATTTGAAAAAATGAATAATTATTAGAGGTGCAATATGTAATATCATTTGCCTAAAGCACGACAAGAATGAGAGAGAAGCAAAAAAAAAAAACAAATGAAGTGAGTCTCTACAGGAACAGTAACTACAATGAGGCTGAAACTCTAAAGGGGTCATATTTTACGGCTTTTCAACGCTTTCACATGATCTCATTAATCCAAAAATGTTGTATTCAAAGTTTATTGCCCCAAATCTAGCTTTTGTTTGATTTTCCACCATATGAATATTGTATCATATTAGCTGCATTCAGAATCTGCAGTGTGAGCTGGACTGGCTCCGCCCACACATGCTCATCTTGGGAGGAGGAGGAAGTACTTCCTCTTGTGGTGCCATGTGACAGATCAGAGCTGCCTAATTGTAGGAGGGTCAAAGGGAGAGCCTACCTTGATTAAGATTGGCTAAACCCCACATGAATACTGTGTAGAGTTTGACTTCTGATTCACTCGTTGGAGCAACACACTTTTTAAAAATTGAAACAAGCCAGGGAGAGAGATGACAGACTTTTTCTGGGGCGTCATTGCCAGGTATAGTGATGCACATTACTGTTGGAAAACCATTAGAAAGTGAATTTTGCATAATATGACCCCTTAAAATGACTGGTAAATCAAAATTTTGAAAACCCTGCTCACTACTGCCACCGTAAGGGCAAATGCAGAATTATATCCATCTTAAACGCTGCGTCTTTAAATTCTGAAACTGAGGGTCTCCCTAAAGGTCTGTCCTCTCAACAACAGTAATACAAGTACAACAGATACACAAATACATCAACTTTTGTAGGCACACAAATGCAATCAACTAACTAACTGTGTGTGTGTGTGTGTGTGTGTGTGTGTGTGTGTGTGTGTGTGTGTGTGTGTGTGTGTGTGTGTGTGTGTGTGTGTGTGTGTGTGTGTGTGTGTGTGTGTTTATACGCAGACAAATTATACACACACACACAGTAACTTACAGCTGTAGACGAACACCGTACACATGTGAGTAGGGTTAGCGATACAGACCTGATTTTAGCACAGGATTTCCAGAGAGCAGCACTTTGAGAGAAAGACAGTTTCTCAGTCCCATAGCATAGCATAGCAAAGCAACAACGGAGTAACACACACCACGAAGAGCATACACACACAAAAAGCTCAAGGTCCACAAGGTACACACACACAGAGAACCCGGCGGGCGGGAAAACGACGACAGTTAAAAAGTGAGAAACATGAGGGCAGTCGGAAAGAAGAGGTGACAAACAGACACAGCCAAGAAGCATAGAGAAGAATGGAAAGAATAGAATAGAATAGAATCCTTTATTGTCCCCGAGGGGCCACAAAAACGTTTAGTAGCATCCACAAAATATAGGACAGACATCATACAAAGGTGACAAGAGAAGAAGAATAACAATATACAATATCCACAGTGTTCGGTAGCAAGAGGGCAAATATACAAGATTACAGTACAGCAGAGGAAAGTATGTGTAGAGGTGCACGTATAAGCATGTGTGTGTGCATGTGTGTGCGTGCGTGTGTGTGTGTGTGTGTGATGGAAGGGCGGGGGGCAAGAGGAAATGGATGGAGGGGAGGTTTCTAAGTTACAGGGTCTGTACAACAAAGAGTCCTGAGAGAAGAAGGGAGGAGAGGAGGAGGAGGAGGAGGGAGAAGGCTCTACCTTCAGCTGAGTTGTGAATTGCTGCAAAAGAGGAGAAGAAAAAGAAGAAAAGGGTTGATGTTATGGCGCCGCAACAGAGAAAAGCAGGATTCGGTCGCTCAAGCTTTTTGCAAATCCATTTCTGAGTTTGTGTGACGCTTTCAGACCGTTTACTGAATCTGTTTCTACCTCAGCTGTAGGAACTACAGCGTACATAATAATAATAATAATAATAATAATAATAATAATAATAATAATAATAATAATAATAATAATAATAATAATAATAATAATAACAATATAATAATAATAATAATAATAATAATAATAATAATAATGACACTGGGAGCCAGGTAGGCAGGAAGTAATTGTAGAAATATGTAGTGATAAAACATAACTACCAAGCTTTTATTCATTCATATATAACTATTTGGGAACGTGTGACATCAGGGTTATTCATGCAGTTCAGAAAAAGGTTGAAAACAGTTATTATTAGAGCGTTATTAGCTTAGTACAGTTACTGATGTGCCATCAACGTCAACTGATGTACTGAACATTTGACTAGGTTTGGTGAAGTGTAATCACTCCCCCTACCCCTGGAAAAGAAGAAAAAACTACAAAATAAAAACCTAAAACTAATGCAAAGTTGAATTTTATCATTGTTATTTTTCTGTTATTCATTTCATATATTCCATTAGGGAATAAATATGAAATGGTCAGGTTGAAAAGTTATACCTTCCATTCCCAAAGTCTCATTGAAGAGATTTCTTTCAGCAGCAAGATGTTTGCTGCACCGAGAAATTTGTGCATGTGTTTCCTTGAACTCCATATACCGGTACACTCTGATTCATGAATCTTCATCAAACAGGTACTAAACAATGGCAGCAGGATGATTATTAATACTAAAAACACATTATGAGACACCAGTTGCTTCAAAATGATGATAATTCCTATAATATTTCTGCATGAGCACTCACAACCATAGGATACCGCAATATATTAATTGTTGAAAATGCATTTTGGGTGAGAAAAATTAATTTCCTCATCTTTCTTGAGGCTCATTTCAATTAAAACAGCTCAACTACTGTTGACCTGTTATTGAGAACCTGAAATATAAAGTCACTTAATATACAAGTTCCACAGAAAATATAAGAAAATAATCAGGTTTATTGTCAGTTGCGGTTTTATGTCATGCTTTGTGCAATAATGTGAATATGTGTAAGAGAAGCAGTTTTATTATAAAACCTCCCATCTTGAGCTAAACTGACTGAAACTGAAGCTGAAGGTTGGCAGCCCTGTTCGAAGCGGTTACCACTCCATACTGACCTCGTTTGAGAGATACCGGGATGTTCTTCTGTGCCGTTCCGAACTCGTTGGTGACCTCACACATCACCCCGTCCTTCATGACCTCTGCTGTGGCTTGTAGAGCCAGGGTGCTCACCGCCTTGTTTCCTTCCACGGAAATTGCCTGATATGAACAAAATATGGGAGAAAGAGAAACAGTTAACATTCGTCATATTCTTTCATCATGTCTCGAGTTCAATTAAAATGAAAGTCAACATTTCTTGTTGTTACCATTTGCACTCATTTATGTTTTGTCCTGTAGCATCCTGTTGCTGTTAAACTGGATACACTAATGACTTTCTTCAAATGATCTCCCTCTTTCTCATTGGTCTTTAAAAAAATGTCAGTAATTCAAATTTAAATATCTTTCAACTTTGATCTTCCTCAGATTGCAATTTGCTTTGGACAGTATCCATTTTTTCCCCCATAAGATCATTAAAGTTGTAGCTCATGTTATTGCTTTACACAATATTTTAATAATGAAGCTGTATTCCCTCTGTAGGTTTCTTTAAAGCTGCTTCATGTGGGATTCTGCGCTCGTTTCTTTTAATGAAACTTTTGAAGTTTAACATTGAATTCTACAAAGAAGACCTCACTATGATATGAAAAAAAACCCCATCATGCTTCAAAATTCTCATGCTGTCCTGAAAAAAAGAAAAGCAAAGAGCAGAAGCACAGCCTCTTTTTTTCCCCCATCTTACTTTCCCCTCTAGGGGAAAAGCAACAAACTCAGTTTACTGAAAGATGCCAATTCATTCCAAAGAACTAATGAATCAAAACTGATGCATGTTTGTCTCTGCTTGTCTTGGTTACGTAAAATAGAGACCTCTTTTCCTGAGGGCTTCCAGGTGAACTGAGGGGCGGGTACACCGTAGGCTGTGCACTTCACAGTCACCATGTCTCCTGCCTTCCCCACCTCGGCAATAGCGGGAGTCTCGATCACTGGTTTTCCTGAACGGGAGTGGAGAAAGCATTGGATAAACAAAGTGAACAATACAGCTCAAACTTAAAATCACACGCACGCACACACGCACGCGCGCGCGCACACGCACACGCACACACACACACACACACACACACACACACACACACACACACACACACACACACACACACACACACACACACACACACACACACACACACACACACACGCACACACAGTTTCATCGCATATTCTCGGTGAGCACCAGAGAGGAAAACAGCAACAGCTTCTTCCACCAAATCAACAACCTCCTTCCTCTAACTGCAACAATACCCTGCCCACCCACACACTGACCATTGTGTGTGTCTGTGTGTGTGTGTGTGTGTGTGTGTGTGTGTGTGTGTGTGTGTGTGTGTGTGTGTGTGTGTGTGTGTACAGTGGTGGTATTGCAGGATGTATGATTTACAAAGAACTGTGCTTGGAGGACAGGGTAAAGTCTAATCTGTTTCCCAGCTTTATGCCGTATGGCCACACACAGATAAATGCTACTGTTGAGGGCTAAAGCTATTTAATGGAGCACTGGAAACACATAACAGTGTGATTTTGAGACTATTAGGGTGCAGTTTATGATGGGGCCATTGGGAGGGACATTTCTGACAATGACAATGTTGTTGTTTTTAAGTAGTTAATGTCAAAAAGTAAATATGTTGAGTTATTAAAACATATATTGTAGAACTGATTGCAATGCAAAATGTACAGTAAAGGTGCACCCTGGACAAGTTGCCAGTCCATCAATCACAGAAAGACAGACAGAAAAGTCACAATTTAATCTGAAGTGTAGGATTTTGGACTGTTTGAACAACAGGAATGAGAGAACATGCAAAGGCTCCCAGGCTTCACCCGGACTTCAACAGGAGATACTGTTACTACAAAGTAAGAGAGCTCACAACTTCACAACTGTGTGGCCCTAAAGTTAAATTATACTAAAAGAACATAAGCTACACTCTGAAGTAATGAGGCTGTGGATGTTATATAAAGATGTATTGACTAATCACCGTGAAAACCTGGAACAGACGCCGTACAGTGTTGTATTATGAAAATTCAAGAAGTCTAGCATTCAGCTAATAATTACTTATAGCAATTACTATGTGTGTTGAGTTTCTCTATTGATGGGTGAGAGTCGGTTGCTCTGCTTCGCTTACATTTTAAAATACATTTAACGTTTGTGAAACAGCAGGGAACAAAAAAAGGTTTTGTCCCCGATGCAGTATAAAACTTTTAGCAGAAGAGAGGAAACTCACACTTTTCCCCCAACAAATTGCACTCTGGTGACTGTGGTTTAAATGTTATGGCATGTAAAAAAAAAAAAAACAACAACACAAAAACAAGCCAAAGGGAATTTATTCCCATAGTCCAAGTATTGCCCCATGAACTCTCCTGAGATAAACTGTGCATGTGAGTGGAGTATGTTACCTTTGACAGTGAGGCTGACACTAGACTGAGCAGTAAGTCCTGGCACAGATGGAACGGCTCCAACACACATGTAGTCTCCGGCGTTATCATAGGAAACATCTTGTATGGACAGAGTGCCGTCCTGAGAGAGCACCTCGGATCCCTGGAGGAACACAAACACACAGAAATGAAAACCAATCGGACTCACACTATCATCCCTCTCCTACTTTTTGCTCTCTGTGTAAATGTCAGTGCTCCGCAGCACTGAGGACATCCAGTTTGAAGGCAAAGCGCGATGCTGGGAAAGCAAAGGAAGAAACTTCACAGACTCTGTTTGAAAGCACAGTGATAACAGATCAAAGTCAGTCCGCCATGATGAACCTGACGTCTGCGATTCTCCCCAGCCTCTTCTCATAGGAATCAGTCTGTCTAAGAACAAACACTCTGCTCAGAAAACCAAACAGCTGGCGAGTTTCTATCACACCCAGGAGACACAACAGAAGATACGCAGGCTACAACAACAGGTTCGACACGGAACTAAGTAGAGGGGAAGGGATGAATACCAAACATGCGTATGCACACAACGATATGTGTGTTTTCAGTATCAGAATGTAGCGAATTCACCAGATATAGTGACCATCATTGTTAGAAAACGAAACAAAATGTGGACTTCTTCCTGTTCATTTCAGCAGGCATCACATGAGCAAGTTCATCTTTATCACCCAACTCCCAGTTATTGCTAATTAAAGGATTGGTTTTATATGTGATTAGTTTGATAAATGAAAGTGTAATTGAAGTAGAAGCTCATATGATTCATGCAACATGCATTAATTCTGCCTCTTTTTCATTCAGACAACGCAGCAATGTACAGCGTTAACTGTTCACTGGCACATTCATGCTAAGCAATGGCTCAGACCCAAAGACATGACGAGACAGTCTTTATAATCCTTATATTCCTGTCTTGTTCCTCATGACTGCCACATATGGTAGATATGCGTCAAAGTATATTGAGAGGTTCATGCATATAAAACTTGGAACTGCAGTACTCAGTCAGTCACACAGTAAAAAGAAGATAATTTGAAAACTACATAAGAGCCAATAACTTTGAAACTTTATCCATAAAAATAATGTGAATTGCTGATGAATGTATCCTGAAACCACTTGCAGGATTTTGCATGTGTAATCCTCATAACTTCTAGACCGTTTATGATGTCTAGGAAAAAAAAAATAAATATATATATATATTAAAAAAAAAACTCACTGAAAGAAGAGAAATAGAAAATTGTATTGTTATACTGGTCATCCCAGTCGCAGTCGGCTCATTCAATCACATTTAGTTTTATACAATTATACACCAAAAAAAGTCCAAATATATCCAGTGTCCCCAAATATAATTATAATCATAAGAGTGTTAATGACGGCACACGACAGAAATCGTGTTGTGTTTCATGAAAAATTCTTACAAATCGTTGGAAAAAAGCTTCTCCGGCTGAACCACAATCACAAATGCCCCCATATGGAGCCCAAGGATGATCTATTTTTAGTTCAATATCATGTGACTGCTGTTAATATGTAACACTGATAACTTTGCTGTTTAAAAGGTGTTATCTGGGAATGCAAAAAAAAAAAAAAAAAATCCTGTTACAGTTGAGATGTACTTTCATGACCTTGTGGAAACTCCATGCTCTTGTTTATGCATCAGATCAGGCGAAAACACACAAACAATCCACAAACGTCAAGAAAACTAAGTAAAAGCATTTAGTATTCTCGTGAAAAGACTGTCTTCCAACAGTAAGAGGAGAGGGAGGGAATAAAGAGTGAAAAAGTGATGGGACACACCTTTTTCCATTGAACTGTGTGTGCAGCAGAGGCCTTGGTCTTACACTGCCACTCCACTTTGTCTCCAAGCTGGACAATCTGAGGCTCGGCGGGAGTCACGCTGACCGGGTCAATGTCTGAGAGGGAAGAACACAGCGCTCAGCCGGAAGCGAGCAGACACCTGGAAACATGTAAACCTGCAGCCTTCCATGCAATATGAGATGGAAAAAGTGCCACTTCAAATTAAAAGGGCCCTCAATCACTGAAACAACCACGTAATAGAGTCCTGAAAATAGCAACGCCAAGCAGAATTTGTCTTTTTTTCTGAGTACAAAGCCAATACACTTACTCTGAAGTTAAGCTCATTTTGAAGCCCAAGTTAAGCCTATTCCATGCTTTTTCTAAACTATCACCACTTAATGTGTGTGATAAGATCAAATTAAACAGCATGCTCAGGATAACATTAAAGTAACAGATGAACTGTGAAGAATTGCGTTTGATATTGCCCGGCTAAAGGGATTCCATTAAGGCTCATTCCTATCTAACCTTTTTAATTCTAAGATATACTGATGAAAAAGAGGCTTACTGCAACGCCGACGCTGCACAATCAGGAGGAGAAATACCTTTTCTGTGTGCCTAATTAATTGTGAGTGTCACCGTGTTTCACTCACAGTTGACGGTGAGGTCGATCGTTCCACTCAGGTCGGCATCGATATTATCGTAATCCGTGGCGGTGCACTTGTATTTACCTGCGTCTGTACGCTTTACAGATTTCAGTGTCAGGAGACCACCCTGACCATTGATGGCTTTACCCTGAATGTGGATGGACAGGAATTATGAGTATGAATTTAGATGAAAAGGGGCAAAGCAAAGCCCCAAAGAAAGTAAAGCTTTTACTCTTTTGAACAAAACCTACATCTTTAGTGAAGTCAAACTCTGGCTGGGGGTTTCCGTCGGTCTCACATATCATAATGACCATATCCCCCTCTTTGACCGGATCAGTGTTGTTCAGGGAAAACGTTGCCGTCTCAGAGGGATCTAGACGGACAAGAACAGACATGGAACAGGTGAAAATTCCTTCGGCGGTGACGTTTACACTGTAATACTTTGCACCATTAATCACGTATGAGCAATACATTCCTCACGGCATAGTTTCCTGCCCCCTCCTCATTCACTTCTGCGGAAGAATCTCAAATTCCATTATTGTCGTGACTTGAATGCTTAGCAAGAGGAGAGGTTTGCAATAAGAGTAATGCTTTCAGGATGGTAAACTACAACATTGATGGTTGCTTTTTAGCAATGTTTGAGATTAAATAGCATGTACTTAGACTTCAATTTACAATTTATTCTGACATTTAAAAACATCAAATCTAAGCATTTGAAATCCAGGCTTTTTGCCTTGAAAACAAGAGTTTACTAGTCATTAGTTAATGTAAAAAACAAGTGCAAGAGTAAAACATGTTGACTTACAGGAAGGTGGAACATTAACACTGAGACGTAGAACCAAAAATGTACATTATCGTAAACAAACCAAAGCAAAGGTAATTAACAGAGGGGAATAGGAATAAAATAAGCTAACTAATAATTTAGGCAACTAAGCTAAGCTAAGCTAAACTAAACTAAGCTAAACTAAACTAAACTAAACTAAAATAAACCAGTTCCAAGCAGAATGAATGCGTCTGCTGTGTTTTGATGATATTTGTGGCACAACTTTTGAAAGTTCTCGGAAAATGCTAAAAAAAAACATACAATCAACTGCCACTTTATTAGGTACACTGCAACAGCTCTTCCTCTTTTTAAAATGATAAACGGGTTAGAGTTATGTATAGTTATACTTGCCATCTTAAACTGGTTGTAACTTAACAGTGTATTTTCGAGAATGGAGCTTGGTGGCATTGAGCCAGATTGCATTACACTTTGAGGTTTTTTCCTCATAGTCAGCTCTCATGGTAATGTCGTGGCCTCTGAAAATAATACCGCCTCAGCCCTGTGAATGAAATTATGGAATCAAATTTCTGCCAGGCTCAGCTGTGCTTTGTTTTTATCAATAATTGCCAACTGTGTGAGCTAATAGAAACGCCTTTTATACTTCCAGTTCCTGTCACTACTCTTGTGCCGTTATTCGCTCCTGCTGTTTGTATGAAAAGCACAAAAAGTAACAATGCTCCTCAGGAAGCTTTCACTTATTCATGATCTTTCACCTCGGTTTCCTGCCTGGTTTTAATCACATACACTTTACAGGAGTTGACAAGGGACTTTAGAGTTAAGTGGTCTGCTTTTCTCCTTTTTAGACTTGAGTATAAGCTCGTCACAAAACTGACATCTGATCAAAAGTTTTGATTTGAAAAACCTTCCAGAATTGTAATGATAACTGAAAGGTGCTTGGTTGGACACCAGTATCGCAGGTTAACTGGGTGTAATCTGCCAACCGCCATGCTTTTGCATTGCCACTCACAGTTGAGGTTGATGGTGATGGTGTCGGACTTCTTCTGTTTGATCTGGTCTCCCGGCATGCTGTACTCCACGGTGCACTGGAACACTGAGTCCTTGTCGGCCTTGGTGGGTTTAGCGTACAGGGCGCTCTTAATGGTATAGAGACCTGAGGCCTCCTTCACCACAGTGGGAATCATGAAGGTCTCTAAACAAAGACAGGAAACAGTTATTAAGATGATGGCTTTATAAAGGTGTGGAAAAATAGGTTCAGATTAGAAAAAAAACAAGAACACATACCCTCTCTTTTGTCTTTGACCTCCGGAAGGGGCTGGTCACCTTTGAACCAAACAATTCTTGGCTGAGGATGACCGTTCATCGTCATGCAGGTGCCAATCTGATACAGAGAGGAAAATGCAAGGTTTGCAGTTTAAAAAAAAGAATAAACAACGTTGTGCATGTATAAACATGCAGAGCAGATTGCCAACCTCTGAGCTGGTAGACTCTGCCACGGAGATGGCCTGAGCTGAGGGCTTAGTGAGTTCTGGCTTCTCAGGAGCGACTGCAACAGAAAAAATAGAGCAGACGTCCTTATTAAATCACTATGATTCATTGGATGAAAAATTGCAACGTTAACCCTGCTATAGAAGCACTTTACTTCTATATTTGTTTCTGCTGACCTCGTTAATTCAGCTTGGTAGTAAATAACCAACTTCATATTTTCCCATTAGGAGGGAGTTCACTTGTGCTGATAATAGTGTAATCACGGAAAAAACGAAAACAAAACCCAAAAGAAAAACACACTATCTCTCTTCTGCACACACAACCACAGGTGTGAATGCTTCCTCCTGTTCCTCTGCTTCATTCTTGCGCTCACTTGTTTCACTTGTTCACATGCAAGGTCATCTTATCTCCGCCTGCAGCTGTTGACTCCCTATAAAAATAAACAATTGATATTTTTTCTCTCAGTCTCTGTTTGTGCTCCTTCATACCATTTTTGGCGTTTTCCCTCGACACGAGTAAATGTGGGAGAATGAGGCAGGGGGGATGACATGCATTGAACATCTATCCAGGGATTCCCCGCTGATGGCTTTTGCATCAATGTGATATCTGCACTTGGCTTGTTTATCGGGTCAATTTCTCTGAGAAAATTCCTGGGCTTTTATTGTGAAAATGCTTCCAAATCTACTGCAGCACTTGAACACTCTCTTTCTGTTCACTAACACAACCATATGCAAGCGCAGCTCATACCCAATTAGAGGAAATGCAGATTTCTATAACCACTGATGTCTTGACGTGACTGCAATTTTGTGATAAAGGGATTTTAGAGAAAATTCAATATTCGGTTAATCAAGTATAAAATGTACAGACCAGGAAAAGCAAGATTCATTCAGTTCTGCCATTGGGTGTTTTTCCAGTTTGCTCTTCCATCGTAAGCTTCTGGAGATAAAGATAGCAAGCTATCGGCGCTACAGCTGAACCCTCAGGAGACCTCATAACTCAGTCCCATTAAGTTAAGGCCAGGCAGACACACTATAATTCAACCCCAATGACTCAAGTGGTCAAAAGCGAACGAAGAATAATTGCTGGTTTGTGTGACAGCCGGTTTTCTTTGTACTCTGAGCATTAAGTGCATCTAAAATAGCCTCTATTAAACATCGCTTCATTGTGGCATTGTTCAGCATTGACTTGTCCATTCCACAATTAATAGATCTTTTCTTTATGAGATTGCATTAAACTTCTGTGCCTCTGAGTGGAGACACGTTAATAGTTAACTGTTAGAAAAAGTTTTAAAGTTGATGCCAGACTAAACAAAGGGTTCTTGCTTTCTTTCTTTTTTTTACCCTCCCTTGACAAATCCTCCCCTTTTTAGTGACTGTGCTGGACTGATCAGTGCTATCTGAAATGTCAGTAAATCCCATTCATCCTGGTGCAACCTTGTGAGAGGGACAAGGACGCAGCAGCATGTTACTAGGTCGGCCTTCAGCGAGTTTGAGATCAATCTGGACTCTTATTAAAGACGGATATATGAGACATGACAGGTGTGATTGAACTATTCATCAATTGTGTCAAGAGTGATTAGGCCGGGGTTAATTGACCTCTGGGTAACTTATCAAAAGAAACTGGTCACCCCAGGGTCTTAAGAAGGCTTTAAGAATATTTGGGTTAACACAAATTTTCATGAAAGATTAACAAGACTGTGACAAATCTTTTTTCGTAATAAAGTATTTGTATGTTAAGGTTTAGCATGGAGTTCGTGTAAGTATGTGCGTAATGCAATCAGCAAAATGCATGACATGATAATTAAGGGACTTCTAAATCATGCACACAAACGCACGCACACACACACACACACACCCCTCACAGATTCAAATCGTAAACCTTTAGTGACAGTGACAGCAACACATCAAGCCATAAATTCCTTTCAACAGAAAGGAGAGGGGGGCCGTGTGTGTGTGTGTGTGTGTGTGTGTGTGTGTGTGTGTGTGTGTGTGTGTGTGTGTGTGTGTGTGTGTGTGTGTGTGTGTGTGTGTGTGTGTGTGTGTGTGTGTGTGTGTGTGTGTGTGTGTGTGTGTGTGTGTGTGTGTGTGTGTGTGTGTGACAGGGTAACATTGCGGTCATACTACAGGCTAAAGGTTACTGGCTGACTTACAAAAGACTTTGAGCATAGTGGTGGCATCTCCCACCCCAGCAAGGCCAGCGTTGACCTGGCAGTAGAAAGCGAGCTCGTCAGAAGGTTTGACGGAAGTAATGGTCAAGGTGAAGTCCTCTCTGATCGTGACCCGCCCTGTCAGTGGTGTGTCGTCGTCGCTTTTTAGTTCTCCACCCTGAGAGCGGAAAGCCACACGTTTCCTGGTTCCCTGTTCCTCCTGGCAGACAAAAACAATAAAGATGGAAAAAACATGTGAGGTGTAGCCCCAACTGGAAAGATGGAGTTGAATAAATGTACAACAGAACTGGGCGGTCTGAAATTCCCAGTTACCTTTGCAAACCATTCTTGGGTGAATTTCTAATTGCAAACATGGAGTAACAAATATATTTAAAAAAAAAAGTATGTGAAGATTACTCACAATGTACCATTCCACAATGGTGTTGCTTGATGGAGGTGAGACAGTGTGTGTGCATGGCAGCTGAGCAGTATCTCCTTTCAACACTTCCACCTTGGGAGCCACTTTCACTGTAACAGTCCCACTGCATACTGTAAAAAAAAATAAGACACAAAGGGAATATTAAAAATGAAAGATTTGCAAAAGTACAAATACAAAGCTGATGTTCAAAATGTATGGCATTAATGCTGTTGTAATGTCCAAGTGCACTTTACAAGGTTGTTACTGATGGGTATCGAGACAGAGAAACTCAAATATCAAAACCGCAATGTCTACAATGTGTCTACATTTCATTGGACTAAAAGCCTGTGTGTTTGTTTAATACCCCCAGGGCTTCCGATTGTTGAAACACTGAGTTATGGCATGTGGTGTCCATGAGGGACTTCGTCAGCGCTGCCTTTCTCAGCAATGCCTTGGGCAGTTCGCTCTCATCACTCCTCACACACACACATCAGTGACGAGTAGTCGAAGTCTGTGATTACACCAGCATTTCTGCAGCACACACTGACACCCTAACTAGAAAAAAAACAACAACATTCATACACACTTTCAAGGATGCAATTTATGCCTCTTGCACGGGAAATGATAACTAAAGTATCAGTTGTGCATCGCCATGAAAAGACCACGCACGCTCAAAACTAACACTTCACTTCTTGCAGAGAGCCAAACAAAGCCTTGACAGCGACGAATCCTTATTGCTAGTAGTCTGTAATTCATACCAAATTAATATTTTCCATCAAACCCAAGAGATATGGCAATTAAGAATAATTAAGGTCAATGTAACTACTGTCTAATTAAAATTGCTGATCCACTTGTGAAGCACTGAAGTGTCACGGTAATGATGAATATCTCAATACGCGTAAATCCAGACGAAGTAGTAGTTACAGAAAGCTCCGGATAACTGCAAATATCAGTGCTCTCGTGAAAGTATATCAACAGGACTGAACAATCGTTAAGGGACTCAAGGGGAAGCGATAAGGCCGTTGTGACTGTCAGTGTTCTCCACTCAATAGAGAATTTAGGATGCACACTGTGTCCCACATTTCTATGGGAGAGCAGGCAGCTGGACTGCAGAACGAAGCAGGAATGGTTCCTGTGGGGACAGGGAACACTGTAGCGCTCTGAACTCTCTGTACAACCTGCAATGGAGAAGCAATGGGGCAACTGGATTGCATTACAGAGAGAACAGAAGGCGACAGACGAGGAGAGCAACAAATAATGTGTCATAAATAGCATGTTGCAGTAACACATGACGCCATTTGAGTTTAGTATGTAGTTTGTCTGAGGCTTTACTAAAAAATAAAAGGCCGATGTGAATAAAGGACGTTACGTAAGTCCCAGAGCACTTTGGGGGGGCATGCAAACTACATGGAGAAAGAGCAAAATTAGACATCATTACCTGATATGTCAGTAAAGGAAACACACAGGGCAAACATGTTTATTATCAGGCCGGATGTTTAGACAGAAATAAACCAGAACAAAGTGTTTTTGAATGTAGGGCAAACCAAAGACACTCCAGTAAACAGCCCAGCAACGTCTCCAAAATTCCTCCGAATAATGCAAACGCAAGCAAAATCAAATTAAAAAAGATTAAAAAGCATGAAATCTACACAGAGATTCATATTCCAATTTGGGACGTACACATAGTTGATGAACAACATAGCCCCGTTTTCAGTACGATAACATGAATTAATTATGCCATCAATTTCTGGACTACAAAATCCACAGCTGAATAATTTATTTGTTGTGAGAAACTGCCGAGGCTGGGGAGGATGGACTTGTGGGAATCATATCTGTTTGACAGGCTCGCTTTAATAACAGGGCAGAGAAACGCAGACGAGGAAGAGATGAAAGAGTGCTCAAAGTGTCTAAAGAGAGATGAGAGGAGCTGAGCAGTGGCCACCTAGTTATCAGTTTACTGTGAGCAGAAGTCGCCAAGGATGTAAGGAAAGGCAGGGAGAGGGGATGTACAGTGGAGATAATAGGGTGAGCTGTCAAAAATACACACTGCTGTTTCTCTGTGTTGTGTGTCAGTGAAGCGCATTCCACCGGGGTCAGATGATGTGATTCACCAAGACCCACAAACCACTCACAGGTCAAAGGTCAGTGGAGTGCTGACATTCGTAAAAAAAAAAAGATGTCACGTCTCTGTCCAGTGTTTTATTCTTGAACTTCCTCTTCATTTTCTTTTTCACTTCCCTTGACTGTTTTTTTTTTTTATCTCGCTTTGATTTCCTCATGGATAATTTTTCTTCTCTTCATCACCACACAGTATCACGCTATCTCTAAATATGTTGGTCGATCTACTCAGACACTCGAGTGAAACCAACATTAGTTTTACGAACCGAGTCTCGTGTTCTAAGTTTGTCAGAGCCCCGGAAAAAGAAGGAGTCCTGTCTTGCTGTGCCAACACAAACAGCCAGCCAGAGGAGCAAATGTGCAAGAATGTGTGTGAGCAAATGAAGCACTGCGCTTTTTCGACTGCACTCAGAACTTAAGTGTGGTGCTGAGTGGTGCATGGGCAAAACACACACTGGCAAGCATACCACATTAAATCAAGTGACTTTCTGGCACATGCATAGAGTTCAAGTCTTTAGTTGGTAAGGTAAGTTGCCATAGCAGACCCAGACACTGAATGACTATGGGCCATATGTGGCTCTTTGGATGGTTCAATTAGATTGAATTTGACAATCTGTGTTCATGATCTCTGCAAAACAACTGCTTAGGTTATATATTACTTTCCAGTGTGTGTTTTGTTTATGCTTGAGACCAAACATTTACCCGTCTTCACTGTGTTGTCATATTACCGTTTGGACCACCATTATCAGAAAAAAGACACTTCAAGAACTTAGAGGTTAAAGTTTAACACACTGCTTTTTGATAAGAGTTGTATGAACTGAGCATAAAGAAGTGGAAGTTGGGGTTCAGTCCTTCGTGTTTGTCCCAAGCTTTCATAATAGGCCCTTCAGTAAAAATAATTACGTATTCTTTTGCTGGCATTCATGCTGCTCCACACTCAAATCTCTCTGCAACAGTTTGATTGATTGTGATGAAATATTGACAAGCCATGGTTGATGTGCATTTAGTGATTTTCACATCTACTATTAACTCCTTGACATTAAAACGGGTCTGGTTGATGCTTTGACTCTAATTAAGTCAACATTTTAATTCATGTTGTGATATATTGCAACATCTGCAGCAATAACTAGCAAACTCTCAATCATACATCTATGTGCTTATTATTAGCAGTGGAAGTAACAATTGTAATCATAAATCCTTTCCCCCAGAAACAATGAAGCATATTTGTGGTATCATCATGTCATATATTATTCACATTTTTCCACCAGTGACTCAAATTTACAGGGATAATGGAATTTAAATGACTGAAACCTCGCTTTCAGAGTTGTTAAAAGCCCTATCTTTTTGTTTTATGGGGTAATAATAGTAAACTTTTATCAGTCAAGACGGTCTGTGGGGAGGCAGAGAACAAACAATGTGTTGTGGGTGATTGGGTGATGTTGGCGTCTGAGATGAGGAAATGGTCATGTATATCCAGAGTTCATCGGTTTTTTCAGTACCTCTTTCAGTACTTCCTTTTTCTTTTTCGTTTCTCGCTTTGAAATAAATCATCTTTCGGGTGTCATTCACAGTATGTTTTGGCCAGAGTGATCAATCACACTGCTGCTCTGTGTTTTATGCACAAGGCAGCTGGACAGGCAGAGACAGGCAATTAAAGCATAATTAGGGAGTCCTCTGTCCAATTTGAGCCTGGAGCAGCATGTGTGCGCACAGAAGTGTTTGTGTATTTAGTGGCACAGGCGCGCGTGTGTGTGTGTGTGTGTGTGTGTGTGTGTGTGTGTGTAAGAAAAAGAAAGAGAGTGGTGGGGGAAATGGGAGGTGTGCGTGCAGAGGGGCAGCTACATGGGGGTCTCGTTAGCTGATGCAGGCCAGCTAATCGGATTTGGCCAGAGAGGGAAAGTGTGTGTGTGTGTGTGTGTGTCTACAGGTCACAGTCTGACCGTCTTGTTCCCATCTGTCTTTCATGCCACACACACACACACACACACACACACACACACACACACACACACACACACACACACACACACACACACACACACACACACACACACACACACACACACACACACACACACACACACTTACAGTGTATCTATAATGCATGTGATATTTATGAGCAACCAAGCCAGCCCAAAAAGCAACGGTTAAGTACATTGTGTACAAAAAAAAGAAAGAAAAGTCTGTAGTCAAAGCTGCTTGGCGGAGCAAAGGAGACCCGAAGAGTCGTGTCAGTCCCACAACTACTGAAAAGTTAATGTGAAACCAGCTTTAATACCCTGTGCCTCTTCTTGCCTTTATCTCCCCTCAACAGATCTCTCTGCCTCCATCTCTTTCTCCTTCGCCCTTTCTCTCATACACACACTCAGAAATGCTTCTCTTCAGTTTGACTTATATTTATTTCTGTGTTTTTAACGTCAACGTCAAGAACCGAAATTTTATCTAATCTTACAAAATGTCTTTACTTAACAAAATTATGTTTTACATTATGGGGAATGATTTGTAGTTTCTCATGTTAGACAAGTCCTCATAGTGCAAGTGTGGTAAGAGACAGATGGGTACATTGATGTCCCCACAAGTACCTAAACAGGCTCGCGTACACACACACAAGGGCTTGCTCCTCATTATGGAAGAAACCAGCTGGATCCTCTCCTTCCTGTCCTCTTTTCCTCTCTTGTTCTCGCCTCACCTACTGTCGTATTCTGGACATCAAACCGAAAGCTTCTTTCTTCCCTTTTTATCCCTTTTTCTCAAAGAGCATTCTTTAAAACCCAGTGCACGGACTGTGCCTGTGTATATGTGTGTGTGTGTGTGTGTGTGTGCAGTCTGTGTGTGTTTGAAAACCAAAATGTAGAGCATGTTAACAAAAAAGAAGGGGAACAAAGAAAGCATGGACAGGAAAGAGAGGGAGAGTGGCAGAGAGAAGGAAATGGAAACAAGAGAGCGCGTGTGCACAAAATCAGCACAACCTACATGACAGGCCCCACATTGGCCACGGGAACCTTTTCCTGATGACAGCATACCCTTCCTCTTACTGATAGTACCTGTGTTTGTCCTGCTAACCCAAACACCCAGGAGTGATGAGTGATGGCTGCGCTTGGTATTTCACGCCACTGTATACACCTGAACCGAAATGCCTACAGGTCCTACAGAAGTGTGTTTGATTTCCGTGCCAACTCTGCCCCAAGGGTTGTGCAGAAAATGGTCATTCGGAGAGAGTACAGGAGGGAACTGCAGGAGTGCAACGAGGCACCTGATGGATGAGCAGTGCCAGTAAATCAGTGGATCTGTATGCATGTGTGTGTGTGCATGCGTGCGTGCGTGCGTGCGTGCGTGTGTGTGTGTGTGTATAAACACCCTTGGCCTCTAACAGGATTAGTGTGTTTGACTGTTGGCAAAGCAAACAGTGTCTCGCGGCAGAGGATGCTCAATGTCATGAGGACAGTGTGACTATATTAAAAACAGAACACCCGATAAAAGTCATTGGTTGGGTTGAAAATAGATATTCTTTTGATATTAAATTGCTGCATTTCACACACTACTTTCTTTCTTGGTCCTTATACTCAGTCTGCTACATAGGTTTTATCCTCTGCCATAATTTCTACTGCCACTGAAATGCAAACCACACACACTTGTCATTTGAGCATCTTTAAATCTTGGCATATTCAAAACCTTTAGAATAAAGAAGGTTGGCCTGGTCAGACAGAACAGTGATTATTCCCAGCATCAGAAAAGTCTGCAATGTCTTTGACATCTTGTAAACAACACCAGACTGCCTCCAAGTCAAGATTGTTCTTTGGATTACACAAAAGCAGAACACGGGTTAAAACACACTGCACTCACCATGACTAAAATCCATTAATAAATAATTTTGTATTAGAGCAGGAGCCATAACATGAGCATGGATTTTACTCCACTCATGTGTTATAAATGGTTGCCATCACTGCAGTGACAATGTGACAGGTTCAGTGAAGTCATCGTCATGAATAAAATACTATGTGACTACATCAGTGACAGAGGGGGGGGCATCGTAAGACACTTTTAGCGCACTTAATCTGATAATAGCCCATTAATGACTAGAAGTGTGTTTACAGACCTTTCACAATCAGACTATGCTGACATTCGTCTGCCTGCCTTTTCAAATAGGAGCCTTTTCCTGCTCGGGAAGTTCAGTTTGTTCAGTTTACTTTTCTTTGGGAGAGAAACTTGATCTATCACAACTTTACCCACGACAGCTGAAATGCGGAGAAGTAAAAAGAGAGGTCATTCAGTGGGTGTCCACTGTCCAGGGTAAGCAAAGTAGTATTTGGCTGTTATGATTTGACATCGCACACAGCATTCACACTACTGATATATATATATACACAGTATATATATGTGCAAGAGGCATATATATATATATATATATATATATATATATATATACATACATAAGTACATTTCTTTTTTTATTCCAAACATTTTTGCGGGAACCATTTCTTTGTGTGTGTTAAGGGGCAAGCTGGGTCAGAGTGACAGTGTCGGGGTGGGTCCTTGTAAGGCCTGCAGTCCATCAACGCATGACTGATGAGACAAGAACAGGTGCAGCACAGGGACAGCAGCTGCAGCAAACACACATGGCAGACACACACACCCCGCATACACATCACACACGCCAACAATGAGCGCCACATGCAGAGGGCGAGGCGAGAGAAAGAGATATGGCAGACAAAGAAGTGAAAGAGAGGAAGTGTCACCATGTTGTGGAGGACACATGCAATTTCCAGAAGTAGGAGTCAAAGAGTAATAGCATACAGCAGTTACAAAGGCCAGACAGGCATATTTACAGTGCACACACACCGTCTGTCCCCTTGGAAACTTCTACTGGTGACTGTATCTATATATCATGCATAGATGACTAAGTGTGGCAATCGCCTTTGCTTTCCTGCTAAGTGTTGACCTTTAAAAGAGAACAACAGTATGTATCTGGTGCTAATTAGAACCCCACTGTTGTTTATTTCATTCATGAAATGGACTAAGGAGAAGGTCAGATGATATGAGAGGAAGAGGCAACAGTAAGTAAGGACACAAAAGAACAATCTTTAAACAAATGGAAATGAAGTGGAAAGTGATTGCATGTCAAAAATAGCTACAAAATACTCTTTGTATGTAAACCCTTTTAATAAAATATAACCACATCTTGCTGCAAAGGCCAACATTACAACGAGACCCATTCAAACCTCACTGACGATATTCCAGGCAAATTAAAGTAGGTCACATCTTCATCCTCCTCTTCCTCAGCTTCATGTAAAATTTTGAAGATTCCTCCAGGTAAAGGACACACAGCACACACTGCTTATTTTTAAAGAGAGGATTAAGATCCCCCTCGCAGAGCTTGATCCAGTCTGAGACTTCCCAACATCCCCAAAGTCTTAATTTCAGGGTTTAGGATGTTTTTCACATCATAGGATAATCTCGTATCAGTCGAATCTATCAGTAATAAAAACTCCAAACTCTTCTTTGGTTTGTCATATAAATTGATTTCAATTTATACATTTTAATTCAAATATAGTTTGCAACTTCTGCACTGTTATTTTTATTCCACTCCATGAACTTATTAGGTTTAGTTGTATAAGTGCTCTCATAAACCAGTGATGTTCTCCTCCACTTACTTTGTCTTAAAATGGTTTCAAAAAGATTGAAAGAAAAACCTTCTGGGAAAAGACATGCACCCCTTAAGGCTTTCTGTCACCACCCCATAAGAGACCCACCCCACACCGAAAAAGACACAGTAGTAAGTATTTCAAATCATGCTGATTACAATGTCCTGATTGAAAAACTAATATGAAAGCAAGTTTATTCATCATAAGAAAATCATTGTGGATCCAATTTAGGATAAAACAATCCAATTCATAACATTTCTTTTCACTGCAGGAGAATGATCATTTGAAATAAACTTGTATATTGTTAAACAGCTGTTTTTAAACACTTTCAAACTGCAAGAGGTTTGACTGGAATGAATTTCAAAAGAAATCCACCCCAAACCTTAAATTGTTTTTCCCCCTCCATAGCAAACAACAGCGCTTAAAAATACCAATTACAGCAATCACAGATGCTGCATCAGACTGATAAATCTCCTCTGACCATTCACATGCAAGTTAAAAGCCCCTGTAGTCATAACTGTGAGTCGATAGGACAGGTCTATTGTGCTTCAAAGATAATATCAAGACCTCTCATTGTCGTCAAACGCAATAACATGTTTGAAGCTCGCATTTCATAGCTTGTTGAAACAGGGCTCCTCTTTTTTTATGGATTACCTGTTTATGAGGGTTATGTGTTTTATGTGCTTGTGGCTCGGGGTGTTGATTAAAGGTAAGATAGACAGACCCCGGATATTCAGATGCCACATGTAAATCTCTGCAATTACAGGATAAGGAAGGACCTATCTGTCTTCCTGTCAGGGCTTGTACCAAAGTGCCACCTGAGTGGATGTAAAAACTCACACCTGGGACCCTGCAGCAACACACTCCTAGATACCTGCAACCACACACATGCTCAGGTTGCAGCTGAAGGTTAGCCGAGTCTAGACCGTTTTACCGCCACGTATATTTACCGACACTAAAACCACCGGGTATTGTGTTTGTCTGAAAAGGGAGATGGAAATTTAATTTACTATGTGTGATATGAAAATCCTGTAACCTTTTATTGAAAAGTTTTTGCATCAGCTCAATATGCCGCCTCTCTCAGGCAGCACTCTTATGGTTATGGTTCCGTCGACTTGTTTGAAATCTGTTTCATCTTTCACGTCTGATGTGTAAAGCGTGCTTTCAATGACGCAGATGTGATTAGCACTTAAAACACGTTTCACTTAATGTGAATTCGGGGGTTGAGCTCCATTTGAAGCGAGCGAGGAGAGCACAGAGGTGAACGGAGGGAGCAAGGAAATTAGTTTAGAAAGTCTGATGATCCAGGGGACTGGAGGCTGACGTAATGCAGCTGAGTCAAACATTAGGCTGGTAGCGATTAGAGCGAGTTCACATCAGTCCTTTCTGCCGCCATAGAGCCCACTGCATTAGCATCTGCGCATCCTTCTTAGTGACATAAAAAACAGAACGTCAAGTCATTGTGAAGAGTGACTGCTACACAAATGATGTTTCCTCCTCCCTGGATATACGCCGGTGTTTGATGTGTGCAAGTAGAGGGCACAGAGGTATCGTCACAGCATGCGCAGTTGTGGCAGATAAATCACAGCTTTCCTAGTGTGTGTGTGTGTGTGTGTTGTGTCATCTCACAGCAGTTTAGGAGCTCAAGACAAACACTGTGAAGTGGGCTACAAGGTAGGCCCCTCAAGCACTCTTTTGTCTGCTGGGAGATTCCCCCTCTTCTGTCTTGCTGCTCAGGCAACAGGGTGAGAAGTCTGCACCATTCAGACCCTGGAGTTTGGAGCTCTGTGGTCAACAGGAATGTGTTTGTGTGTTCAGGAGAGGGCGTGTTTGTCCTCTTCGAACGTGAGCGAGTGAGTCGGGAAAGAGAGAATTAGGATGAGGATGTATCTCGGGAAAAGAAAAAGAGGACACAATCAAAAGAAAAGAATAGAAACTGAGACGGGGGAGAGCGCACAAGGAGAATATGAATTTAGCCAGCTGACATTGCAGTCTTGTGACCTATTCTGCAAAAAAGCGACGGTTTGAATAAAACAAAGCTGGGACATCTTATAAAGAGATTATAAATAGAGCTATGAATATATGAGGCTTGTGAGTTTTAGTGCTGTGTAAGTGCTTCTGGAAAAGTAGGTTTGATATATAGCCTCACTGATAAACTGAAGTATTCTTTGAGTGTCCCTCCCCATTAAAGGTAAGCTGAGTAAAACTCAACCCATCTCTCACACAGAAAATCTAGGTCATTTATATAGCTAATATCTTTTAGCTGACACAATCTGGTGCCATTATATCTGACTCTATTAACAATGACTTAGCGTGACAATAGCCAGTGTCTTGCTCCTATTAGAGCTCACTTCTGTGTCTTAATATAGTGGTAGTAACAAAGCCCAAAACGTGCTGAGATATAGCGGTGAAATACATGCAAGTATATAAAAATATCAAGAAGAATTTCATTACTTTTTAAATCAAAGGGCACAGACCGGAGAGGGTCGCCAATTACCGCAGTATGTCTTCTCCTGGCTGCCTTTCATTTTCAGAGGGGACTCAATTTGGCGAGAAAGGAAAAGGAGGGAGCGGGTGTGTGTGAGTGCATATGGCCTGATCGACTGAGGGAGAACCCAATCAGTGGATGTCACTGAAGGGGCAGAGATGTGAAAAGGTGTTAATATTTAATGTTTTGGGGGGCCCCCAGAATCTGGGCCTCCTTTCCCCTCTTCTCCTTCTCCCTTCTATCCCTCTCGCCTCAGGCACACCAATTAACATACTCTGTCCTTTTCTCCCCCCTTCCTCTCTTTCTCACTGCTCCCCGTCTTCCTTGAAACATAGCCCCCTGGCAAAAAATAAAAAAAATTAGAAATAGAATGAGAGAGGAGGCCAAAATGAAGGGAGAAAAAAGAAAACGGGTGAGAGTTAAAGGAGTGCCATGCAAAGTTTGAACGAGAAGCAAGTTGAGAAAGCTCGAGGGTCTTGGGAAAGAGAGCAGGAGAATGACGCAAAAATAAGCTTGAGATGAATAAAAAAAACAAGGAGAAGTTCCTGTTAAAGGGTTAAAACTGAAGCAAAAGAAAAGGAGAAAGACGAATTGAGGGAAGGAGAAGGTCCCCGGTGTGTTTTCAATTCTACTCTGCCTCTACCTATTTATCAAGGTAAATGACTTGCTTTAATGGGCCAGAATTATAAGCAGTGTTTGGCAGAAGCAATCTGCTTGCATATGTTGTCCCTAATGCTGCTGGCGTCTATAATGCGGTATCCTAATGAGGTGCATTTGGTGATGAGGGAGGCGGTAAAGATAATAAATTGCTCACAGGACCCCATAAGGACAGGGCAGCCCTGGAAAGATGATGAATGAATAGCGAGAGACTGACAACCAATTAGAGCCAACTGAAGCACCTTAAATGCTGTATTTATGTATACTATTCAATCCACCTTTGCGAGGAAGCTGCAGTGATTCCAATGATTTAGCACGCTATTTCGTCACAAACATACCCTCATAAGGCTTGACGACTCACAAGCGGGAGATTTTATCTTTGATACTATTTCACAACCCTACTGACACCCAATAAATGTTGAAACCGACTATTTTTTGTAATAACCCACTGTGCCACACAGCTTTGTCCCACAAGGTTGTCACAGGGGTTTTCATTATACTTTACGCATTTTTTAAACGATAATTTTAGCTTTCATTCACAAGGTTTGACAAACTGGCTTTATGTAATATGTGAAAATGAATGATGGCTGATGACTGATCAGGGCATTTTGAAGGATAAACTTGTTCGAGAGTCTTTAGTTATCTAAGTTTGACACATTTATAGACCTCTGATACAAAATAAAGCAGGAAAAGAGGCTACTGATCAGTAAAATTGGAGTATTTCTATTACCTTTGCAGTTTTGTGATGTCATAACTTATATGTCTTGTAAACACTTTGTGGAAAATTGTACATCAAACAGAGGCTACGGTCACTCTGTGCGTTACATGTGGTCGCCAAACCCATTCAGCCAATGAACCAAGTCCAAAATATTATTACATTTTTGGTTTCTGAAATTATGAATAAGAAAGGTAATTTGTTTGATCACTTTTGAACCCAATTTACACAGTTTACATTCTGTAAATAGATTAAATGAAAGCTATATGTTCAACGTCCTCGTTGTAGAAGTGCTAAGTCACAATTTAGCCCGCCGCTAGTGAGGATGTGATTTTTTTTCTTTTTTTGCATTCCTGACATGGATCAATATCAAGTTCAAGAGTTTCTCAATTTGGAAAGTGAAAGTAATTTGAATTTTAGTCATTCCAAATGAGGACATTTACATTTTTTTTCAAATGCATTGCAATATTTTCCAGAGCAGTGGCACGGTCCTAATGGACCATCTTTCCAATGTGCATATGGAAATTACTGATATAAACTATGATGGAAGGGTAAAAATGAAGCGCATTGTCCTCAGGACTCTGTCCTTCTTTTCTGTTTTTATCACCGGCAAACAAAACAGTGGAGAACAGAGTCACTGCTATAAGGATAGTGTTTATCTGAGGTTACTCGCGGTATCTCCGGTAGAAAATGTTGTAATCTGGTTTCATTTTCAGTCAGTAATACAGATATATAAGAACAACATGCTTCTGTACAATGTATAGATAGATAGATAGATAGATAGATAGATAGATAGATAGATAGATAGATAGATAGATAGATAGATAGATAGATAGATAGATAGATAGATAGATAGATAGATAGATAGATAGATAGATAGATAGATAGATAGATAGATACTTAAGTTGAATCAATAACAATATCCAGATTATGTTAATTTAAAACAAATAATATAATAGAGTAACTGCCACAAAATGCATTTAGTTTTAAATGGATAATATCCCAAAGGGAGGAACAGAATATGAAACAGTCTGCAGTACTTTAGTTTGCTATTCAAATTATTTCCAATTTTTAAAATAAAACCTTATTGGCACCTCCGTGTTTTGCAGTCAGGACTGATCATTGTCAAGGAGAGGAGAGAGAAGGGACAGAGAGGCTGACTCAGTATAAATAAGGGGAGAGACATTAAGGCTACAGTTAATCTCGCTAAAAGGGTTGCCACAAAGTACTGCCGCCTCTGCTGCCGCTCCTGCTTCCCCTCTCACTGGATCCCTAAATCAATTCATTCTGAAAGTCCTTTCCAAACAATGCTGTGCAGATAAATACTCTGCATAAAGAAGCTCTTAGGCCCATTTACTGTAATAAAAAGCCCACTGGAACCTGACCATTACAGTGTTTGTGTGTGTGCATGTGCGTACGTGTAAGACCAAAAGTACAATAGCTCACTCTGTATTTGATTAAGACACAAAAAACTGACCCAGACTCTCATCATCCAGAAGGGAAGTAAGATCTGCGATAAGATGAAAGGTGAGAAAAAATTAAAAGCAGGCCAACGTGCCTCTGTGTGAGTCTCAGGTTTCTGCTTTGGAGCCTCCTGCTGAAAACACAATTATACACGCACGCACGCATGTGCACACACGCACACGCACACGCACACACACACACACACACACACACACACACACACACACACACACACACACACACACACACACACACACACACACACACACACACACACACACACTAAAAGAAGCTGACCTGCCAACACATGTATTTTAATGCAGATGAGGGCAGCAATGAATGTCACTAGCTCTATTTACAGTACTCTATTTACAGTCTCATACTGTAACATTCAAAAACAGGAAAATACACCCTCATGTATTCACTCACACGGACTACACGGGGCCAGCACACCTGCCCGTCCTTCATATCTCAACAGCTCGGTTCCTCAAACACTGTCACCTTTTTTTCCAGCAGCCATCCCTGCTGAATAGTAGCACCCAGGTGTTTTGTTGGTTAGACAAAGGGCCTGTTTCCTGAGGTGGACGGGTTATGCACACACTGCACAAGCTGAAGAAAACAAACCAAAGAGCTAAAGGTAAACAACACCAAGATGCAATAGCTTGCTTACCCATATTGCTCGGTGACGGCTTTCCCATGCCAAACAGAGTCGAAAGCTGTGTGACAGTCATGTGGACAAGGCCTCTCACTCTCTCTGTGACCACTCATTTTAAAATCAATTAAATAAGCAACAATGAAATAGAGTTTGTCAGAAAATACAAGGAAATATAATCGGTTTTGGTAATAGTAGAGCAAGATGTCAAAATAGCATCAGACTGAGTATTTTGTTGACTATAAGTAGCCTTGAGTAAATGTTTGATTGTCAAACTATGTCAAGATGTTGTAGGCACTTTCAAATATAGCAAATATGCAACAAATGTAAAATATATTATTCTTTTGGAAAGAGGTTGATTTGAACACGCTCTACAAATATGTATAACATCGTTTTCTGCTTAATATAAGTTGCATGGCAACAATCCGACCAACAAGCCTGTTGATTGTTTATGTCTCTGCATCCTGTTGCCAGACTAAAACCCCCAAAAGGGTCTCATACTGTCAAACATCAGATGAAATGTGTGGGCAAGCAGCTGTGGAGGAGCTTCTCCTCCAGTCCAGCAACTTTCAATTTTGCTTTGTGGAGAACAAGATAATCATCACCCGATGATGGTGAATATATTGTTTCTTTCCTCAAAGGGATGCGTTGCTACAAATGTGTTTTAAAATTTTATTGAACATCTGTCTCAAACTCACTTTGCCGCCGGTGTGAATAGTTTTGTTTTGTTTATTATACTCGCCGGAAGTGTGTGAGACTCTTACTCAGTGCTTGAGGTGGCAATCAAGTCAGTGTTTGTGACGGGAGATCGAAAGAAACGTCTTAATCACACCAACTAAATTGAAAGTTTGCTTGTATGAAAAGTTAAGTAGTCATAGAGGTCACTTGGGGCCCGGATGAAGGTTTGTTAGCACTAATTCCACTTTACTGTCTTTCAGAGTTGTGTCTCACGAGGACAAAGAGAAGATGTCCTGCTTTGTAATTTGAAATACCCAGGTCAAGGTGGTGTTGTGGGAATTGTAATGAAGAGTTTGTATGTTCAAGGAGTTTTAGATGGATCTGTTTGCACACACTCTATCTGCAAAAGTGGCACTTTAAGTTGTGTTCATGAGGATTTTTCTTTAATTTTGCATGTCTGACACATTCAATTGATGACAAAGGCTTCACTTGCGCTATTATATGTATTTTCCAGATGCCCGTTTTGCTCCACATTAACGCTTGCTCTGTATTTGCTCTCTTTCTATGATGAATCCTCCCTCACCATTTCTCTCCTCCTTTCTTTCTCTCTTCGTAGGAGTGCTGAGTAGCACTCTGCCCATCTCATTTAGAAACAGCCCTCCCTTCACTTCTAATGAGCTTTCATTTCGGCAGAAGAGGGAGAAAAGCCAGAGAGAGGAACACCATTTCCACTACTTCAGCTGACAGCAGTTCCCTCTTGAATTCCTTTTCTAATACCCAGATGGGACCATACAAGAGGGCTGAAATAGGGAGAAAATGGTGGAACAAATGGATATCCACTCTGCCTATTAGCCTCCATTATCTGCAAGCATCATTTCATAACTACCGACTAACAAGGCCGCTGTGTCTGTGGCTCTTCCCGTGTTATACTTTTGAATGTGTGCCTTGGCTGAGCTAGGATACACAAATCTGGTGTGGACAGCTCAGAAACCAGAGAGAATTGCTCTTCTTTGTGCCCAAACTGAAATACGAGAGGGCTTGCTGAATAAAGGGGGTCTTATGAGGGGGTGAGGGTTCTCCTTAGGGGGCCAGTCAGCCGGGCGTGACAAGCCAGTACCGCTGTAATGAGATAACAGGCCACTGGAGTACGCCTTGATTCATTCCTCCTTTCTTTGCTTTCTCGACATCCCTTATCCCTTTGCTGTATTCTTATCCATCCGTTGCTCAGTTTTTTAAAACAGGCCATCGTGCTCAGCAGGCGGATAAAACCCGTGTGTGAGGGACCGATAGAGGGATAGAGAGGACGGAGTAAACCCGTTGGCAGGGAGGCTGGCGAAGGGGAAAGAATAGCGCATGAATGCTTAAAAAGAGTTGTGTGTGTGTGTGTGTGTGTGTGTGTGTGTGTGTGTGTGTGTGTGTGTGTGTGTGTGTGTGTGTGTGTGTGTGTGTGTGTGTGTGTGTGTGTGTGTGTGTGTGTGTGTGTGTGTGTGTCTGTGTGTGTGTGTGTGTGTGTGTGTGTGTGTGTGTGTGTGTGTGTGTGTGTAAACATAATTGAGTACATGGATAACAGCTCACAAATCTGAAATTGAAGCAAGGACAGAGTCAGGAAAAAAAGTGGCACATGTGGAGGAAAGGGAGTAGTGGAGAGATCGAGAGACAGTGTGTACAGTATGGGTCACTGCCTCCAGACAAGCTGGGTAAAGCCTACCTCCACTCCTCACCCATCACACAATTACCCTTGCACCTGCCCTCCAGCCCTCCTTCCTCTCCCTCCCCCTAATTCCTCCCTTCTTGGACAAACAGACTTATACAGTGTTGACAGTGGCAACACTCAGTGGGAGGTTGAGAGATACTGAACGTCCCACCAAAACAAAGGGCCGATTCATTGTGTGTTAGGATACACAAGTATCAGTACACCCTTTATAAAAACAAACCTTGTGTTATTTTGCTCTTTCAATCAGCCAGCTCAAAATCCCACCCTTGACCTCAAAATGTCAGCCAAGTCACTTGATATCTACTTATCTCTCTTACCTCCATATAACTTTGTCATTGATTCATTTGTTTAAAAATAAAAAATGTTCACCCTCGGTTTTTCTTATCATATTAAGATTTATAGTTGAGATAGTTGGGGTAGCCAAAGCCGTGATTTAATCTGAGCAACATGCGCTGTTTCCCGAGCTGAGATATCAACACTTGCTGTCCCAACAGCGTATAAACCCGGGATTTAAAACGGTCTGTCTGGCTCTAAATCCTTACTCTCCTGACTGGCATACCTCACACATAGCAGATTGTTGCACACACACACACACACACACACACACACACACACACACACACACACACACACACACACACACACACACACACACACACACACACACACACACTTGAATTCACTACCTTTAGATGCCCCACCTCCCACGCCAGTTCCCTCTCACCCCACCCAGCACTAACCCCAGTTTCTTGTCTTTTTGCCTATTATGGCGGATTAACTTATAATGCTTGGATGAACTTCATAAAGTGGGGGGGGGGGTACAAAGTCACACATCAGTGCACACACAATCACTGGCTGGCAGATATGGTCACAAGCTCGCTGGCACAGACACCAGGAGCCTTCTGGACTAGGGGGAGACCCATGCAGGCGGACATGCGCACCCACGTTTACATACAGGAACCAGACTCCCATGCTGCAACAGAGTGAAAAGTGCAGAATCCAAAACAAAGTCTGTATTAATCCCCCTGATCCTACAGAGATAGAATAATTCAGACGTAATTACTATTCTCCAACATTCCACTCTTTCTTCTCCTTGATTTCTAAATCCACTTAACTCCCCTTTCCCTCCATCACGCAACCATTCAAATATGCTGTCTGCAGTAGATCCTTCTTTGTCTCCTCTTCCACATTTTTTTTTGTTTGCTTCTCCCCACTGCTTCTCTAGTGCCTTGGCAGGCTCTCCTACACTTTGCCTCGACAGAGTAAAATGAGAAGCAAATATGGCTATGAGCGCTCTCTACCTCTCAATGTTTCTCCATCTGACACACACACACGCACACGCACACGCACACGCACACACACACACACACACACACACACACACACACACACACACACACACACACACACACACACACACACACACACACACACACACACACACACACACACACACACACACACACGTATAGGTCTTGGCAGCAGCTGACACAGTCTGGCACTGAGGTTGTGTCTTTCTGGTTAGAGTTTGGAACTCTAGTGAGTTTAATTAGAGTGGAGGGGGACCACATGGCTGGCTGACTGGCTGGTGTTGGACTGGCTGAGAAGATGAGGATTGGAAAGTCCCACTAACAACCACACTGCAAGATGTTCGCTGTAAGGAGAGATATCTACACCACAATGTGCACACATAGCTGACTGCAACACACTTATAGATGTAGAGACAGTATCTGCAGGCTAATTTGTATGCAGGGAATTTCTACAAATATATTTTCTGTCTCAAACTGATTTCTATGGCACTATAATGCATAAAACCCATTACAAGAATATTAATGTGCCCTTGTGATATACGATTAAAAGGTTCTAACACCACCGCTCACATCGCACTGCTTTATCTGCTGGCTTACATGGAAATTTATTGCATGTGAAGTGCATATTTTATACCAGGGTAAGAAGTAGAGTGAAAGCATTCCCACAAAGGGGTTTCTATTTTCTGCAGCAGCACTTCAAGACGGTCAAGCTGATAAGCTGGACACAAGGAGATAGTGAGGGGCTAACTCCCGTCCATACAAGGGTAGGGCAAAGAGTCAGAAGAAAGATGTGGTATGCGCACACACACACACACGCACGCACGCACGCACGCACGCACGCACGCACGCACGCACGCACGCACGCACGCACGCACGCACGCACGCACGCACGCACGCACGCACGCACGCACGCACGCACACACACACGCACACACACACACACACACACACACACACACACACACACACACACACACACACACACACACACACACACACACACACACACACACACACACCCAGTAGGCATATTTTACATATCATTCAACATATGGAGAGGGTGCACATAGCTGTTGCAACTGGCATTCAGATCGCGTAGTGTGCGCACATATTTTAATGTAAACCAAGCTTGCAAGCACACACAAATACACACTGGAGTTAGCCAACCCCTGTCTTATGTTAACCTTCCAGCATTCCTCACTAATCTGCACCATAATGGCACACCTGTCTCCTCTCATTCTCTATTACCTCTACAGGAATACAGCGGGGCTTGAAAAGAAGGATGGAGAGTGGGGGGCTCACTAAACATATTCATGAACAAACAGCTGATCCTGTATTTTAATGGCTTTCTGTTTTTATGCAGACATGCATCCATCTTCACCCACCCCGTCTTAATCTTGTCTGTTTTGTAAAGCACAGGACCAATAGTTCAGCCCTCCCTTTGAGGGCTATATGTAACCACGGTAACAGACATGGAGGTTATTGTCATAGCAAGACAGGCATTATTACTAAAAGTGGAACTGGGAAAGGGGGGGAGTTCTTCAGTGGCAAGGGCAGGTCAGAGATTGGAACAGCGCTGACCAGGGGGTGAATAACTAAAGCAGTGGGTAAGAATGGAAGATAGGTAGGTCACATTATTATTGATTGCCTGACATTATGCGGACAAAAGCAGTCCACAGAGACAGACAAATAAATTGTGGCTTGACATCAAAGTCAAGCTGCTGACATGAAGCCTGCAGGGGACAGAAGCTGCCCAAGGCTGGATTAGAGGTGGGCCGGCACACATGGGCATGCACATACACAAAAATAAATGGACAGCGTTAACATTGTCCGCTGGCTGCCCGATAAAATGAAGGTTGCACAGACAGCTTGAAAGCGAAGATGGCAGAATGAATAAGGAGGAAATGCCAGCCATGAATAATTTCAAAGCTATGACTTTTTGCATGAAGCCATGTCTCATAAATTGGACATTTTCCTGACTAAAACATGAACGATGTCTTACTCATTTACACATCAAGACTCAATAGAGACTTTTAGAAGGTGCATTATTCCAGTTTTCATAAAAATCCAATCTGCTACCTGCTTTGTTAAATTATTATTCATTGCTAGGATGACGATGTGATTAGAGAAGAAATGGGAGACAACATATGAAATAATTAGGAAAATGAAGCTGGGATTTACATAATAAACAGCCATTTTTATTCAGAATGATTTCAGGGGCACTTCTGTGGTAAGTCTGCAAGCGAATGAGGAAATACAGTCTGACACCAGAGCAAAGTTGGCTGAAAAGATAACCCCGTGACTGTCCAACATGACAGGGCCGTGCCTGGTGCAAGTCTTCCATCTGTGGGCATCAGGCCCGACTCAGAGGGCACATCCATCATTGTCTGCTGAGCGATTGACCGCCCTGTCGAGATGGTTATCAGTTAAGCTAACTGGAGCCCAGTGATAATATCTGGAATGTGTGAAACCTGAGAGAGACAAAACAACACGCGTCTCAACCTGTGCAGACCTGCAATGCTTGGAGATGGAAGATAGAGACACTAGAGGCAGCGTAAGATGTGTGCAGGTGATGGCTGGTGAGTTTGCTGCAATAGACAGCGTTGTCAGGGGCAAACAGGCAAAAACAGTAGGACATAGTCATGGATGGTGAAATAGACAAAGGCGAGCGGGGGAAGGGGGTAGAGGGTGAGAGGGGAAAAGGTTGGACAAAGTAATATGATTGAAAAATGTCTCTGACACATTCTACTCCCCTGCCAAGCCTTTGAAGCACCAAACACTTGCAGTCCCTCCCTGTAACTCAACGGACGCAAAAGCCGAGTTTACCCATTCTGTGCCAGTTTCCTTGGCACAATCAGTGTCCCTTTCCAGGAAAACCAGGACTAAAATACCACTAATCCTTCTTGTGCCTTGGTGTTTTCAAACCCAAGGTCATATGCGGCTGGACTTCAGTGAGATCTCACACCATATGGGCCTGTGACCCTTTAGGTCACGCCTCCTACTGCCCCCACACCTACACAGACAATCATTTACAGCGATTTAAATAAAACGGATACGCAATTCTGCAAGGTCGATGTTTCCAGATGACATTTCATCAATAAATTGGTGTCCCGGTTATTATGTCATCTTCTTCAGCCACACACTGCAAACAATGAGAATGGCTGCTTAACAAGGCAGGGGAATAGCAATAAGACATTAGCTGTCACCTACAAAAATGTCTTAAGTGACCCTTATGGTTACCCGTCTCATCATTTTAGCTATAGCCTATCGGAAAGGGATCGCTTTTCTAATCTTGCAACATGCAACCATGCCTACACTTCCACTCTAATACAAAGACCAGTTCAAATCTAGATGGCGTGCCAGAGAAAACAATGCATCTATGAAGTCAGAGAAACTGGAATGACGTCACGATCATATCTGACATGCAAAGACTGACAGAGTGACTGATATTGACAGGAGCAGAGAGAGAGAAAAATAAAACAGAAACGTGACAAAACTGGCATGAAGGTGCAAACTAATTGCCAGCATACCAGGATCAAAGCAAAAATGAAGTATGTTCGAGGAGTGTGTCAGCCTGTCCTTGTACCACCGTAATCACTGATGCTGCATACCATAGAAGCAGACAGTGTGGAGAGAGTGATTTGTTCCTCTGTTAATTAATAAAGTGTGTCCCAGGGAACAATGACATCAATCAATGAGTCTCAGTGTTTGACTTTTGACCTGAGAACACTAAATAATGTTTGATGTAATGCAATATTTTAACTTGAAAGCATTCCAATGTTTATCCTTCCAAACAAATGTGACTGCTATTGAAAATATCAGCAGTATAACATGCAATTGTGTGTGTATATCTATCTATCTATCTCTCTGACTGAAAGAAAATCCCGCTTCCAAACAGATGGTCAAGGTAGGCGTTGTAAAATGAAGGTCGTTTAGGGAAATGGAAATGAATAGCAAAACATTATACAGTGGGAAAACAAAGATGGGTGTGTGTGTGTGTGTGTGTGTGTGTGTGTGTGTGTGTGTGTGTGTGTGCGTGTGTGCGTGTAGTACCAGGAGGAGTAGGAAGCTTCTGGAAGTTAGTGAGGGTGTTGAAGCTTAACTATCAGCACCTCTCTTGCCCTGGTACTACCTCACCCACTTTCTCCACGTAAAGGAATCTGGTAATGATGAAGAGGCATTAAAGAACATGAAAGTAGATGGGGAGAGATAAGGGAGAGAGATCAGTGATGGGTGGATACAGGAGGAAGATGAGGGGAATGGTGCGGAGGTGAGGAGGGAATGAAATGTGAAACAGAGGGTAGTGCTAGAGGTCATCGTGAGTAAGATAAAGACAGAGAATGATGAAAAACAATCTGCCTGCCAGCTTTTCTCTACATTTTCTTTTCCATTTTTAAAAGTCACAAAAGAGGAGAAAAGCTCACTTCTATCTAACCGAAGCTGCTACAAAGAGATGAAGAGGAGAGGCTGAAATGAAATGAAATGCAACCTCCATAAAAAAGAAACTGGGCATCTGCGTTCTTATGACTATATTCATAGCCCTCAGCCTGCGCCTTTCATCACAAGAATGGGGGTGGGGAGAGTGGAAAGAGAAGGAGAAACGAATCAAGATAAAAGCAGAAAAGACACTACTGAACTCGTTTCAATTAGCTGAACTCAAAGGTGGTGCAGTAGTGGACCTCCTGCATGCACCATTCATTTATTATTCATAACAACGTGTTCAAAATTACAGTTTCATTCACAAAAGATGTTTTAGGAGATTACTTTGTGAGGATTTGATTTACATTTCTAGGATTGGTTTTTATGTTATGATGTGAGTCACCCAATACTGAGTGGTCTTCTCAGAAACTTCCCGAGTCTGTATGTCACAAAATGTCATTTGAGAACAGCGTGCTTTTGTAAAGCCTAAGTTAGAATTAGACACATTCTGGGGCTGGGCTGGGGGCCCTTAGGCACATTTTGACATTTATAGTGGGGAGGGTTGACGAGGGTTGGTGATAGGTTTGCTGAGGCCAGCAAAGGCTTGCCTGTACAGGTAAAAGGCAGGAACTGGAGGGGACAAAAAAAAAAGTAGAGAAAGAACAGGAAGGAGAGTGGTGGAGAGGTGTCAAACCTTGGAAGAAGTGAGCTGTATTAAAGAAGTATGACCTGAGGAATGTGAAATAGAAGGAAACCAGGCTGACAGACAGGAGAGGTGGAAGCTGTCTGTCATCAGCAGAGCTCCAGGATTTTCCATGACTTCACTGCTCCGTCTTCATGCACAAACCTAGCTGGAGGGCAAAGAAGCCATCCTCGTAGCTCCATAATGAGCTGTGCGGAGGTGGCAGAGAGACACTTGGAGGTAACGCTTGTCTCTACCATGCACAAGTGAAGGCAGATGGGCTCGAAAGACCCAGTCAATCCGGAACAATGTGGTCCCAGGATTAAAGAATCATTATAGACATTTAGCACACAAACACCCAGATGCTCACCCACTACTATTGTCATAAATCACACCAATTGGTTGCTTCATCCATAACATTCTGCAAAAAATCAGCGGCTCCATATGGAAGAAATGCCCCAAATGTGCATTAAGAAGTTTCTGGCAAATGAAACGTCTAAATTCAGTGAACCATTTCTCCGTCATTCAACAAAAGAATTGGGAACTCGACAAAGAGTTAAGTATCTTGGACTTTGAAAGTTTATTCACCTTTGAGGGCCTGATCACTTCCAGAACAATTGTGATCAACTAGGAATTCCACCATGAGTGGCATCATGTGAAAACAGGAGTATTCACATGAGGCTTTTGTGTGCACACACACATCTCCTGAAAAAAAAAAAAAAAAATGTTTCCATGTTTGTTTGCTCGAGGTCTCCAGGGAGTGATGAGATGGAGTGCTGAGCACCCACGCACACGGAACGAAATGGGATCCCATGGAGTTGGACATGATGGTGGAAAAAGTTATCAAACATATTGGCCCAATACGGTAAATAAATCTGAATAAATACGTGCTTCAGTGCATCCTGTTCAGAGATCAGTCTCCATATGCGTGTGTGAACAACATCAAGTTCTCTATTATTATTATAATTATTAGCAGATCAGGTTATTTGTATCATGTTGCCTCTGACAGGATCTGAATTAGTCTTATCACTGGAATCACTTACCCTAGGCTACTTATTGCAATGAGAAAATCTACTTTTAGAAAAACTGTACCAGAAAGCAGAGACATGGATTGTTCCTCATATATACTCATCTTTATGCTTCCCAGGACTTTTGTAGTATAACCATCCAATCTCTGACAAGTAGAATTAACTTTTCAGTACTGAAGAAAACACATAAATATTAAAGACATGCCCAATAACAAATGATGAAGTATTATGGGGGGGGGGGGGGGGGGGCAAAAGAACTCTTTAGCCAATTTCCCAGCCAAGAATAAAATAGACTTCCTTATCATATGAGGGTGAAATGATATAGTGCTTTTGTTTCTTGGTCATATTTGGCAGAAACTGTTTTGGACATTTGTTCAAATTCAAAACAATTTAAAATACTACTTACTCAGGTAATTGGGAATGTGGCAGCAGTTAAGAAAATTGGATATTCAACACAAATATTTTATTATTTGCATTCACTATAAAGATCAAACAATCACATCTTTTCACTGTTTAGGCTTTACAGGTGTAGCACCAATTGAAATTAAAGTTTTGCTGTTTTTTGTTTTCTTGGTAGATTGCTTATTACGTTGAATTTAGGAGTTGCACAGTTGAAACTTTAGCAAATGTAAAACTTGTTGAACTCACTAATGGCTGCCCTCACCAACTACTGAAAAAAATTGAAGAGAAAAAAAACAACAACCTGAAAAAACAGTATGAGTAATTCACAGTTATTGGCAGTACTTAACATGATTTCTACATTTCAAACTCTCTTCCCACGCACATGCATAACAACCTTATGTATAAACAACCGATAACAGCCTCTGTGTTTATCTGATAATTTATTCCATTTTGGATTGTACTACACCCGAAGCCAGCCGCAAACAAACAGAAGCATTGCAGTGTGTCAGTGTTACCAACTAATGTGGTTCACGAGCAGACCCATGGACCGAGCCTGGCTCGGGCTGATATGGCGGCTTGCTTCCACGGTCCGCAGACAGCCAG